>NW_022987796.1:0-120729 GCF_902827165.1 Trematomus bernacchii | reverse complement strand
GAAGAGCCCAATGAAGACTGTCATGCTTGCAGTAGCCTCCGGTGGAAAGAGACCGGTCAAGAACCCTGTGAAGAGCCCAGTGAAGACTGTCATATTACCAGTTTCCTCCGGTAGCGAGACCCCTGAGAAGAGCCCGGTGAAGACTGTCATGTTTGCAGTAGCCTCCAGTAGCGAGACCCCTGTGAAGACCCCGGTGAAGACTGTCATGTTTGCAGTAGCCTCCGGTAGCGAGACCCCTGTGAAGACCCCGGTGGAAACTGTCATGTTTGCAGTAGCCTCCGGTAGCGAGACCCCTGTGAAGACCCCGGTGGAAACTGTCATGTTTGCAGTAGCCTCCGGTAGCGAGACCCCTGTGAAGACCCCGGTGGAAACTGTCATGTTTGCAGTAGCCTCCGGTAGCGAGACCCCTGTGAAGACCCCGGTGGAAACTGTCATGTTTGCAGTAGCCTCCGGTAGCGAGACCCCTGTGAAGACCCCGGTGGAAACTGTCATGTTTGCAGTAGCCTCCGGTAGCGAGACCCCTGTGAAGACCCCGGTGGAAACTGTCATGTTTGCAGTAGCCTCCGGTAGCGAGACCCCTGTGAAGACCCCGGCGGAAACTGTCATGTTTGCAGTAGCCTCCGGTAGCGAGACCCCTGTGAAGACCCCGGTGGAAACTGTCATGTTTGCAGTAGCCTCCGGTAGCGAGACCCCTGTGAAGACCCCGGCGGAAACTGTCATGTTTGCAGTAGCCTCCGGTAGCGAGACCCCTGTGAAGACCCCGGTGGAAACTGTCATGTTTGCAGTAGCCTCCGGTAGCGAGACCCCTGTTGAAGACCCCGGTGGAAACTGTCATGTTTGCAGTAGCCTCCGGTAGCGAGACCCCTGTGAAGACCCGGTGGAAACTGTCATGTTTGCAGTAGCCTCCGGTAGCGAGACCCCCTGTGAAGACCCCGGTGGAAACTGTCATGTTTGCAGTAGCCTCCGGTAGCGAGACCCCTGTGAAGACCCCGGTGGAAACTGTCATGTTTGCAGTAGCCTCCGGTAGCGAGACCCCTGTGAAGACCCCGGTGGAAACTGTCATGTTTGCAGTAGCCTCCGGTAGCGAGACCCCTGTATGCCGGAAGACCCGTGCCTCTAAGCTGGCTAATGACTTGCCCTCTCCCTCAAATTACTGGTCCACTGGGTGTGGACGGGGGAATACCATGCGTGAAATCACGTTGCCTAGAAGCATGGAGGCGTACCTTCAGACATACTTGGATCACTGTTTGGGTGTCGCTCCGACAGTAAAACAGAAAGACAATGTTGTGTCGAAGATCAGCCGGATAAAGAACTTCATAGTATACATGGCCCATGGTGTTAACCGCCTGTCAGACTGGCTGTTCCTAAGAAACATGAAGATGATCCGTGGCTGGAGCGAGTATATTGTAAAGCCGGGCCGGGCAGTCACAACATCAGAGTTCTTCCTGAAGAATGTGCACCAGTTCATGGGGTACATGTCTGAGTCAAAGCCCCGGGGGTGCAAGCTCACCCAGTCTGATATGACCCACATAATGAGAGAGGTGAAAGCCAACATGAAACACTTGAATAAGGCAGTCACTCTACATCAGTTTAAGGTGAAGAGGAACAAACTGGATCGTCTGCCGAGCCAGGCGGAGCTTCTCGCCGCCATGGCGGCCGCTGAGAAGCGCATCCCGGAGCTCCTCGACCTGATGGCCGGCACGCCGACCTCAACCACCCAGAAGCTTCTCTATGGCTATCTCACCCTCCATTGGAGCCTCCTGTATGGCCACCGTACGGGCGTGTACGCAAACATGAAAAACAGTGAGGTCTTAGAGGCAGCCATAAGGGGAACTGCTGAGGGCTACATCATCCATGTGCAGGATCACAAGACGGCCAAGACATATGGCGAAGCACAGCTGGCGCTTACAGTAGAGGAGTTTAGCTGGGTCATGCGGTGGATGGGGATTAAAGAGGCATTGCTGGGTCCTCAGAATGAATTCTTCCTTTTCACAAGGGGGAATCAGGCCTCCAAGAACCTGAACGCTCACTTGAAGAGGGCATGGGCTGATGCTGGGCTAGAAACAGCCGTCACCTTCACAATCCTGCGCACTGCCCTGGCTGACAATATCAAGCATCACCAAGATCCAGAAAGCCGGTCGATTCTCGCCAGGTTTATGTGTCACGACGTAACCACGGCGGACCGGTTCTACGCGAATGCGCCAGGTATAAAGGAGGCATTGAGAATCCGCTCCATGTTCAGGGCGTCATCAGATGCGGCAGCAGCTGCATCATCATCAGAAGGATGTCTACCGCTGTCAGATGGGGAGACCTCCGAAGAGGGCTGCTATAACAGTACAGCTCTATCATCTTCACCTGATGGGTCATTGGAGCGGCAGCAGCAGCGGAAGCGGAAGCGGGAGGGAAAGAGGCCAATGAAGTCGGGACCGGGGCTGGTTGACACTCCTGATGATGGGGCAGGGGCCGTGGACTCAACCTGTTTGCCCTGGTGCACCGTAAGAATTAGACGCCTAATTTGGTCCCCTGAATCCCGCTAAACATTGTGAATATGTATACCGTGTATATAATTATTATTATAATCCTGTGTATACATTTTGTAAATAGTACAATATCTCCAGGGCGCATAACTGCACTTTACAAGCCAGGAAAGGTGCCAGAATCCTGGGCATACATTTTGTTAATAGTGCAACACCTCCAGGGCGCATAACTGCACTTTAAAACGTAGGTTAAGAAATTTAGTAGTACTGTTATAGCAGCAGTAGTACGTGTAAATAGTTTATGTTTTAGCCTCTCTGTACTGTGTACTGTGTTTTTTGTTCAAATAAAAAATAAAAAAAAAACAATAACCTTGATGGTTACCAGGGGCAGAAAAAGTGCCACTTTCCATCAGCACCGGGGAGGCACTCTCCTTGGTGCTGAACCCTGTGATGAGCGCTCAAGTGTTGGCGGAGGAGGTGTAAGCCAGAGGAGGGTGAACAAAAGTTAAAGTGTTTGAACCTCCAGCCCAGAAGGGGGGGTGATGCCGTGAAGAAGGCCGAATATGGATGCTGATGGGCGGACACAGAAGCACCATAAAACCACCCCCTTGTAAGACCACCAGGGGCACGAGAATACCCTCCACAGAAGGGGGGGTGATGCCGTGAAGAAGGCCGAATATGGATGCTGATGGGCGGACACAGAAGCACCATAAAACCACCCCCTTGTAAGGTCACCAGGGGCACGAGAATACCCTCCAGCCCAGAAGGGGGGGTGATGCCGTGAAGAAGGCCGAATATGGATGCTGATGGGCGGACACAGAAGCACCATAAAACCACCCCCTTGTAAGGTCACCAGGGGCACGAGAATACCCTCCAGCCCAGAAGGGGGGGTGATGCCGTGAAGAAGGCCGAATATGGATGCTGATGGGCGGACACAGAAGCACCATAAAACCACCCCCTTGTAAGGTCACCAGGGGCACGAGAATACCCTCCACAGAAGGGGGGGTGATGCCGTGAAGAAGGCCGAATATGGATGCTGATGGGCAGACACAGAAGCACCATAAAACCACCCGCTTGTAAGGTCACCAGGGGCACGAGGTTCTGGTGGGTGTGAATACCTGTGTTTAGTCCGTGGGGGAGTGCTTAACTGTGGGGGCCCGGGGACTCAGGGTGTGCAAGGTTATGGAGGTCCCACTGTTAGGGGCCCATGCTGGAGGTAATTAGTCCGTCCTTGGGGCTCTGTGAGCGGGCAAAAAGAGGTGATTTCCCCCTGGTCTCTGCTGGAGGTGCAGAGTCCCACTGTTAGGGGCCCATGCTGGAGGTAATTAGTCCGTCCTTCGGGGCTCTGTGAGCGGGCAATGAGAGGTGATTTTCCCGGTCTCCGCCCTGGAGGTGTGAAATAAACAGAGTCCCCCTGTTAGGGACTGGTGCTGGAGGTCTCTAGTCCGTCCTTCGGTGCTCTGTGAGCGGGCAGAGAGAGGTGATTTTCCCCTGTTCTCTGCTGGAGCTGTGAAAGAAACAGAGTCCCACTGTTAGGGGCCCATGCTGGAGGTAATTAGTCCGTCCTTGGGGCTCTGTGAGCGGGCAGAGAGAGGTGATTTTCCCCTGGTCTCTGCTGGAGCTGTGAAAGAAACAGAGTCCCACTGTTATGGGGACATGCTGGAGGTCTCGAGTCCGTCCTTCGGTGCTCTGTGAGCGGGCAGAGAGAGGTGATTTTCCCCTGGTCTCTGCTGGAGCTGTGAAAGAAACAGAGTCCCACTGTTATGGGGACATGCTGGAGGTAATTAGTCCGTCCTTGGGGCTCTGTGAGCGGGCAGAGAGAGGTGATTTCCCCCTGGTCTCTGCTGGAGGTGCAGAGTCCCACTGTTAGGGGCCCATGCTGGAGGTAATTAGTCCGTCCTTGGGGCTCTGTGAGCGGGCAGAGAGAGGTGATTTCCCCCTGGTCTCTGCTGGAGGTGCAGAGTCCCACTGTTAGGGGCCCATGCTGGAGGTAATTAGTCCGTCCTTCGGGGCTCTGTGAGCGGGCAATGAGAGGTGATTTTCCCGGTCTCCGCCCTGGAGGTGTGAAATAAACAGAGTCCCACTGTTAGGGACTGGTGCTGGAGGTCTCTAGTCCGTCCTTCGGGGCTCTGTGAGCGGGCAGAGAGAGGTGATTTCCCCCTGGTCTCTCCTGGAGGTGTGAAATAAACAGAGTGCTACATTTTGTAAATAGTGCAATATCTCCAGGGCGCATAACTGCACTTTACAAGCCAGAAATAATGTTTAAATGGTCGGGGAAAGTATTTTTAAATGTCTGGAAGAGAGTTTTAGACAGTCATTTTGCACGAAATCATTTAACATAGACGCTCTCCTGAAAATGCACAGAATATGTGCTTTTTCAGGAGACCGTCAATGTTAAATGATTTCGTGCAAAATGACTGGCTAAAACCCCGGAATAAGTGTTTGAAAGGCGGGGAAAAGTTCTTTAAAATAGTCTGATACCTCCAGGGCGCATCACCAAAAATGTACAAGCCAGGGAAGATGCCTGAATCCCGGATACTTTAGGTCTGTCACTTAGGGTGACCGCACCACTCCGACGCTCCCGAGAGCGGACGTCCATTGTTTGTAAGGCACCTAAGAGGGAGTAGAGAATGAATGAATGGTTTCTGCAAAATACACAGAAATAGAAATAAGGTTCAAATTACAATAACTAACCAGACGATGGTTATTAATAATAAGCAACAGCAATACTAATTGTTGCTAAAACACATTAGACACGTTGCAAACACACGGCTAATAAAAGCTAAGTTAGCATCTCATCCACACACTATCATAGCTTAACTTAGCTAACTAGCTAGCATTAGCTCAATTCCTGACCAACATAGAAACTAAAAACGGGACATCAAGACTCATTAACACACTGACTGAGCAAGACACTATGCATACAATCTTATAACATTACCAACACTAAAGATCTGCATATATGCTCACATTCTTCACGAACGCATTCTCTCTGTGACGATGGTAATTATGCATGTGACGATGCGCAATAATGTCCTGAACGCACATGTGTAACCAGCTCGAAGACCCGTAGCTGATCTACTTTAGCTGTCCCTAAATGTGCCTGACTAAAACACGAACGATATAATGCAGATCAAGGAGAACAAGGGGAATTTACAAGACATAGACTAACTGTGGTTACATTACTTAACTAGCTCATCATCGTCACCAGTCAGAAAATGTCCGTTAGCCGTGGGGCTAGTTTTCGCTATGTTAAACTCCATTGACTTATGCTAAAATGTTAGCGATCTAAAGGTCCGCTATTTTTGGCTGTTTTGGGTCGACTTCAGTTGACTGTAACATCGAAAATCTTCGAAATTGAATGTTCACAAAGCTGCGGACCGGTTATACACTCATACACGAGGGAACTAACATAGCTAATTTAACTAACGTAGCTGGTGTAGTGCCGAGAGACGGGACATACGGATTAAGCAACTAGACTACTTGTAGTGTACATGCAGAATTATTTCAATTTAAAATAGTTTTAAATGCTCACACACATACCTGACTCTGGTGCTGTATTTTCCTCTCATTTCTTTTTAATTTTCCGTTTCAAAGCACCTGATGAATGCTTTCTCTTTGACACTCAGCGACAGAATCAACAGACAGAGGCAGCAACGCAGATTTGAATCTGCCAATCAGATCAATCTATTGCTGGAGAGGGGGGGGGGCTCCCCGAAATCAGCCGGAAGTGGCGCATTCGAATACTGTTTGGGCTGTCTGCCGTGGGTGCGTTCCACTCCAAATAGCCGGTCGGCCGTAATATATGCATAGATATATATGCGTGCATATATGAATATATATATGCGTGCATATATATATATTTATATTTATATATATATGAATATATATATGCGTGCATATATGCACGCATATATGAATATATATATGCGTGCATATATGCATATATATATGCGTGCATATATGTGTGTGTCTATATATATTTATAAACTGTATATTATTTTCCATCATTCAATGGACAATTTGTACTTTTTTTATATGTAGGCTACCATCAAACATATGTTCATATATAAAGTGGGTAACTATACAAAACGAAGTGAGATAACTGTTTATGAATATCTGTTCAATTTTATGTAAACTCATGAAAGATAAATGAGTGTTTCAATAAAACTATTACATATAAATGTATAGTGCAGTTTTTGTTTTCATTGCAATATATTTTTTTTATATGTATCAATATATAGCCATACATGGTCCATGCATATATTGCAATATATTTAAAAATATAAGGACTACTTTCCCATATATGGAAATGTATAATCCAATATATTGTATTATATTTACCAATATATTACAATATATTTTTGTTTCATAAGGGACTACTCACGCATCAGAGCTCCGCCCCCAGCTGCACAGCCTCTGCTCACTGCAGCTGATCTTACCGTTAAAGGAGGATCAGAGTCATTAAATGTTTAAGGTGCTTCATTAAGAGTAAAATATATTAAATCTCTTAAACGAATCAGGAGATCGAACTCTATAAAAACATTAAAGTGTGTGAAATATACTTACAAATTCTATAATAATTTTTTGATTATAAAATAATAACGTACAGTTCTTACTTGTTGTTTGTGATGCATGTGTGGTAGACCCACAGCACGTCAAACATTTAGGATATATACAAATACGGGTGGCATAACTAATACATATGTTAGTGATTTGTGTCTCTCTTCTGTAGGACAAATTACATAACAACATACAATACAAAAGTATTCAATTGAAATGAGCCTACTGTATCAGTGTATAAACCCTTTGCTTCCAGTACAACACATACATGTATGGTCATTAAGGAAAAACTTACCACTCGGAGCATGGTGTCCAGCAAATTTTCACTTCTTGTCTTTGCTGAAAGGCCAACCCAGTCTCACGGCATTTCGTGTTATTAGTCACGAAATTAATTTAATATATTGATTCGTGTTCACCAACACGATTTTCAATTTGTTTTCGTGTCACACAGAACGATTTTAAATGCAATGTATTTCTATTGGTAGTATGTTTCGTGCCTGCAACACGTCTTTTTGTCCGGTCGGGTCTTGGAAGACCAGAAGCTGTGTGGTTCAAGAACATGTTCTTACTCAATATCTTACCCTAAGCCTAACCCTATCCCTTTTATTTTAAATTGTATAATGTCTGAGTTTTTTTGCCGTCAGTGAGGAAAATAAATGGGGCTCAGAGCCTCAGAATACTGAAATCTGTATTTTATGTCATCTTTTTTTCCTTCTAATTTGTTATTATTTGGTGCAGGCACGAAACATACTACCAATATAAATACATTGCTTCTAAAATCGTTCTGTGTCAGAATACTTAAATCTGTATTTTTTTAAATGTCTTTTTCCTTCTAATTTGTTATTATTTACATTGCTTTTAAAATCGTTCTGTGTGACACGAAGAAAATGGCGAAATCGTGTTTGTGAACACGAATCAATAGATTAATTTCGTGACTATAACACGAAATGCCGTGAGACTGTGTTGGAAAGGCATGACATGAAATGGACAGAAATATTAATGAGAGATACTTTACAAAGTTAGGTGATACAACGTTACAGAACATTATTTGTACCATTTATAGACCACCAATAAGGTTAGATTTCTACACATAAACATTACTAACAGACAACAGCATCTGAAACAGAGATACAGAAGAATCCACTATCGTACCAGTATGGAGCAGCTTCTTTCAGAATGGGAGTTTCCTACAACACAAGGTTATAAGGTGATGCAAAACGTAGTCCTGTAATGCTTACAATGACAACAAAAGGTGCAGTGTTGAGGGTGGATTGAGGAACCTCACTGCTTCATACTTGTACGATACTGGATACTTGTGTATCTCTGGATTCAGAGGCGGTTATATGTTAGTATCGTTTGGGCTCTGTGCAGATATCTCACTGATGGTCTGTAGACGGTACCAATAATGTTCTGTACGTTTTTATGTTATTTAACAAGAAAAACAAAAAGGAAGAAATTATAACACACTTACATTAAAAAGTCTTCTTTCCACAATGCTCTCATAGAGGAACACCTTCTGGGTCCTGTGTTTCCTGCATTCTAAAAATAAATAACACCATTTTAATAATTAGGTAATAAGTCTTCCAAACAATCATTTAAAGAAATGTATTGTATAGTATATAGTATAGTGCAAATCGAACCTTTTCGACTTTTCTTTGACGGTGGAGGCGGTGGAGGAGAAGACAAGGAGGAGAGAGAAGGCTGGGAGCATGGAGGAGGTGGAGGAGAAGACTAGGACGAGAGAGAAGGCTGGGAGCATGGAGGAGGTGGAGGAGAAGACAAGGAGGAGAGAGAAGGCTGGGAGCATTGAGGAGGTGGAGGAGAAGACAAGGGGGTGAGAGAAGGCTGGGAGCATGGAGGCGGTGGAGGAGAAGACAAGGGGGAGAGAGAAGGCTGGGAGCATGGAGGAGGTGGAGGAGGTGGAGGAAGAGAAATAAGATGGAGAGTAAATGTCTCCGGAAGGAGGCCGGAGGGCTCTGTCTCTGGCTCCGTCTCTGTCTCTGGCTCTCGCTCTGGCTCCGTCTCTGTCTCTGGCTCGGGCTCTCGCTCCGTCTCTGTCTCTGTCTCTCGCTCTGGCTCTTGCTCCGTCTCTGTCTCTGGCTCTCGCTCTGGCTCTCGCTCTGGCTCTCGCTCTGGCTCTCGCTCTGGCTCTTGCTCTTGCTCTGGCTCTCGCTCTGGCTCTGTCTCTGGCTCTCGCTCTGGCTCTTGCTCTGGTCCAGAGGGGGCTGGTGGACCAGCAGATATTGATGCAGCTAGTTGTGCAGCACACACTGCAAATGTTGAAAATAATACAAGGGAAAATTAACAGAACACATTTTAAGGAAGACTTATTTTTGGCCTTACTTGCAAGAAATTAATTAAATGCATTGAATTTCCCTCTTATTATAAATCAACCAGGTAGTTCTTAAGTGAATGAAATTCAGGTAGTGTGAAAATAATGTTTTTAAGCTACCACAGCTGACTGTAGACATATTGCTATGTTTCTCATATCAGTGTTTAACACAACAACTTATCGTATTTAGTTAAGACCATGATCATAATGAAAATGTAGTTGCAGTCTGGAGCAGCTTCTCTCATTAAACTAGAAATCATTTAAAACTTGCAGATAAATACATTAAATCTGTAATGAAACATGGTGATAAGACTTTTGACAGGTTGTTGCCGGGTTTGCAAAGAACCACGTGCGTCTCACAGAAGAAAATAGGCATGACTTTTCTTCTGTGTCATTTCGAAACTGTGGCTGGTCTGACATGTTTCTACGGATGCCCAGATAAAAAGCATAAGTCGTAATGATAAGCACATGTGCAGCGTACGGCACCATGTGTGTCCTGGACATTAGGGTGCGAGGTAGGAGTGTCATGATGTCTAATTTCATTGAATGTCTTTTGCCTCAACTCGTCTCTCGAGGTGTCTCCTCCTCTTCTCCCATCTCATGTGAGAGGGATTAAGACATGAAGAGAGGAGGCAAGAGTTACAAACTGGGAAAACAGAGCAGCCTCATATCTTTATGATGCCTGCAGAGATGTGTTTGTATTACAGACACATGCATAACGTTCATGCTTGCTAACTACATGTGAGTAATGTCGACATTTGCATTCAATTCAACCCTTTAAATATTTGTGTATAGCACATTTCAATGTTGTCCAAAGTGCTGTACAGGCTTAAAACACAATACAAAATAAAGAAATATGCATACAAATAATTAATTATAAATAAAAACTAAAAAGTAGGTAACTGCAATACCATTAGTGTGGTACCCTCATATTAGTGTCTTAGTGTTCACAGTGATAACATGCTGGCCCTGACAAGCCCATGTTGACAGCCTTTGTTCTATAATACAGAATAGGTTGTATTATATAAAAAAGGCTCAGGGGGGGATGACATTTTAATGATATAACGGGATAGATGTAACAGAAGTGTGAATTTGATGAATGCATTGACACAAAGCCCATGGACGACTACACAATGAGATAATAAAGTACAAGGATGATCTTAATTTTCAGGAGGTACTCATAGAGTTTCCTCATTTTGAGTAGGATCTCCCTAACGACCCCATCAGTGTTACCGAAATGGTGGACCAGATCCCCACGGATCTCCCCACTGCGGCCCTTATTGCAAAGGAAAAGGACCGGGCTGGAGCCAAGGGTGTGTAGTTTAAGAACCTGCAAGAATTGGAGTGAAAAAGATTGCATTCAGGCACATTGATCAATGATACAAATCTTTTGGTTTGTTAAAGCCCGAAAAATGGTTTCACATTCACTGAGGGCAAGGCTGTTTGACAAATAAGATATGTAATCGTCTGATAGGCCAAACATCTTAAATACTAAGTCATTTAAACTCACAGATAGCTCGGCCGACTTAACGGTCCTGCTGGCGTTCCTGTTCATCTTCACAGAAGCCCCCCAGCTAGAGTCCTTCAATTCCGCTTCTTTTTAAAAAAAATTGTTATTTATTTGAAGGGGGCAGACACACGCCACGCATGTTTTACGCCCAAGGGAATTTGGTGCCTGGCAGGAGGGGCACAGTTGGGTTTTGGGCTTTGTCATTCTGCAAATGAAAGTTAAACATAGAGGGATTATCTCAAAAATGTTTGCTGTCAGTTGATCAATTTTTTCTCAAATACACAAATATGTTATTAAGTTCATGCTCTATATTAAATGCAATTGGAGAGATAGAAGATACAGTCTAATATGCTGTGAATACTTGAGATAGGGCGCAAACTTCCAATGGTTTGAATCAAATTAATATATTCATATGTATGTGAATATTCAATATATTCAAACACAAATGACAAGTGGGGTTTTTGTATAATAGAATGTAACATTTAAACGCCAATGCTAAGTGACTCCATTTTGAACAAAATTGAACAACATTCTGTTAATAATTAGGCTAATGAGTACTGACTTCTAATGTACTGTGTAATTTGTTCACATATAAACATCATGACATTAAATGATGGCATTCCTTCTTGATGACAGCTTATGGTAAAAAAACAAATGACCAGCAACCGCAGTGACGCGTCCTAAACATTTTACGTCATTACACCGAACACGTAAAACACTCCCGCTAAGTAATAAATAATAAATAAATAATAATAATTACAAATACTTTCGCTCCAGAGTCCTCTTTGTTTTGATGAGCGATACAACTAACAGTGCTAGCTCCTTTGATGACTACGACATTGTACTAACACAGCTAGCTAGCCAAACGGTGGCTAATGCAAGCTTCTAAATGAGCCGTTATTACAAAAAAGAAAATAACTGTTACAGACTACATTTTCTTTAAGTTTCTCGTACTGTCTTACGAATCCTGCTGCCTGGGTGGGACTTGAATACATAACCCAAATATTTTATTTGTGTTATATTTGAATATTGTCGAAAATTAAGTGAGCAGTCGAGTTTATTACAGCTTACCTTGCTGGTGTCTCAAGGTTCCGAGCGATGTATCACGTGAACTACGTGACCTCGAGACCTGGCCTCACGAAGATAGCTGAGGATTGTGGGTAGTGTAGTGTCTTCGGCCATCCAAAACTCAAAACTACTTGTTTCTCAGAATTGAAGGGGAAAACGTGACAAAAGCATTGTACACTAAAACCTATCAATGTCATTTCATCAACAAGGATAATCTGGTGTTTTTGAGTTAATGAGTAGTGCAGATATCACCTATTTATGTTTCATCCAATCACAGAGCTTGTTGACTTATCACGAGGTTTTGTCGCAAAGCGGACAGAAGTCGTCACAACAATAGCTGGGGATTGTGGGTAGTGTAGTCTCTTTGGCGCTCCACATTTTAGAGAAAACAAGTTGTCTCAGAATTGAAGGGGAAAAACACAAAAGCATTGCACACAATTTAAACCTATAAATGTCGTTTAATTAACAAGGGTAATCTGGTGTTTTTGAGTGGATGAGTAATGGAGATATCACTGTCAAATCAATCGACAGTAAGGAGAATACTTACTTCCGGGTGTACAATTCTCCGTTATCCAATGGGAATGGACGCTCACATTGCCTTTAACAGCTGCCGACACAAACGAATGCCGTGCTTCCCTAAGCGTCAAATACCGCCGCCGATGGGAATACATTGCAATCAGTTGAAAGCTCTTTGCATCCGTTTATGACGCTGATGGAGACTCGGCGCGTAACAACTGGACGCCACGGAATTCTGACCAAGCGTCGCTCCTGGATGTGTTGGGAGTGAGAGTGTGTTGGCTGCAGCCTGCAATGGGGTTGAACCACCGTGTGGTCTTTAAATCAATGGAATGCATTGTTTCACTAAAATATCAGCTCGTAGAATGCAGAGTTCAAGACGTTTTTTATTGTGCCAACCTGTCACAGTTTCTGTAACATTTTCAATTCCCCTGCTTTGATTTATCACCCTGTGTACTGACATATTCCAGAAGCCGTTGGTACTTCCTTGTTCCTTGTTTCTTGTTCCTTGTTCCATGTTCCTTGTTCAAAGGAGATGAAACGATTGTGGTTAAACAAGTTTAGATGCCACTGAGCTGTGTTCGAAACTGTTAAAAAGATTCCTGTTGAAAAAAGATTCCTCATGTAGTATATTACAGAAGATACTCAAAGTTTGATTTTATTGGTCCTGTTTTATCCATAGAGTTCCATGTGTAAATTAGCGTTAGCTAGTAACAGCATATATGCTCCATACAAGTTAACCGTTGTAATAATTTAACGTTGAGTTGCATACTGAGGAAGATGGAGCCATTTTGCATAAACATGAAACTCTTTGGAGTTGAAGGAGGCATGATAACTTGGAACTATTACTATTATATCCTTGTTCTTGAACCTTTGAGAAAGAATTCCACACACAGAAACCTAGAAGGAAACATAACACTCTAAAATGCTGCAAGGTGAAATATGTTCTTTCCTTCAGATCTATGTGACAGGTGCTTTATCTGTACTCACACGTTTTTTAATGGTGAGTAATGTCGGTTATCAGCACGCTATGAATGTCTTTCACTTTTGACTTTCTTCCTCATACTCATGAACGACCATTACATAATAACCTGTATTGTGAAGGTTTGCATTCAGCTACGTCCTAACGTTGACAGTATTGGCTTTTTCTGACTCTCAAACACAGAGTTGATATTGTCTATTAATCTTTAATGTTACAGTAAAAGTATTGGGTGTTATATATAGCCTATATATATATAAAGTGGCCCAATTTGAGTGGAAGACGCTCACAGCTCTGGGAATAGCAGGTATGGAGTGCAAAACAGCTGCTCGTAGGTTGGGGGATGCAGCTGTAAGAGCCTCTTGTTGGCTCTGGAACAGGCGGGAATAGTTCTGCTGGAAACCAGGGGAGGATGGGCAGTGACTGGGCAGTGACTGGCCATCACTGCCAACCGAATGGCAGTGCATTAAAGTGAACATTTGCATGAAACAAAAGCACTCCATACGGGAGCAATCGCAATAAAATATAACAGTAATGCTCACGTCAGGCATCCGCGACTCTCGGACTATGTGTTAAGGAGTATAAAGTTCCAAGTGTCTGCTGTGTTATAAAACAGGTCCACTGTGCATGAATGGAAGAACAGCATGGGCTATAATAAAACATTAATGATGAGACAACCTGGTGATCCTCGCTGCAGGAGATTATAGTCCACATAATCGTGTACTTGCTCCGGGCTAGAACATCTCTTCTTGGATCCTCACTGCCGACCGAATGGCAGTATATAGTATAACAGGCGGGAAGAGTTCTGCTGGAAACCAGGGGAGGATGGGCAGTGACTGGCCATCACTGCCGACCGAATGGCAGTATATTAAAGTGAACATTTGCATGAAACAAAAGCACTCCATACGGGAGCAATCGCTATACAATATAACAGCAATGCTCACGTCAGGCATCCGCGACACTCGGAATATGTGTTAAGGAGTATAAAGTTCTAAGTGTCCACCGTGTTATAAATCAGGTCCACTCTGCATGAATGGAAGAACAAGCCAACGACCCGAATATTCAGATGCCTGCTGTAGTTTTCAGCCAAATCGAAGCTCTCCGTTAGAGCGCTGACCTTCTTCTCAAGTTCGCCAATCCCAGGTTCTTGCGCTGTGGCAGAGTTTTCTACCGCCTGATCCTGGTCTCTGCTTCATCTAGCCGGCTGCTAGCAGACTGGAGCTCCACAGAATGCTTATTAATAGACTCGACCAGAGAGCTGAGTTTTCATCAATTACTTTTATATTATTAGCAGTCATCAAGTTTAGGGCTTTAGCGAGGGCTAGAGTTAGTATTTGTTTATTTATCCAAAATCACTCGACTTCGCAGGAGTAGGTGAGGCTTCCAAACTTCCTAACGTTATCAGCATTGGGTTTTTCTAACTCTCAAACACAGAGTTGATACTGTCTATTAATCCGTAATGTTTCAGTAAAAGCATTGGTTGTAATATATTACGTTGTTATACTAATGTCATATACTATTGTAGGACATATCAGCTCCCTTCATTCCTGCAAGGTCTTAACCTTACTTACCACATTCAAATACCTTGAACCACTTGCAAGAAGTTTTAGTTTTGGTTATGTGGTTTACTGGTTTTGAGTTCTTCTAAATCATCTTTAAATGTAAATCATACAGTACCCTTCATTTAGAGGGTTACTCCATCCAAAATACAAAGGAAAAACAGACGTTTCTCCAGATAGCATTGCTTTCTTTTGACAGTTTCTTGTAATTCCTGCTGCAGCCTGCAATGGGGTTGAACCACCGTGTGGTCTTTAAATCAATGGAATGCATTGTTTCACTAAAATATCAGCTCGTAGAATGCAGAGTTCAAGACGTTTTTTATTGTGCCAACCTGTCACAGTTTCTGCAACATTTTCAATTCCCCTGCTTTGATTTATCACCGTGTATACTGACATATTCCAGAAGCCGTTGGTACTTCCTTGTTCCTTGTTCCTTGTTCCTTGTTCCTTGTTCCTTGTTCCTTGTTCCTTGTTCAAAGGAGATGAAACGATTGTGGTTAAACAAGTTTAGATGCCACTGAGCTGTGTTCGAAACTGTTAAAAAGATTCCTGTTGAAAAAAGATTCCTCATGTAGTATATTACAGAAGATACTCAAAGTTTGATTTTATTAGTCCTGTTTTATCCATAGAGTTCCATGTGTAAATTAGCGTTAGCTAGTAACAGCAAATATGCTCCATACAAGTTAACCGTTGTAATAATTTAACGTTGAGTTGCATACTGAGGGAGATGGAGCCATTTTGCATAAACATGAAACTCTTTGGAGTTGATGGAGGCATGATAACTTGGAACTATTACTATTATATCCTTGTTCTTGAACCTTTGAGAAAGAATTCCACACACAGAAAGCTAGAAGGAAACATAACACTCTAAAATGCTGCAGGGTGAAATATGTTCTTTCCTTCAGATCTATGTGACAGGTGCTTTATCTGTACTCACACGTTTTTTAATGGTGAGTCATGTCGGTTATCAGCACGCTATGAATGTCTTTCACTTTTGACTTTCTTCCTCATACTCATGAACGACCATTACATAATAACCTGTATTGTGAAGGTTTGCATTCAGCTACGTCCTAACGTTGACAGTATTGGCTTTTTCTGACTCTCAAACACAGAGTTGATATTGTCTATTAATCTTTAATGTTACAGTAAAAGTATTGGGTGTTATATATAGCCTATATATATATAAAGTGGCCCAATCTGAGTGGAAGACGCTCACAGCTCTGGGAATAGCAGGTATGGAGTGCAAAACAGCTGCTCGTAGGTTGGGGGATGCAGCTGTAAGAGCCTCTTGTTGGCTCTGGAACAGGTGGGAATAGTTCTGCTGGAAACCAGGGGAGGATGGGCAGTGACTGGGCAGTGACTGGCCATCACTGCCAACCGAATGGCAGTGCATTAAAGTGAACATTTGCATGAAACAAAAGCACTCCATACGGGAGCAATCGCAATAAAATATAACAGTAATGCTCACGTCAGGCATCCGCGACACTCGGACTATGTGTTAAGGAGTATAAAGTTCCAAGTGTCTGCTGTGTTATAAAACAGGTCCACTGTGCATGAATGGAAGAACAACATGGGCTATAATAAAACATTAATGATGAGACAACCTGGTGATCCTCGCTGCAGGAGATTATAGTCCACATAATCGTGTACTTGCTCCGGGCTAGAACATCTCTTCTTGGACCCTCATTGCCGACCGAATGGCAGTATATAGTATAACAGGCGGGAAGAGTTCTGCTGGAAACCAGGGGAGGATGGGCAGTGACTGGCCATCACTGCCGACCGAATGGCAGTATATTAAAGTGAACATTTGCATGAAACAAAAGCACTCCATACGGGAGCAATCGCTATACAATATAACAGCAATGCTCACGTCAGGCATCCGCGACACTTGGAATATGTGTTAAGGAGTATACATTTCTAAGTGTCCACCGTGTTATAAAACAGGTCCACTCTGCATGAATGGAAGAACAAGCCAACGACCCGAATATTCAGATGCCTGCTGTAGTTTTCAGCCAAATCGAAGCTCTCCGTTAGAGCACTGACCTTCTTCTCAAGTTCGCCAATCCCACGTTCTTGCGCTGTGGCAGAGTTTTCTACCGCCTGATCCTGGTCTCTGCTTCATCTAGCCGGCTGCTAGCAGACTGGAGCTCCACAGAATGCTTATTAATAGACTCGACCAGAGAGCTGAGTTTTCATCAATTACTTTTATATTATTAGCAGTCATCAAGTTTAGGGCTTTAGCGAGGGCTAGAGTTAGTATTTGTTTATTTATCCAAAATCACTCGACTTCGCAGGAGTAGGTGAGGCTTCCAAACTTCCTAACGTTATCAGCATTGGGTTTTTCTAACTCTCAAACACAGAGTTGATACTGTCTATTAATCCGTAATGTTTCAGTAAAAGCATTGGTTGTAATATATTACGTTGTTATACTAATGTCATATACTATTGTAGGACATATCAGCTCCCTTCATTCCTGCAAGGTCTTAACCTTACTTACCACATTCAAATACCTTGAACCACTTGCAAGAAGTTTTAGTTTTGGTTATGTGGTTTACTGGTTTTGAGTTCTTCTAAATCATCTTTAAATGTAAATCATACAGTACCCTTCATTTAGAGGGTTACTCCATCCAAAATACAAAGGAAAAACAGACGTTTCTCCAGATAGCATTGCTTTCTTTTGACAGTTTCTTGTAATTCCTGCTGCAGCCTGCAATGGGGTTGAACCACCGTGTGGTCTTTAAATCAATGGAATGCATTGTTTCACTAAAATATCAGCTCGTAGAATGCAGAGTTCAAGACGTTTTTTATTGTGCCAACCTGTCACAGTTTCTGCAACATTTTCAATTCCCCTGCTTTGATTTATCACCGTGTATACTGACATATTCCAGAAGCCGTTGGTACTTCCTTGTTCCTTGTTCCTTGTTCCTTGTTCCTTGTTCCTTGTTCCTTGTTCCTTGTTCCTTGTTCAAAGGAGATGAAACGATTGTGGTTAAACAAGTTTAGATGCCACTGAGCTGTGTTCGAAACTGTTAAAAAGATTCCTGTTGAAAAAAGATTCCTCATGTAGTATATTACAGAAGATACTCAAAGTTTGATTTTATTAGTCCTGTTTTATCCATAGAGTTCCATGTGTAAATTAGCGTTAGCTAGTAACAGCAAATATGCTCCATACAAGTTAACCGTTGTAATAATTTAACGTTGAGTTGCATACTGAGGGAGATGGAGCCATTTTGCATAAACATGAAACTCTTTGGAGTTGATGGAGGCATGATAACTTGGAACTATTACTATTATATCCTTGTTCTTGAACCTTTGAGAAAGAATTCCACACACAGAAAGCTAGAAGGAAACATAACACTCTAAAATGCTGCAGGGTGAAATATGTTCTTTCCTTCAGATCTATGTGACAGGTGCTTTATCTGTACTCACACGTTTTTTAATGGTGAGTCATGTCGGTTATCAGCACGCTATGAATGTCTTTCACTTTTGACTTTCTTCCTCATACTCATGAACGACCATTACATAATAACCTGTATTGTGAAGGTTTGCATTCAGCTACGTCCTAACGTTGACAGTATTGGCTTTTTCTGACTCTCAAACACAGAGTTGATATTGTCTATTAATCTTTAATGTTACAGTAAAAGTATTGGGTGTTATATATAGCCTATATATATATAAAGTGGCCCAATCTGAGTGGAAGACGCTCACAGCTCTGGGAATAGCAGGTATGGAGTGCAAAACAGCTGCTCGTAGGTTGGGGGATGCAGCTGTAAGAGCCTCTTGTTGGCTCTGGAACAGGTGGGAATAGTTCTGCTGGAAACCAGGGGAGGATGGGCAGTGACTGGGCAGTGACTGGCCATCACTGCCAACCGAATGGCAGTGCATTAAAGTGAACATTTGCATGAAACAAAAGCACTCCATACGGGAGCAATCGCAATAAAATATAACAGTAATGCTCACGTCAGGCATCCGCGACACTCGGACTATGTGTTAAGGAGTATAAAGTTCCAAGTGTCTGCTGTGTTATAAAACAGGTCCACTGTGCATGAATGGAAGAACAACATGGGCTATAATAAAACATTAATGATGAGACAACCTGGTGATCCTCGCTGCAGGAGATTATAGTCCACATAATCGTGTACTTGCTCCGGGCTAGAACATCTCTTCTTGGACCCTCATTGCCGACCGAATGGCAGTATATAGTATAACAGGCGGGAAGAGTTCTGCTGGAAACCAGGGGAGGATGGGCAGTGACTGGCCATCACTGCCGACCGAATGGCAGTATATTAAAGTGAACATTTGCATGAAACAAAAGCACTCCATACGGGAGCAATCGCTATACAATATAACAGCAATGCTCACGTCAGGCATCCGCGACACTTGGAATATGTGTTAAGGAGTATACATTTCTAAGTGTCCACCGTGTTATAAAACAGGTCCACTCTGCATGAATGGAAGAACAAGCCAACGACCCGAATATTCAGATGCCTGCTGTAGTTTTCAGCCAAATCGAAGCTCTCCGTTAGAGCGCTGACCTTCTTCTCAAGTTCGCCAATCCCACGTTCTTGCGCTGTGGCAGAGTTTTCTACCGCCTGATCCTGGTCTCTGCTTCATCTAGCCGGCTGCTAGCAGACTGGAGCTCCACAGAATGCTTATTAATAGACTCGACTAGAGAGCTGAGTTTTCATCAATTACTTTTATATTATTAGCAGTCATCAAGTTTAGGGCTTTAGCGAGGGCTAGAGTTAGTATTTGTTTATTTATCCAAAATCACTCGACCTCGCAGGAGTAGGTGAGGCTTCCAAACTTCCTAACGTTATCAGCATTGTGTTTTTCTAACTCTCAAACACAGAGTTGATACTGTCTATTAATCCGTAAGGTTTCAGTAAAAGCATTGGTTGTAATATATTACGTTGTTATACTAATGTCATATACTATTGTAGGACATATCAGCTCCCTTCATTCCTGCAAGGTCTTAACCTTACTTACCACATTCAAATACCTTGAACCACTTGCAAGAAGTTTTAGTTTTGGTTATGTGGTTTACTGGTTTTGAGTTCTTCTAAATCATCTTTAAATGTAAATCATACAGTACCCTTCATTTAGAGGGTTACTCCATCCAAAATACAAAAGAAAAACAGACATTTCTCCAGATAGCATTGCTTTCTTTTGACAGTTTCTTGTAATTCCTGCTGCAGCCTGCAATGGGGTTGAACCACCGTGTGGTCTTTAAATCAATGGAATGCATTGTTTCACTAAAATATCAGCTCGTAGAATGCAGAGTTCAAGACGTTTTTTATTGTGCCAACCTGTCACAGTTTCTGCAACATTTTCAATTCCCCTGCTTTGATTTATCACCCTGTGTACTGACATATTCCAGAAGCCGTTGGTACTTCCTTGTTCCTTGTTTCTTGTTCCTTGTTCCTTGTTCCTTGTTCAAAGGAGATGAAACGATTGTGGTTAAACAAGTTTAGATGCCACTGAGCTGTGTTCGAAACTGTTAAAAAGATTCCTGTTGAAAAAAGATTCCTCATGTAGTATATTACAGAAGATACTCAAAGTTTGATTTTATTGGTCCTGTTTTATCCATAGAGTTCCATGTGTAAATTAGCGTTAGCTAGTAACAGCAAATATGCTCCATACAAGTTAACCGTTGTAATAATTTAACGTTGAGTTGCATACTGAGGGAGATGGAGCCATTTTGCATAAACATGAAACTCTTTGGAGTTGATGGAGGCATGATAACTTGGAACTATTACTATTATATCCTTGTTTTTGAACCTTTGAGAAAAAATTCCACACACAGAAAGCTAGAAGGAAACATAACACTCTAAAATGCTGCAGGGTGAAATATGTTCTTTCCTTCAGATCTATGTGACAGGTGCTTTATCTGTACTCACACGTTTTTTAATGGTGAGTCATGTCGGTTATCAGCACGCTATGAATGTCTTTCACTTTTGACTTTCTTCCTCATACTCATGAACGACCATTACATAATAACCTGTATTGTGAAGGTTTGCATTCAGCTACGTCCAGGGGCGGACTGGCCATCGGGACGTTCGGGACGAATCCCGATGGGCCCGGTACTGAAGTGGGCCGGTCGAGAGTCCCGGGCTGATTTGTAGTCCCAGTCCGCCCCTGGCTACATCCTAACGTTGACAGTATTGGCTTTTTCTGACTCTCAAACACAGAGTTGATATTGTCTATTAATCTTTAATGTTACAGTAAAAGTATTGGGTGTTATATATAGCCTATATATATATAAAGTGGCCCAATCTGAGTGGAAGACGCTCACAGCTCTGGGAATAGCAGGTATGGAGTGCAAAACAGCTGCTCGTAGGTTGGGGGATGCAGCTGTAAGAGCCTCTTGTTGGCTCTGGAACAGGCGGGAATAGTTCTGCTGGAAACCAGGGAAGAATGGGCAGTGACTGGGCAGTGACTGGCCATCACTGCCAACCGAATGGCAGTGCATTCAAGTGAACATTTGCATGAAACAAAAGCACTCCATACGGGAGCAATCGCAATAAAATATAACAGTAATGCTCACGTCAGGCATCCGCGACACACTGTGTTAAGGAGTATAAAGTTCCAAGTGTCTGCTGTGTTATAAAACAGGTCCACTGTGCATGAATGGAAGAACAGCATGGGCTATAATAAAACATTAATGATGAGACAATCTGGTGATCCTCGCTGCAGGAGATTATAGTCCACATAATCGTGTACTTGCTCCGGGCTAGAACATCTCTTCTTGGACCCTCACTGCCGACCGAATGGCAGTATATAGTATAACAGGCGGGAAGAGTTCTGCTGGAAACCAGGGGAGGATGGTCAGTGACTGGCCATCACTGCCGACCGAATGGCAGTATATTAAAGTGAACATTTGCATGAAACAAAAGCACTCCATACGGGAGCAATCGCTATACAATATAACAGCAATGCTCACGTCAGGCATCCGCGACACTCGGAATATGTGTTAAGGAGTATAAAGTTCTAAGTGTCCACCGTGTTATAAAACAGGTCCACTCTGCATGAATGGAAGAACAAGCCAACGACCCGAATATTCAGATGCCTGCTGTAGTTTTCAGCCAAATCGAAGCTCTCCGTTAGAGCGCTGACCTTCTTCTCAAGTTCGCCAATCCCAGGTTCTTGCGCTGTGGCAGAGTTTTCTACCGCCTGATCCTGGTCTCTGCTTCATCTAGCCGGCTGCTAGCAGACTGGAGCTCCACAGAATGCTTATTAATAGACTCGACCAGAGAGCTGAGTTTTCATCAATTACTTTTATATTATTAGCAGTCATCAAGTTTAGGGCTTTAGCGAGGGCTAGAGTTAGTATTTGTTTATTTATCCAAAATCACTCGACCTCGCAGGAGTAGGTGAGGCTTCCAAACTTCCTAACGTTATCAGCATTGGGTTTTTCTAACTCTCAAACACAGAGTTGATACTGTCTATTAATCCGTAATGTTTCAGTAAAAGCATTGGTTGTAATATATTACGTTGTTATACTAATGTCATATACTATTGTAGGACATATCAGCTCCCTTCATTCCTGCAAGGTCTTAACCTTACTTACCACATTCAAATACCTTGAACCACTTGCAAGAAGTTTTAGTTTTGGTTATGTGGTTTACTGGTTTTGAGTTCTTCTAAATCATCTTTAAATGTAAATCATACAGTACCCTTCATTTAGAGGGTTACTCCATCCAAAATACAAAGGAAAAACAGACGTTTCTCCAGATAGCATTGCTTTCTTTTGACAGTTTCTTGTAATTTCTGCTGCAGCCTGCAATGGGGTTGAACCACCGTGTGGTCTTTAAATCAATGGAATGCATTGTTTCACTAAAATATCAGCTCGTAGAATGCAGAGTTCAAGACGTTTTTTATTGTGCCAACCTGTCACAGTTTCTGCAACATTTTCAATTCCCCTGCTTTGATTTATCACCCTGTGTACTGACATATTCCAGAAGCCGTTGGTACTTCCTTGTTCCTTGTTCCTTGTTCCTTGTTCCTTGTTCCTTGTTCCTTGTTCCTTGTTCAAAGGAGATGAAACGATTGTGGTTAAACAAGTTTAGATGCCACTGAGCTGTGTTTGAAACTGTTAAAAAGATTCCTGTTGAAAAAAGATTCCTCATGTAGTATATTACAGAAGATACTCAAAGTTTGATTTTATTGGTCCTGTTTTATCCATAGAGTTCCATGTGTAAATTAGTGTTAGCTAGTAACAGCAAATATGCTCCATACAAGTTAACCGTTGTAATAATTTAACGTTGAGTTGCATACTGAGGAAGATGGAGCCATTTTGCATAAACATGAAACTCTTTGGAGTTGAAGGAGGCATGATAACTTGGAACTATTACTATTATATCCTTGTTCTTGAACCTTTGAGAAAGAATTCCACACACAGAAACCTAGAAGGAAACATAACACTCTAAAATGCTGCAGGGTGAAATATGTTCTTTCCTTCAGATCTATGTGACAGGTGCTTTATCTGTACTCACACGTTTTTTAATGGTGAGTCATGTCGGTTATCAGCACGCTATGAATGTCTTTCACTTTTGACTTTCTTCCTCATACTCATGAACGACCATTACATAATAACCTGTATTGTGAAGGTTTGCATTCAGCTACGTCCTAACGTTGACAGTATTGGCTTTTTCTGACTCTCAAACACAGAGTTGATATTGTCTATTAATCTTTAATGTTACAGTAAAAGTATTGGGTGTTATATATAGCCTATATATATATAAAGTGGCCCAATTTGAGTGGAAGACGCTCACAGCTCTGGGAATAGCAGGTATGGAGTGCAAAACAGCTGCTCGTAGGTTGGGGGATGCAGCTGTAAGAGCCTCTTGTTGGCTCTGGAACAGGCGGGAATAGTTCTGCTGGAAACCAGGGGAGGATGGGCAGTGACTGGGCAGTGACTGGCCATCACTGCCAACCGAATGGCAGTGCATTAAAGTGAACATTTGCATGAAACAAAAGCACTCCATACGGGAGCAATCGCAATCAAATATAACAGTAATGCTCACGTCAGGCATCCGCGACACACTGTGTTAAGGAGTATAAAGTTCCAAGTGTCTGCTGTGTTATAAAACAGGTCCACTGTGCATGAATAGAAGAACAGCATGGGCTATAATAAAACATTAATGATGAGACAACCTGGTGATCCTCGCTGCAGGAGATTATAGTCCACATAATCGTGTACTTGCTCCGGGCTAGAACATCTCTTCTTGGACCCTCACTGCCGACCGAATGGCAGTATATAGTATAACAGGCGGGAAGAGTTCTGCTGGAAACCAGGGGAGGATGGGCAGTGACTGGCCATCACTGCCGACCGAATGGCAGTATATTAAAGTGAACATTTGCATGAAACAAAAGCACTCCATACGGGAGCAATCGCTATACAATATAACAGCAATGCTCACGTCAGGCATCCGCGACACTCGGAATATGTGTTAAGGAGTATAAAGTTCTAAGTGTCCACCGTGTTATAAAACAGGTCCACTCTGCATGAATGGAAGAACAAGCCAACGACCCGAATATTCAGATGCCTGCTGTAGTTTTCAGCCAAATCGAAGCTCTCCGTTAGAGCGCTGACCTTCTTCTCAAGTTCGCCAATCCCAGGTTCTTGCGCTGTGGCAGAGTTTTCTACCGCCTGATCCTGGTCTCTGCTTCATCTAGCCGGCTGCTAGCAGACTGGAGCTCCACAGAATGCTTATTAATAGACTCGACTAGAGAGCTGAGTTTTCATCAATTACTTTTATATTATTAGCAGTCATCAAGTTTAGGGCTTTAGCGAGGGCTAGAGTTAGTATTTGTTTATTTATCCAAAATCACTCGACCTCGCAGGAGTAGGTGAGGCTTCCAAACTTCCTAACGTTATCAGCATTGTGTTTTTCTAACTCTCAAACACAGAGTTGATACTGTCTATTAATCCGTAAGGTTTCAGTAAAAGCATTGGTTGTAATATATTACGTTGTTATACTAATGTCATATACTATTGTAGGACATATCAGCTCCCTTCATTCCTGCAAGGTCTTAACCTTACTTACCACATTCAAATACCTTGAACCACTTGCAAGAAGTTTTAGTTTTGGTTATGTGGTTTACTGGTTTTGAGTTCTTCTAAATCATCTTTAAATGTAAATCATACAGTACCCTTCATTTAGAGGGTTACTCCATCCAAAATACAAAAGAAAAACAGACATTTCTCCAGATAGCATTGCTTTCTTTTGACAGTTTCTTGTAATTCCTGCTGCAGCCTGCAATGGGGTTGAACCACCGTGTGGTCTTTAAATCAATGGAATGCATTGTTTCACTAAAATATCAGCTCGTAGAATGCAGAGTTCAAGACGTTTTTTATTGTGCCAACCTGTCACAGTTTCTGCAACATTTTCAATTCCCCTGCTTTGATTTATCACCCTGTGTACTGACATATTCCAGAAGCCGTTGGTACTTCCTTGTTCCTTGTTTCTTGTTCCTTGTTCCTTGTTCCTTGTTCAAAGGAGATGAAACGATTGTGGTTAAACAAGTTTAGATGCCACTGAGCTGTGTTCGAAACTGTTAAAAAGATTCCTGTTGAAAAAAGATTCCTCATGTAGTATATTACAGAAGATACTCAAAGTTTGATTTTATTGGTCCTGTTTTATCCATAGAGTTCCATGTGTAAATTAGCGTTAGCTAGTAACAGCAAATATGCTCCATACAAGTTAACCGTTGTAATAATTTAACGTTGAGTTGCATACTGAGGGAGATGGAGCCATTTTGCATAAACATGAAACTCTTTGGAGTTGATGGAGGCATGATAACTTGGAACTATTACTATTATATCCTTGTTTTTGAACCTTTGAGAAAAAATTCCACACACAGAAAGCTAGAAGGAAACATAACACTCTAAAATGCTGCAGGGTGAAATATGTTCTTTCCTTCAGATCTATGTGACAGGTGCTTTATCTGTACTCACACGTTTTTTAATGGTGAGTCATGTCGGTTATCAGCACGCTATGAATGTCTTTCACTTTTGACTTTCTTCCTCATACTCATGAACGACCATTACATAATAACCTGTATTGTGAAGGTTTGCATTCAGCTACGTCCAGGGGCGGACTGGCCATCGGGACGTTCGGGACGAATCCCGATGGGCCCGGTACTGAAGTGGGCCGGTCGAGAGTCCCGGGCTGATTTGTAGTCCCAGTCCGCCCCTGGCTACATCCTAACGTTGACAGTATTGGCTTTTTCTGACTCTCAAACACAGAGTTGATATTGTCTATTAATCTTTGATGTTACAGTAAAAGTATTGGGTGTTATATATAGCCTATATATATATAAAGTGGCCCAATCTGAGTGGAAGACGCTCACAGCTCTGGGAATAGCAGGTATGGAGTGCAAAACAGCTGCTCGTAGGTTGGGGGATGCAGCTGTAAGAGCCTCTTGTTGGCTCTGGAACAGGCGGGAATAGTTCTGCTGGAAACCAGGGGAGAATGGGCAGTGACTGGGCAGTGACTGGCCATCACTGCCAACCGAATGGCAGTGCATTCAAGTGAACATTTGCATGAAACAAAAGCACTCCATACGGGAGCAATCGCAATAAAATATAACAGTAATGCTCACGTCAGGCATCCGCGACACACTGTGTTAAGGAGTATAAAGTTCCAAGTGTCTGCTGTGTTATAAAACAGGTCCACTGTGCATGAATGGAAGAACAGCATGGGCTATAATAAAACATTAATGATGAGACAATCTGGTGATCCTCGCTGCAGGAGATTATAGTCCACATAATCGTGTACTTGCTCCGGGCTAGAACATCTCTTCTTGGACCCTCACTGCCGACCGAATGGCAGTATATAGTATAACAGGCGGGAAGAGTTCTGCTGGAAACCAGGGGAGGATGGTCAGTGACTGGCCATCACTGCCGACCGAATGGCAGTATATTAAAGTGAACATTTGCATGAAACAAAAGCACTCCATACGGGAGCAATCGCTATACAATATAACAGCAATGCTCACGTCAGGCATCCGCGACACTCGGAATATGTGTTAAGGAGTATAAAGTTCTAAGTGTCCACCGTGTTATAAAACAGGTCCACTCTGCATGAATGGAAGAACAAGCCAACGACCCGAATATTCAGATGCCTGCTGTAGTTTTCAGCCAAATCGAAGCTCTCCGTTAGAGCGCTGACCTTCTTCTCAAGTTCGCCAATCCCAGGTTCTTGCGCTGTGGCAGAGTTTTCTACCGCCTGATCCTGGTCTCTGCTTCATCTAGCCGGCTGCTAGCAGACTGGAGCTCCACAGAATGCTTATTAATAGACTCGACCAGAGAGCTGAGTTTTCATCAATTACTTTTATATTATTAGCAGTCATCAAGTTTAGGGCTTTAGCGAGGGCTAGAGTTAGTATTTGTTTATTTATCCAAAATCACTCGACCTCGCAGGAGTAGGTGAGGCTTCCAAACTTCCTAACGTTATCAGCATTGGGTTTTTCTAACTCTCAAACACAGAGTTGATACTGTCTATTAATCCGTAATGTTTCAGTAAAAGCATTGGTTGTAATATATTACGTTGTTATACTAATGTCATATACTATTGTAGGACATATCAGCTCCCTTCATTCCTGCAAGGTCTTAACCTTACTTACCACATTCAAATACCTTGAACCACTTGCAAGAAGTTTTAGTTTTGGTTATGTGGTTTACTGGTTTTGAGTTCTTCTAAATCATCTTTAAATGTAAATCATACAGTACCCTTCATTTAGAGGGTTACTCCATCCAAAATACAAAGGAAAAACAGACGTTTCTCCAGATAGCATTGCTTTCTTTTGACAGTTTCTTGTAATTTCTGCTGCAGCCTGCAATGGGGTTGAACCACCGTGTGGTCTTTAAATCAATGGAATGCATTGTTTCACTAAAATATCAGCTCGTAGAATGCAGAGTTCAAGACGTTTTTTATTGTGCCAACCTGTCACAGTTTTCTGCAACATTTTCAATTCCCCTGCTTTGATTTATCACCCTGTGTACTGACATATTCCAGAAGCCGTTGGTACTTCCTTGTTCCTTGTTCCTTGTTCCTTGTTCCTTGTTCCTTGTTCCTTGTTCCTTGTTCAAAGGAGATGAAACGATTGTGGTTAAACAAGTTTAGATGCCACTGAGCTGTGTTTGAAACTGTTAAAAAGATTCCTGTTGAAAAAAGATTCCTCATGTAGTATATTACAGAAGATACTCAAAGTTTGATTTTATTGGTCCTGTTTTATCCATAGAGTTCCATGTGTAAATTAGCGTTAGCTAGTAACAGCAAATATGCTCCATACAAGTTAACCGTTGTAATAATTTAACGTTGAGTTGCATACTGAGGGAGATGGAGCCATTTTGCATAAACATGAAACTCTTTGGAGTTGATGGAGGCATGATAACTTGGAACTATTACTATTATATCCTTGTTCTTGAACCTTTGAGAAAGAATTCCACACACAGAAAGCTAGAAGGAAACATAACACTCTAAAATGCTGCAGGGTGAAATATGTTCTTTCCTTCAGATCTATGTGACAGGTGCTTTATCTGTACTCACACGTTTTTTAATGGTGAGTCATGTCGGTTATCAGCACGCTATGAATGTCTTTCACTTTTGACTTTCTTCCTCATACTCATGAACGACCATTACATAATAACCTGTATTGTGAAGGTTTGCATTCAGCTACGTCCTAACGTTGACAGTATTGGCTTTTTCTGACTCTCAAACACAGAGTTGATATTGTCTATTAATCTTTAATGTTACAGTAAAAGTATTGGGTGTTATATATAGCCTATATATATATAAAGTGGCCCAATCTGAGTGGAAGACGCTCACAGCTCTGGGAATAGCAGGTATGGAGTGCAAAACAGCTGCTCGTAGGTTGGGGGATGCAGCTGTAAGAGCCTCTTGTTGGCTCTGGAACAGGCGGGAATAGTTCTGCTGGAAACCAGGGGAGGATGGGCAGTGACTGGGCAGTGACTGGCCATCACTGCCAACCGAATGGCAGTGCATTAAAGTGAACATTTGCATGAAACAAAAGCACTCCATACGGGAGCAATCGCAATAAAATATAACAGTAATGCTCACGTCAGGCATCCGCGACACTCGGACTATGTGTTAAGGAGTATAAAGTTCCAAGTGTCTGTTGTGGCAATTTAGTACTCACAACAGGAAATAATGAAACAGAGAGGAATCAATAAAACACAAACACAGGTATAGTTGATCAATTATTATTTCGTTGTACAACAATCAATAATAATGAGGAAAACATTACCTCTGCTCTCAAGCAGTCCTACAGCAATGCTTCCCCGAATATTCAGAAACACAGGACACATATAGGTTTCCTAAATGACACACGAACATGTTCCCTAATCTGTCTTAGGTGCCTTACAAATAATGGACGTCCACTCTCGGGAGCGTCTTAGTGGTGCGGTCACCCTAAGTGACAGACCTAAAGTATCCGGGATTCAGGCACCTTCCCTGGCTTGTACATTTTTGGTGATGCGCCCTGGAGGTATCAGACTATTTTAAACAACTTTTCCCCGCCTTTCAAACACTTACTCCTGGGTTTTAGCCAGTCATTTTGAACGATATCGTTTAACATTGACGCTCTCCTGAAAATGCACAGAATATGTGCATTTTCAGGAGAGCGTCTATGTTAAATGATTTCGTGCAAAATGACTGTCTAAAACTCTCTTCCAGACATTTAAAAATACTTTCCCCGACCATTTAAACATTATTTCTGGCTTGTAAAGTGCAGTTATGCGCCCTGGAGGTATTACACTTTCTCCTGGGTCAATGTGTCCTCTTTCCCCCCCTGGGTGTGTGTGAGACAAGTGAAGTGAGTCAGCCTGCCAACAAGCAGCACTCTGCTGTCATTTGAAACATGTCCCCCCACTTTTCAACACACTTTTACCCATGTTATGCGCCCTGGAGGTATCAGACTATTTTAAACAACTTTTCCCCGCCTTTCAAACACTTATTCCGGGGTTTTAGTCAGTCATTTTGCACGATATCATTTAACATTGACGCTCTCCTGAAAATGCACATATTCTGTGCATTTTCAGGAGAGCGTCAATGTTAAATGATATTGTGCAAAATGACTGGCTAAAACTCTCTTCCAGACATTTAAAAATACTTTCCCCGACCATTTAAACATTATTTCTGGCTTGTAAAGTGCAGTTATGCGCCCTGGAGGTATTATACTATTTCAAACAACTTTTCCCCACCTTTCAAACACTTATTCCTGGGTACAAGTGTTATCTTTCCCCCCCTGGGTGTGTGTGAGACAAGTGAACTGAGTCAGCCTGCCAACAAGCAGCAGTCTGCTGTCATTTGAAACATGTTCCCCCACTTTTCAACACACTTTTACCCACGTTTTGAGCACTATTTCCTGGGTTAAAAAGACATGTGCTGTAGCCTGGTTCTCTCCTAGTACTGGGTACTAGTTAATGCCACTATCACCACCACATTTAAACCAGATGAACTGGTAGTTCTCTGGGTGATTTAGTCAGTTTATGGAGCTTAGCCCACAAATCCTGGATGATCCAGGCCAAATTTGGGTGCTCATAGGCGGCCTGCCAGGCGCCCCCACCCGTGGAAAGCAAAGAAAAGTGAAGAAAACGCTTAATTATATCTTAAAATAATCAAAAATGAAGTTTTGAAAAATTGTCAAAAAAATGACAGAGTGCCAACGGGAGAAGGGGCCAACTGTTTAGCGCTTCGGGCCGTTTTTTCCCCTTCTCCCTCGGTTGGTGCAACGGAGAAGGGGACCAAGTCCTTACACTTCTCTGTCAAAAAGATTCATCCATACTTTTCAGACTACCGTCCACACGAAATCGGAAATCCAGTTTTTGGGTGCACTCAGAAAAAAAACGGCTGTTGGAAATCATGGAAGAATGTATCCGCTCACCAAGCACTCTGAGTGGGCCTAATTTTGTGCCTCAAGACCCCCCAGCCTGGTTCTCCCAATACTTTAAGTTTGACATGGAGGAATGTAGGTCACTTGACAGGTGACTCTACCCGATTTTGAGGCACTATTTTGGGGCATAATTTTTACATTTTCCTGGTTCTCAAAATAGTTTAAGTACAACATTTTGAGCCATGGAGAAATGCAAGGGCAGTCGACAGGGGACTCTACCCGATTTTGAAGCACTATTTTGGGGCATAATTTTTACATTTTCCTGGTTCTCAAAATAGTTTAAGTACGACATTTTGAGCCATGGAGGAATGCAAGGGCAGTCGACAGGGGACTCTACCCGATTTTGAAGCACTATTTTGGGGCATAATTTTTACATTTTCCTGGTTCTCAAAATAGTTTAAGTACGACATTTTGAGCCATGGAGGAATGCAAGGGCAGTCGACAGGGGACTCTACCCGATTTTGAAGCACTATTTTGGGGCATAATTTTTACATTTTCCCCCATTTTCCCTGGTTCTCACAAAAGTTGACTTGGATGATTTTGCCCATGTCAGATTGTCAGGGGAGTCCGCGGGGGACTCTTGCGGGGTCAAGAGGGACTATTTTGGGGTACAATTTTCTCATTTTCCCCCATTTTCCCTGGTTCTCACAAAAGTTGACTTGGATGATTTTGCCCATGTCAGATTGTCAGGGGAGTCCGCTGGGGACTCTTGCGGGGTCATGAGGCACTATTTTGGGGTACAATTTTCTCATTTTCCCCCATTTTCCCTGGTTCTCACAAAAGTTGACTTGGATGATTTTGCCCATGTCAGATTGTCAGGGGAGTCCGCGGGGGACTCTTGCGGGTCATGAGGCACTATTTCCGGGTACTTTTTTTCCATTTTCACTCAAATTTCCCTGGATGAAATATTTTTTTGTTTTTTTTGTTTTTAGCCCAGTTTTGGCCACAGCGTTGCCTGGAGGATAGGACCGAGATATGACAGACTCTCTGGCCGCCTCACAAGTCACTATTGTCGGACACTTTCTTTGCTTTACCCCGGTTCTATCACTCTTTCCTCCTTTGACCATACAACCCGTTTCCTGCTGGGGTGGTGCCTGGTTCCGGGGTACCCCAAACCCTCTCATGGTCGGGGCACCATGTATTGATGCATCGGACCCAATGTTGCCATCACCAGCCCCGCGTTGGTGCGGAGGTGGGACCATCTGACCCGGTGGTAACCCAATACTTCCCTTGGTCCATGCACCATGAATTGATGCATCGGACCCAGTGTCGCAACCACCGATCACGCTAACGCATATAAACGGAGAACTATAACATCATTTTGATCAAATTCATTATGTGTGTTTCAGTAAGGATGTCATCTGAATGCCCGGTGTGCAGACTCTTCTATCTGGCATTGAACAAACACCTTAAGCACAAGCATGCAGTGCGGAACTTGGAGGAGAGGGGAATCCTCCTGAAAATAGCCAGTGGAAGGATAAATGTTCGGATCAAACCCTGTCCCATCGCTGGGTGTTCGTACGCTGGGAAGAGACTGGACCGTTATGTAAAACATGACCACCCTGAGTTGTCCCGACATGAGGCACAGCAGGTCATGGCAAGGCTGAAGCATAGTGTGGCACTGCAGTTGCTCCATGACCTCCGTGAGACTAACCCCATCATTGGAATGGCTACATCATTGGATATAGACAATGAGGAGGAATACCCCGGGCACCCTCCACCCTTCTCCCCACATACCGAGTGTGACAACGAGGACTGCAGGCAGGTGATGCTGGAAAATGTGGCATTGAGGGCTCAGAAGGACGCCCTCAATGATGAGGTGAAGACCCTGCGCTCCAGGCTGAAAAAGGAGCTAAAACCCAGGAAGCAGAGTGCTGCTGTTCTTGAGGAAGAGGACGAATGTATACGATTTAAGGGCCTGGCAATCCCAAATACCTCCGGCATAAACACAGTAGCCTCAGGCAGCAATACCCCTGTGAAGAGCCCGGTGAAGACTGTCATGCAGTCCCCAGTAACCTCCGGTAGCGAGACCCCTGTGAGGAGCCCGGTGAAGACTGTCATGCTTGCAGTAGCCTCCGGTGGGAAGAGACCGGTCAAGAACCCTGTGAAGAGCCCAATGAAGACTGTCATGCTTGCAGTAGCCTCCGGTGGAAAGAGACCGGTCAAGAACCCTGTGAAGAGCCCAGTGAAGACTGTCATATTACCAGTTTCCTCCGGTAGCGGGACCCCTGTGAAGAGCCCGGTGAAGACTGTCATGCAGTCCCCAGTAACCTCCGGTAGCGAGACCCCTGTGAGGAGCCCGGTGAAGACTGTCATGCTTGCAGTAGCCTCCGGTGGGAAGAGACCGGTCAAGAACCCTGTGAAGAGCCCAGTGAAGACTGTCATATTACCAGTTTCCTCCGGTAGCGAGACCCCTGTGAAGAGCCTGGTGGAAACTGTCATGTTTGCAGTAGCCTCCGGTAGCGAGACCCCTGTGAAGACCCCGGTGGAAACTGTCATGTTTGCAGTAGCCTCCGGTAGCGAGACCCCTGTGAAGAGCCTGGTGGAAACTGTCATGTTTGCAGTAGCCTCCGGTAGCGAGACCCCTGTGAAGACCCCGGTGGAAACTGTCATGTTTGCAGTAGCCTCCGGTAGCGAGACCCCTGTGAAGAGCCCGGTGGAAACTGTCATGTTTGCAGTAGCCTCCGGTAGCGAGACCCCTGTGAAGACCCCGGTGGAAACTGTCATGTTTGCAGTAGCCTCCGGTAGCGAGACCCCTGTGAAGACCCCGGTGGAAACTGTCATGTTTGCAGTAGCCTCCGGTAGCGAAACCCCTGTGAAGACCCCGGTGGAAACTGTCATGTTTGCAGTAGCCTCCGGTAGCGAGACCCCTGTGAAGACCCCGGTGGAAACTGTCATGTTTGCAGTAGCCTCCGGTAGCGAGACCCCTGTGAAGACCCCGGTGGAAACTGTCATGTTTGCAGTAGCCTCCGGTAGCGAGACCCCTGTGAAGACCCCGGTGGAAACTGTCATGTTTGCAGTAGCCTCCGGTAGCGAGACCCCTGTGAAGACCCCGGTGGAAACTGTCATGTTTGCAGTAGCCTCCGGTAGCGAGACCCCTGTGAAGACCCCGGTGGAAACTGTCATGTTTGCAGTAGCCTCCGGTAGCGAGACCCCTGTATGCCGGAAGACCCGTGCCTCTAAGCTGGCTAATGACTTGCCCTCTCCCTCAAATTACTGGTCCACTGGGTATGGACGGGGGAATACCATGCGTGAAATCACGTTGCCTAGAAGCATGGAGGCGTACCTTCAGACATACTTGGATCATTGTTTGGGTGTCGCTCCGACAGTAAAACAGAAAGACAATGTTGTGTCGAAGATCAGCCGGATAAAGAACTTCATAGTATACATGGCCCATGGTGTTAACCGCCTGTCAGACTGGCTGTTCCTAAGAAACATGAAGATGATCCGTGGCTGGAGCGAGTATATTGTAAAGCCGGGCCGGGCAGTCACAACATCAGAGTTCTTCCTGAAGAATGTGCACCAGTTCATGGGGTACATGTCTGAGTCAAAGCCCCGGGGGTGCAGGCTCACCCAGTCTGATATGACCCACATAATGAGAGAGGTGAAAGCCAACATGAAACACTTGAATAAGGCAGTCACTCTACATCAGTTTAAGGTGAAGAGGAACAAACTGGATCGTCTGCCGAGCCAGGCGGAGCTTCTCGCCGCCATGGCGGCCGCTGAGAAGCGCATCCCGGAGCTCCTCGACCTGATGGCCGGCACGCCGACCTCAACCACCCAGAAGCTTCTCTATGGCTATCTCACCCTCCATTGGAGCCTCCTGTATGGCCACCGTACGGGCGTGTACGCAAACATGAAAAACAGTGAGGTCTTAGAGGCAGCCATAAGGGGAACTGCTGAGGGCTACATCATCCATGTGCAGGATCACAAGACGGCCAAGACATATGGCGAAGCACAGCTGGCGCTTACGGTAGAGGAGTTTAGCTGGGTCATGCGGTGGATGGGGATTAAAGAGGCATTGCTGGGTCCTCAGAATGAATTCTTCCTTTTCACAAGGGGGAATCGGGCCTCCAAGAACCTGAACGCTCACTTGAAGAGGGCATGGGCTGATGCTGGGCTAGAAACAGCCGTCACCTTCACAATCCTGCGCACTGCCCTGGCTGACAATATCAAGCATCACCAAGATCCAGAAAGCCGGTCGATTCTCGCCAGGTTTATGTGTCACTACGTCACCACGGCGGACCGGTTCTACGCGAATGCGCCAGGAATAAAGGAGGCATTGAGAATCCGCTCCATGTTCAGGGCGTCATCAGATGCGGCAGCAGCTGCATCATCATCAGAAGGATGTCTACCGCTGTCAGATGGGGAGACCTCCGAAGAGGGCTGCTATAACAGTACTGCTTCATCGTCTTCACCTGATGGGTCATTGGAGCGGCAGCAGCAGCGGAAGCGGGAGGGAAAGAGGCCAATGAAGTTTGGACCGGGGCTGGTTGACACTCCTGATGATGGGGCAGGGGCCGTGGACTCAACCTGTTTGCCCTGGTGCACCGTAAGAATTAGACGCCTAATTTGGTCACCTGAATCCCGCTAAACATTGTGAATATGTATACCGTGTATATAATTATTATTATAATCCTGTGTATACATTTTGTAAATAGTACAATATCTCCAGGGCGCATAACTGCACTTTACAAGCCAGGGAAGGTGCCAGAATCCTGGGCATACATTTTGTTAATAGTGCAACACCTCCAGGGCGCATAACTGCACTTTACAAGCCAGGGACGGTGCCAGAATCCTGGGCATACATTTTGTTAATAGTGCAACACCTCCAGGGCGCATAACTGCACTTTAAAACGTAGGGTAAAAAATGTAGTAGTACTGTTATAGCAGCAGTACAGCTACGTGTAAATAGTTGATGTTTTAGGCTGTGTGTACTGTGGTTTTTGTTCCTGCAACGTGTAAATAGTTGATGTTTTAGGCTGTGTGTACTGTGGTTTTTGGTCAAATAAAAAAAAAAAAAAAACAATAACCTTGATGGTTACCAGGGGCAGATAAAGTGCCACTTTCCATCAGCACCGGGGAGGCACTCTCCTTGGTGCTGAACCCTGTGATGAGCGCTCAAGTGTTGGCGGAGGAGGTGTAAGCCAGAGGAGGGTGAACAAAAGTTAAAGTGTTTGAACCTCCAGCCCAGAAGGGGGGTGGTGGTGCCAATAAGAAGGCCGAATTTGGATGCTGATGGGCGGACATAGAAGCACCACAAAATCCACCCCCTTTAGGGTCACCAGGGGCACGAGGTTCTGGTGGGTGTGAATACCTGTGTTTAGTCCGTGGGGGAGTGCTTAACTGTGGGGGCCCGGGGACTCACGGTGTGCAAGGTTATGGAGGTGCCACTGTTATGGGGACATGCTGGAGGTCTCGGGCAGAGAGAGGTGATTTCCCCCTGGTCTCTCCTGGAGGTGTGATATAAACCAGAGCATTCCCTTATCCCTCTTAGGTGCCTTACAAACAATGGACGTCCACTCTCGGGAGCGTCGGAGTGGTGCGGTCACCCTAAGTGACAGACCTAAAGTATCCGGGATTCAGGCATCTTCCCTGGCTTGTACATTTTTGGTGATGCGCCCTGGAGGTATCAGACTATTTTAAACAACTTTTCCCCGCTTTTCAAACACTTATTCCGAGGTTTTAGCCAGTCATTTTGCACGAAATCATTTAACATTGACGGTCTCCTGAAAAAGCACATATTCTGTGCATTTTCAGGAGAGCGTCTATGTTAAATGATTTCGTGCAAAATGACTGTCTAAAACTCTCTTCCAGACATTTAAAAATACTTTCCCCGACCATTTAAACATTATTTCTGGCTTGTAAAGTGCAGTTATGCGCCCTGGAGATATTGCACTATTTACAAAATGTAGCACTCTGTTTATTTCACACCTCCAGGAGAGACCAGGGGGAAATCACCTCTCTCTGCCCCCTCACAGAGCCCCAAGGACGGACTAATTACCTCCAGCATGTCCCCATAACAGTGGGACTCTGTTTCTTTCACAGCTCCAGCAGAGACCAGGGGGAAATCACCTCTCTCTGCCCGCTCACAGAGCCCCAAGGACGGACTAATTACCTCCAGCATGGGCCCCTAACAGTGGGACTCTGCACCTCCAGCAGAGACCAGGGGGAAATCACCTCTTTTTGCCCGCTCACAGAGCACCGAAGGACGGACTAGAGACCTCCAGCACCAGTCCCTAACAGGGGGACTCTGTTTATTTCACACCTCCAGGGCGGAGACCGGGAAAATCACCTCTCTCTGCCCGCTCACAGAGCCCCAAGGACGGACTAATTACCTCCAGCATGGGCCCCTAACAGTGGGACTCTGCACCTCCAGCAGAGACCAGGGGGAAATCACCTCTCTCTGCCCCCTCACAGAGCCCCAAGGACGGACTAATTACCTCCAGCATGTCCCCATAACAGTGGGACTCTGTTTCTTTCACAGCTCCAGCAGAGACCAGGGGAAAATCACCTCTCTCTGCCCCCTCACAGAGCCCCAAGGACGGACTAATTACCTCCAGCATGTCCCCATAACAGTGGGACTCTGTTTCTTTCACAGCTCCAGCAGAGACCAGGGGGAAATCACCTCTCTCTGCCCGCTCACAGAGCCCCAAGGACGGACTAATTACCTCCAGCATGGGCCCCTAACAGTGGGACTCTGCACCTCCAGCAGAGACCAGGGGGAAATCACCTCTTTTTGCCCGCTCACAGAGCACCGAAGGACGGACTAGAGACCTCCAGCACCAGTCCCTAACAGGGGGACTCTGTTTATTTCACACCTCCAGGGCGGAGACCGGGAAAATCACCTCTCATTGCCCGCTCACAGAGCCCCGAAGGACGGACTAATTACCTCCAGCATGGGCCCCTAACAGTGGGACTCTGCACCTCCAGCAGAGACCAGGGGGAAATCACCTCTTTTTGCCCGCTCACAGAGCCCCAAGGACGGACTAATTACCTCCAGCATGGGCCCCTAACAGTGGGACCTCCATAACCTTGCACACCCTGAGTCCCCGGGCCCCCACAGTTAAGCACTCCCCCACGGACTAAACACAGGTATTCACACCCACCAGAACCTCGTGCCCCTGGTGACCTTACAAGGGGGTGGTTTTATGGTGCTTCTGTGTCCGCCCATCAGCATCCATATTCGGCCGTCTTCACGGCATCACCCCCCCTTCTGTGGAGGGTATTCTCGTGCCCCTGGTGACCTTACAAGGGGGTGGTTTTATGGTGCTTCTGTGTCCGCCCATCAGCATCCATATTCGGCCTTCTTCACGGCATCACCCCCCCTTCTGGGCTGGAGGGTATTCTCGTGCCCCTGGTGACCTTACAAGGGGGTGGTTTTATGGTGCTTCTGTGTCCGCCCATCAGCATCCATATTCGGCTTTCTTCACGGCATCACCCCCCCTTCTGGGCTGGAGGTTCAAACACTTTAACTTTTGTTCACCCTCCTCTGGCTTACACCTCCTCCGCCAACACTTGAGCGCTCATCACAGGGTTCAGCACCAAGGAGAGTGCCTCCCCGGTGCTGATGGAAAGTGGCACTTTTTCTGCCCCTGGTAACCATCAAGGTTATTGTTTTTTTTTTTTTTTTTTATTTTATTTGAACAAAAAACACAGTTGACAGTACAGAGAGGCTAAAACATAAACTATTTACACGTACTACTGCTACTATAACAGTACTACTAAATTTCTTAACCTACGTTTTAAAGTGCAGTTATGCGCCCTGGAGGTGTTGCACTATTAACAAAATGTATGCCCAGGATTCTGGCACCTTTCCTGGCTTGTAAAGTGCAGTTATGCGCCCTGGAGATATTGTACTATTTACAAAATGTATACACAGGATTATAATAATAATTATATACACGGTATACATATTCACAATGTTTAGCGGGATTCAGGGGACCAAATTAGGCGTCTAATTCTTACGGTGCACCAGGGCAAACAGGTTGAGTCCACGGCCCCTGCCCCATCATCAGGAGTGTCAACCAGCCCCGGTCCCGACTTCATTGGCCTCTTTCCCTCCCGCTTCCGCTTCCGCTGCTGCTGCCGCTCCAATGACCCATCAGGTGAAGATGATAGAGCTGTACTGTTATAGCAGCCCTCTTCGGAGGTCTCCCCATCTGACAGCGGTAGACATCCTTCTGATGATGATGCAGCTGCTGCCGCATCTGATGACGCCCTGAACATGGAGCGGATTCTCAATGCCTCCTTTATACCTGGCGCATTCGCGTAGAACCGGTCCGCCGTGGTTACGTCGTGACACATAAACCTGGCGAGAATCGACCGGCTTTCTGGATCTTGGTGATGCTTGATATTGTCAGCCAGGGCAGTGCGCAGGATTGTGAAGGTGACGGCTGTTTCTAGCCCAGCATCAGCCCATGCCCTCTTCAAGTGAGCGTTCAGGTTCTTGGAGGCCCGATTCCCCCTTGTGAAAAGGAAGAATTCATTCTGAGGACCCAGCAATGCCTCTTTAATCCCCATCCACCGCATGACCCAGCTAAACTCCTCTACTGTAAGCGCCAGCTGTGCTTCGCCATATGTCTTGGCCGTCTTGTGATCCTGCACATGGATGATGTAGCCCTCAGCAGTTCCCCTTATGGCTGCCTCTAAGACCTCACTGTTTTTCATGTTTGCGTACACGCCCGTACGGTGGCCATACAGGAGGCTCCAATGGAGGGTGAGATAGCCATAGAGAAGCTTCTGGGTGGTTGAGGTCGGCGTGCCGGCCATCAGGTCGAGGAGCTCCGGGATGCGCTTCTCAGCGGCCGCCATGGCGGCGAGAAGCTCCGCCTGGCTCGGCAGACGATCCAGTTTGTTCCTCTTCACCTTAAACTGATGTAGAGTGACTGCCTTATTCAAGTGTTTCATGTTGGCTTTCACCTCTCTCATTATGTGGGTCATATCAGACTGGGTGAGCTTGCACCCCCGGGGCTTTGACTCAGACATGTACCCCATGAACTGGTGCACATTCTTCAGGAAGAACTCTGATGTTGTGACTGCCCGGCCCGGCTTTACAATATACTCGCTCCAGCCACGGATCATCTTCATGTTTCTTAGGAACAGCCAGTCTGACAGGCGGTTAACACCATGGGCCATGTATACTATGAAGTTCTTTATCTGGCTGATCTTCGACACAACATTGTCTTTCTGTTTTACTGTCGGAGCGACACCCAAACAGTGATCCAAGTATGTCTGAAGGTACGCCTCCATGCTTCTAGGCAACGTGATTTCACGCATGGTATTCCCCCGTCCACACCCAGTGGACCAGTAATTTGAGGGAGAGGGCAAGTCATTAGCCAGCTTAGAGGCACGGGTCTTCCGGCATACAGGGGTCTCGCTACCGGAGGCTACTGCAAACATGACAGTTTCCACCGGGGTCTTCACAGGGGTCTCGCTACCGGAGGCTACTGCAAACATGACAGTTTCCACCGGGGTCTTCACAGGGGTCTCGCTACCGGAGGCTACTGCAAACATGACAGTTTCCACCGGGGTCTTCACAGGGGTCTCGCTACCGGAGGCTACTGCAAACATGACAGTTTCCACCGGGGTCTTCACAGGGGTCTCGCTACCGGAGGCTACTGCAAACATGACAGTCTTCACCGGGGTCTTCACAGGGGTCTCGCTACTGGAGGCTACTGCAAACATGACAGTCTTCACCGGGCTCTTCTCAGGGGTCTCGCTACCGGAGGAAACTGGTAATATGACAGTCTTCACTGGGCTCTTCACAGGGTTCTTGACCGGTCTCTTTCCACCGGAGGCTACTGCAAGCATGACAGTCTTCATTGGGCTCTTCACAGGGTTCTTGACCGGTCTCTTCCCACCGGAGGCTACTGCAAGCATGACAGTCTTCACCGGGCTCCTCACAGGGGTCTCGCTACCGGAGGTTACTGGGGACTGCATGACAGTCTTCACCGGGCTCTTCACAGGGGTATTGCTGCCTGAGGCTACTGTGTTTATGCCGGAGGTATTTGGGATTGCCAGGCCCTTAAATCGTATACATTCGTCCTCTTCCTCAAGAACAGCAGCACTCTGCTTCCTGGGTTTTAGCTCCTTTTTCAGCCTGGAGCGCAGGGTCTTCACCTCATCATTGAGGGCATCCTTCTGAGCCCTCAATGCCACATTTTCCAGCATCACCTGCCTGCAGTCCTCGTTGTCACACTCGGTATGTGGGGAGAAGGGTGGAGGGTGCCCGGGGTATTCCTCCTCATTGTCTATATCCAATGATGTAGCCATTCCAATGATGGGGTTAGTCTCACGGAGGTCATGGAGCAACTGCAGTGCCACACTATGCTTCAGCCTTGCCATGACCTGCTGTGCCTCATGTCGGGACAACTCAGGGTGGTCATGTTTTACATGACGGTCCAGTCTCTTCCCAGCGTACGAACACCCAGCGATGGGACAGGGTTTGGTCCGAACATTTATCCTTCCACTGGCTATTTTCAGGAGGATTCCCCTCTCCTCCAAGTTCCGCACTGCATGCTTGTGCTTAAGGTGTTTGTTCAATGCCAGATAGAAGAGTCTGCACACCGGGCATTCAGATGACATCCTTACTGAAACACACATAATGAATTTGATCAAAATGATGTTATAGTTCTCCGTTTATATGCGTTAGCGTGAGCGGTGGTTGCGACACTGGGTCCGATGCATCAATTCATGGTGCATGGACGAAGGGAAGTATTGGGTTACCACCGGGTCAGATGGTCCCACTTCCGCACCAACGCGGGGCTGGTGATGGCAACATTGGGTCCGATGCATCAATACATGGTGCCCCGACCATGAGAGGGTTTGGGGTACCCCGGAACCAGGCACCACCCCAGCAGGAAACGGGTTGTATGGTCAAAGGAGGAAAGAGTGATAGAACCGGGGTAAAGCAAAGAAAGTGTCCGACAATAGTGACTTGTGAGGCGGCCAGAGAGTCTGTCATATCTCGGTCCTATCCTCCAGGCAACGCTGTGGCCAAAACTGGGATAAAAACTAAAAAAACTAAAAAATATTTCATCCAGGGAAATTTGGGTGAAAATGAAAAAAAAGTACCCGGAAATAGTGCTTCATTAGCCAGCAGCAGTCCCCTGTCGACTCATGTGACATTCCTCCAGGGTTACATAGAACCAGGGTGTGGGGTCCGAGCCATCTCCGAGACATCTCTAGTCCGTGTTGATAATGGGGGAAATGTACCCCAAAATAGTCCTTCATTAGCCAGCAGCAGTCCCCTGTCGACTCATGTGACATTCCTCCAGGGTTACATAGAACCAGGGTGTGGGGTCCGAGCCATCTCCGAGACATCTCTAGTCCGTGTTGATAATGGGGGAAATGTACCCCAAAATAGTGCATCATGACTCAGCAATCATCACACTCAACTTTGGTGAGAACCGGGCAAAGGGGGTCAAAATCCGTCAATGTGGGGGGTGAAACGGCTGTACGCGGAGCCCTGGGGGGGGCACCCGGGACCGGGCAGTGCCCCCGGCAGAAGGAACCGGGTCAAACGGGCCAACAACAGGAAAAAAAATAAAAATAAAAAGAACCAGGCAAAAGGGGGGAAAATGGGAAAAAAGTGTCCGAAAATAGTGCCTCATGACCCCGCAGGAGTCCCCCGCGGACTCCCCTGACATTCCTCCATGGTCGAAATCATCCAACTCAACTTTGGTGAGAACCGGGAGAAGGGGTCAAAATGTAAAAATTGTACCCCAAATAGTGCCTCATGACCCGCAGGAGTCCCCCGCGGACTCCCCTGACATTCCTCCATGGTCGAAATCATCCAACTCAACTTTGGTGATAACCAGGCAAAGGGGTCAAAATGTAAAAATTATACCCCAAAGATAGGGCCTCAAAATCGGGTGGTAGAGTCACCTGGAAAGTGCCCTCGCATTCCTCCATGGCTCAAAATGTCGAACTTAAACTATTTGGAGAACCAGGAAATGTAAAAAATACGCCCCAAAATAGTGCCTCAAAATCGGGTAGAGTCACCTGGCAAGTGCCCTCGCATTCCTCCCATGGCTCAAAATGTCGAACTTAAACTATTTGGAGAACCAGGAAATGTAAAAAATACGCCCCAAAATAGTGTCTCATAATCGGGTAGAGTCACCTGCAAAGTGCCCTCGCATTCCTCCATGTCAAACTTAAAGTATTGGGAGAACCAGGCTGGGGGGTCCTTGTGCCACGAAATTAGGCCCACTCAGAGTGCTTGGTGAGCGGATACATTCTTCCAAGATTTGCAACAGCCGTTTTTTTTCTGAGTGCACCCAAAAACTGGGTTTCCGATTTCGTGCGGACGGTAGTCTGAAAAGTATGGATGAATCTTTTTGACAGAGAAGTGGAAATGAAGCCCAGGTACTTTTTCCCCTTCTCCGTTGTACCAACCATCGGAGAAGGGGAAAAATCGGCCCGAAGCCCAGAACACTTGGCCCCTTCTCCTGTTGGCACTCTGTCATTTTTTTGACAATTTTTCAAAACTTCATTTTTGATTATTTTAAGATATAATTAAGCGTTTTCTTCACTTTTATTTGCTTTCCACGGGTGGGGGCGCCTGGCAGGCCGCCTATGAGCACCCAAATTCGGCCTGGATCATCCAGGATTTGTGGGCTAAGCTCCATAAACTGAGTAAATCACCCAGAGAGGTCACCTTTCTAGCCCAAATATATATAATACAAATACATTTAAATAGTAAAAGGTGCATTTGTGCTCTGCATTACCCGGAATTTTATTTTCATAGCCCCATGATAGTGATTAAAAATCATTTTCATGGGAAAAAGTGTTAAAACGCCTGATTAAATTATATGCAGGACCCCAGTGAGCTCCAGACTATGTGCATTGTGTTGGGGAACCATATAAATGATAGAATAAATGCATTTAAATGCAAAAATAATGATTTAAAATCATTTTTAGGGGGACAATTGTGGAGAGGAGCCTGAAAATGACTCTGCAGCAGGCCGCCTATGAGCACCCCAATTCGGCCTTCTTCACGGCACCACAACCCCTTCTGTGGAGGGTATTCTCGTGCCCCTGGTGACTCTACAAGGGGGGTGGTTTTTATGGTGCTTATATGTCCGCCCATCAGCATCCATATTCGGCCTTCTTAACGGCACAACCACCCCTTCTGTGGAGGGTATTCTCGTGCCCCTGGTGACTCTACAAGGGGGGTGGTTTTTATGGTGCTTATATGTCTGCCCATCAGCATCCATATTCGGCCTTCTTAACGGGACCACCACCCCTTCTGTGGAGGGTATTCTCGTGCCCCTGGTGACTCTACAAGGGGGGTGGTTTTTATGGTGCTTATATGTCCGCCCATCAGCTTCCATATTCGGCCTTCTTAACGGCACCACCACCCCTTCTGTGGAGGGTATTCTCGTGCCCCTGGTGACTCTACAAGGGGGGTGGTTTTTATGGTGCTTATATGTCCGCATATGAGCACCCAAATTCGGCCTGGATCATCCAGGATTTGTGGGCTAAGCTCCATAAACTGACTAAATCACCCAGAGAGGTCACCTTTCTAGCCCGCTCACAGAGCCCCCCAAGGACGGACTAGAGACCTCCAGCAGCAGTCCCCAACAGTGGGACTCTGCACCTCCAGGAGAGACCAGGGGGAAATCACCTCTCTCTGCCCGCTCACAGACCCCCCAAAGTACGGACTAATTACCTCCAGCATGTTCCCCTAACAGTGGGACTCTGTGTATTTCAGACCTCCAGGGCGGAGACCGTGAAAATCACCTCCCTCTGCCCGCTCACAGACCCCCAAAGTACGGACTCATGACCACCAGCTTGTCCCCATAACAGTGGCACCTCCATAACCTTGCACTCACTTCACTTGTCTCACACACACCCAGGGGGGTGAAAGAGGACACATTGGAGCACACATTGACCCAGCAGTAAGTGCTTGAAACGTGGGTAAAGGTGTGTTAAACTGTGGGGTAACATGTTTCAAATGACAGCACGGTGCTGCTTGTTGGCAGGCTGACTCAGTTCACTTGTCTCACACACACCCAGGGGGGGAAAGATAACACTTGTACCCAGGAATAAGTGTTTGAAAGGCGGGGAAAAGTTGTTTGAAATAGTATAATATCTCCAGGGCGCATAACTGCACTTTACAAGCCAGAAATAATGTTTAAATGGTCTGGGAAAGTATTTTTAAATGTCTGGAAGAGAGTTTTAGACAGTCATTTTGCACGAAATCATTTAACATTGACGGTCTCCTGAAAATGCACAGAATATGTGCTTTTTCAGGAGACTGTCAATGTTAAATGATTTCGTGCAAAATGACTGACTAAAACCCCGGAATAAGTGTTTGAAAGGCGGGGAAAAGTTGTTTAAAATAGGCTGATACCTCCAGGACGCATAACATGGGTAAAAAGTGTGTTAAAAGGTCGGGGAACATGTTTCAAATGACAGCACACTGCTGCTTTTTGGCAGGCTGACTCACTTCACTTGTCTCACACACACCCAGGGGGAAGAAAGAGGGCACATTGGAGCACACATTGACCCAGGAAAGAGTCCTCGAAACGTGGGTAAAGCTGTGTCAAACAGTGGGGTAACATGTTTCAAATGACTGCACACTGCTGCTTGTTGGGCAGGCTGACTCACTTCACTTGTCTCACACACACCCAGGGGGGAAGAAAGAGGGCACATTGGAGCACACATTGACCCAGGAAAGAGTCCTCGAAAACGTGGGTAAAGATGTGTCAAACAGTGGGGTAACATGTTTCAAATGACAGCACACTGCTGCTTGTTGGCAGGCTGACTCACTTCACTTGTCTCACACACACCCAGGGGGAAGAAAGAGGACACATTGGAGCACACATTGACCCAGGAAAGAGTCCTCAAAACGTGGGTAAAGCTGTGTCAAACTGTGGGGTAACATGTTTCAAATGACAGCACACTGCTGCTTGTTGGCAGGCTGACTCACTTCACTTGTCTCACACACACCCAGGGGGAAGAAATATAACACTTGTACCCAGGAATAAGTGTTTGAAAAGCGGGGAAAAGTTGTTTGAAATAGTATAATATCTCCAGGGCGCATAACTGCACTTTACAAGCCAGAAATAATGTTTAAATGGTCGGGGAAAGTATTTTTAAATGTCTGGAAGAGAGTTTTAGACAGTCATTTTGCACGAAATCATTTAACATTGACGCTTTCCTGAAAATGCACAGAATATGTGCTTTTTCAGGAGACTGTCAATGTTAAATGATATCTCGCAAAATGACTGACTAAAACCCCGGAATAAGTGTTTGAAATGCGGGGAAAAGTTGTTTAAAATAGTCTGATACCTCCAGGGCGCATCACCAAAAATGTACAAGCCAGGGAAGATGCCTGAATCCCGGATACTTTAGGTCTGTCACTTAGGGTGACCGCACCACTCCGACGCTCCCGAGAGCGGACGTCCATTGTTTGTAAGGCACCTAAGAGGGATAATATTATAGCTTGTAATGGAGTTTGGCTTTCAGAATAACTTAGAAGAATCTGTTGAGAGAAGAAAAAACAATTAGGAATTGAACACCTTACATTTTACTGTGGCGTTATGTTTGTCAAATTAACATCATCAACACAGCATGATTACAAAAAGACAGTGTTGAGCTATGGTAACATAGGTAACTGGAAATACATTATTAATGGAAACCATACAATTCCCTATGACTGTAACCTGTAAGATCGTATCTGACAAATAAAGGTCACCTAATATTTAAGGGGCTTGGCATTAGTGGGACACCTGTCATGGACATGAAGGAATATTTCTGAACTTTTATGATTATTATTATTTTTTTATTGTTGTGTCATTCATTTAATCAACTCTAACCCCATTAAAAACACATAACTGACACATAATAACTACATTCATAAACAATCACAAATATTATTTCATGCAATAACAGGTGTCAGTCGTTTGCCACCTCTTAAATAAAGTTAAACTTCAAAGGCAACACCTGCTGTGCTAGCTAATAGCTAGTAGCAGCTAGCTAGCATTCAGCACATTAGTAAGTTATACTTTTTTTAATGTCTTAAAATGATTTACAGGCAAAAAAGACGACTACCCTGCACTTGCAAATGTTCCAACAATGACTTATTAGTCCGAGATAAGGCTGTTTGTGCTGAATATTGAATGATTTTCTTGATTTCAGTCACATGTTCACGGTGTTACTTACCTGGTGGAAATCGCAATGGGCTTTAACATCGTCGCATAGATGACGTCACACGTGCGCGCCGAACACTTTATTTACAGACGCTACGATTACATTCATTTCTATAAAAGCCGGCCAAAAAAAGACTGATCATCTGTACAAAAGTTATACTACGTCATGCCATGTTAAATGTGATGGATTGAAAAATCAGACACAATTTTAGAACATTTTCTGGCTATATTACGTTACGTCCACGTAAATAATTCATTACCCAGCATGCATCATCTCAACTTTACATAAGAGAAAAAAATGCCTATAAGCCTATTATTTTTGCCTAACTGTCGCCGAAAATTACAATTTTGTAATTTTTTATAAACTATATATAAAGAGCATAATGTGTTGCAATGACGTCTCGCACCATACGCTTCAGCTGAGAACGGAATGCGCTCGTTGAATTTCGATGTAGTGAAGAGCGTTCTCATGGCGTCTATTATCAACGCTATGGGAGGTCTATGAAGGTCTATGGGAGGCCCTGCCAGTTGAAAACTGACGCTCAAGGGGTACCCTGTGCGTAATAGGGTGACGGGGAGGGACCCTGACCGACCGTCAAGATGTGACGGGTTGGGAGTGAGAACGTGTTGCAATAGTATATGACATTAGTATAACACCGTAATATATTACAACCAATGCTTTTACTGAAACATTACGGATTAATAGACAGTATCAAATAACAAATTAGAAGGAAAAAAAGATTTTAAAAATACAGATATCAGTATTTTGAGGCTCTGAGCCCCATTTATTTTCCTCACATACGGCAAAAAAAGTCCGACATTATACGATTTAAAATAAAAACAATAATCGTGGGTTGATATTGAGTAAGAATATGTTTTTATGAACCACACAGCTTCCGGTCTTCCAAGATCCGACCGGACGAAAAGACGTGTTGCAGGCACGAAACACACTACCAATAGAAATACATTGCTTTTAAAATCGTTCTGTGTGACACGAAAAAAAGGGGAAAATCGTGTTGGTGAACACGAAGCAATAGATTAAATGTCGTGACTATAACACGAAATGCTGTGAGACTGGGTTGGACATTCGCGGACCAGCCAGCAGCATGACGTTTCCCCTGCTGTTGACTGTATTACGATGGCGAGATCTTCTCCGTGAAACGAGGCTTTCACTTAGGGACCATCAACAAATGACTTTTCAATTGCACAACAACAATGTGTTTTTAATAAATCGACAGCTTCCCGATCGGGTGAATATGAAACAAATCCATTCTAGTGCATACATTTGTTGAACACACCTATTTTTATTGCATTTTAATACTTTAAATATTTTATATCAATATTTCTTATGGGAAAATTAACATATTGCTTTAATAACTTCCAGGTCATGTGACCTAATCACTCAAAATCAGTGCTGGGTCAAATAACTACACTGGCTGCATAGGAAACACCTATTTGTATTACATTTTGACCCTCTTAAAGGTCCTATGACATGGCCATGTCTACTGATCATAATTCCATTGTTGAGGTCTACTAGAATAGATTTACATTGTTCAATGTTCCAAAATCACATTGTTTTCTCATACAGCATTTCTGTATAGTATGTGTATTCACTCTCTGTCCTAAACGGCTTGTTGGAGCTCCTGACCCCCCCTCCCTACGAGCCCACTGTGCTCTGATTGGTCAGCTCGCCCACTCTGTTCTGATGAGTCCACCCCCGTTACAGCGGAACATCAGTGTTTATGTGTTACAATGGCGTTTGTTAGCAACCAGAAAATTACACCATCAATGACAAACAGATGAGAATGCTGCGTGGGGTCTGGGTGCCTTGTTGGCGGGACGTTGCGGGGCTCGCTGCTCCGCCCTTTGAGGCTCGAGGAGCGGACAGTGTGAGCTGGATTACTGGTGTCGTTTCCTGGTTGCTGCGTGGGGTCTGCGAGACTGCGAGACACTGCGGAACTCAGCCTGAGCACACACACACTGTGGAGAATCACGGAGCCGCGGCTGAGAAAAGATAAGGCTGAGTGAGTGTGTGTGTGTGAGGAGCTCCGCGGATTGGTCCATTTGGATCCGTTAGGTCACTATGACCGTTACGTCACTATGACCAGGAAGAAAAAAATGGAAAAAGAAAAATGGAAAAAGAAAAATGTCCAACGAGGCGTTCTGGGGCAGCACAGACAGGTATTTTCCAGCCTGTCCTCCTACAAAAAACGACCATATAGGCCGATTGTTCAAGCCCTTATTACAACCCAGAGACACGTTTTAAAGTGTATGTTGTTTCTTACACGACCACTAGAGGTGCTCTAGTGGTCGTGTAAGAAACAACATGCTTGATTGCAAACGCTCCGGAATTAATGTGGTATAATTAACAAGGATAAACTGATGTTTTTTAGTGGATGAGTACTGCAGATATCACTGTTAAATCATTTGATCATTGGTTTTATTATGAAAACGTAGAGACCGGAAATACTGTTTTCAACCCGTAACTTTACATGGAAGCTACCGCATGTACACGTTCTCCTGTCGAAACCTCAAATCATCTTCGTAATATCTATCAAACTATAGAGCCTACATATCGACTGGACGTGGATTCTAAAAGTACAATATACACTTTGTGTTTTTTGGAAGTTTTCTTTCCATTAGAGTGAAAGAAAACATGGAAGCAAAATAGACCAAAATAACTAAATGTACAAGTACATGAAAAAACGCCATGTCGGGAAACCCCCTCAAGGCGGCCCCATGCATAGCGCGGTGATGAATGTGTGATGAAAGCTGGTTTGAGGGCTCCCCAGTGAATTTTTGCCTAGGGCCCCCACAGACTCTAGGATCGCCACTGATACTAAGAGCTGCTAGATTGTGCTGCTGTAATGGAATATGTATGCAAGGAGAATAAAAACATACCAAGTGGTCCAGCTGGAATTTCATCTGCCTCCTGATCCCTGCCTCTGTCCCTCTTTCTGACACTTCATCTTTATTCCTCACATATATTTCTTCTTCTTCACTAATGTCTTCATCTCCTCCTCTTCCTCCTGCTCAGACCTCCTGGTCTCTTCAGTGTACTCTCTTTTCCTTTTCCTCTTTCTGTTCGTCCTGATCTCTTCTCAGATATGTCTTTTTTTTGTTGTTGAATCACTCCGGCTACTCTGGCCTGCAAGAGTCTACTTGTGAAAAGCACTGGTACAAATGCTTGTATAACTTTACACGTTAGGGCCATGTAGCTGATAAGTAGCATATCATAAATATAAAATCAGAAAGTATTTATCAAACGCACACAGGCAGCTGCGTTCAGATCCAGTTTGACGGTAAAGGATGTATCCTGGTTTCATTGATCTGGCCTCATTGCTGTGATGTGTAATTTACGTGGATGTAATAGTACCGCATAGTTTAGCAAATAAAGTGATCAATCTCCCAGCTATCGCTGTCTGCGTAGTATTTTGTAAAGTAACGTCTCAAACAGCGACCGTCTGGTAAACGCTATCGATTCAAACGGCAGCGTTTTATTAATATTTGGTTTCAAGCTCTCGTCTTTAGTAAAAACAAAACATCCTGGGGGCCTCTTCTCTTTAACATCTACATGCTACCGCTGGCTCAAATAATGGAAAACAACTAAATAAGTTACCATAGCTATGCAGATGACACATACATTTACATAACCATTTCACCAGGAGACTATTCTCTAATTCAAGCATTGAGTAAGTGCGTTCAACAAATCTGGATGTGTCAGAACTTTCTCCAATTAAATAAAGATAAAACTGAGGTAATTGTTTTTGGAGCCAAGGCAGAACGTATAAAAGTCAGCACTCAGCTTCAGTCTGCAATGTTCAAAACAACAGATTGAGCCAGAAATCTAGGTGTAGTCATGGACTCTGACCTGAGTTTCAACAGCCACATTAAAACAATTACTAAATCAGCATACTATCACCTAAAGAATATATCAAGGATTAAAAAAACAATGTCACAGCAAGATTTGGAAAGACTTGTCCATGTTTTTATCTTCAGTAGACTCGACTACTGTAATGGTGTCTTCACAGGTCTCACAGAAAAATCTATTAGAAAGCTGCAGCTAATTCAGAACGCTGCTGCTCGAGTCCTCACTGACACTAAGAAAGTGGATCACATCACTCCTGTTCTGAAGTCTTTACACTGGCTTCCTGTCTATCAAATAATTTATTTATAAATACTGCTGCTGGTTTATAAAGCATTGAATGGTTTAGGCCCAAAACACATTTCTGACCTCCTGCTAACTGATGAACCATCCAGATCTCTCAGGTCTTCTGGTCTGCTTTCTGTCACCAGAGTCAGAACTAAACATGGAGAAGTTCAGTTATTATGCTCCAAATATCTGGAACAAACTCCCAGAAACCTGCAGGTCCGCTGCAACTCTTACTACTTTTAAATCCAGGATCAAGACTTTTATTTTGTCCGCTGCTTTTAATTGAACTATTCACATCTTACACTGCACTGTAACTTTTATTCATGTACCTGTGTTATTGATGTTTTATTATCTTTGCTTTTAAATTTATGTTTTTAAATGGCATTTCATCATATGTTTCTTAATGTTCTTAATGTCTTTCATTTTTGTAAAGCACTTTGAATTGCCTTGTGTTGAAAGGTGCTATATCAATAAACTTGCCTTGCCTTTTACATCCACCCACAAAGTTGGCAGAAGGCCCGTGGTACATTGTTTTCTTGTTTAGCTGCTTTTCAGATTATTCAAATACTCTGTATTCTAGTGTTGTTTTAATTAAAAGTACAGTAACTCAGAAATTATTTGAAAGCTTACACAACAACATCTTTAAACATATCTATTTTACCTCATGTTGCAAACATAGACTATGAGCTACAACTAAAAGTGCTGCTCTGTATGGGCACTTAAGGTGTCATTTAAAAGAACAGGTGGCATTTCTTGTAAATGCTGATGGGAGAGTGAACCAGGTTCACTGTTTCTAGTTATCTAAATGAACAATGAACATGCAGGTGGACTGGATATTCAAGCTGTGCTAAAAACAGAACAATAAAGGGCGTGAATCAACAAATTCCAATGATCATTGAAGAGCTGAGAAAAAACACGACACAAGTAAAAGATTGTAAAGTGAAATGCAGAATAAATGTAACAGATACATTTTTTATGCAACTTTATGTAGGTGTCTCTATCCGAAAATAATGCTTTTCTTGTTTGTTATGTGCAGTGGCGTTTTTATATGTACAAAAGTGGTGGGGCACAAAAAACGTAGATGTTTATATAAGCTTCTGCAGTGACGTGCAGTGAAGTTCATGGCTGGTGAGGCACTGGCACTGACTCTTCAGGTTTACAAATATTATATTTTGACCTAAATCAAAATATTCAATTTTTTTCAAAAGCTTTTTTAGTGTGATGCTTCGATTAATTTTAAACAGAAAATGTAATTTTATCATTTAAATATTGGATTGTTCTCTCTTAGTAAGATCCCTTTTTCAATAAAATGGTGGTCTTACCTTAACTTGAAGATGAAGTCCATGCTATCCTTCTGGACAAAAATCTCTATTACTTTTTTGTAAAAGTCCTGTCCTCCTTATCTGCTTGTAGTTTCAAAATTTGAATCATAAATCTAATCGATAGATTTATGATTAGAAAATTATAAAAGTAGGGTAGACATGTGGATATTATCCGGCTGAACAAAACGTGCATTTATCTAACAGGTTCGTTTCCCACAGATCTTATTTCGAGCTATTTTCTAAAATCCTATGGAGAAATCTCATAGCTTTTTGGTCGAGTGAACCCATGCGCAGCTTACTTCCGGGTTTTAGGACGCGTCACTGCACCTCTCTCGTCTCCTCTTCACACACTTTTCGCGGCACACGTACTTACAGCCAATCAGCTCTGAATTATGTGAGATGACGTATGGTGGGGATGGCAGCTATGCCTATGGTCATTATGTTTTTGCCACACACATTAAATAGCATGCGCAGTGTAGTTTTTACAGTCACCATTCACTTAGACAGTGAGAGGGAGGGGCATGATCGGGTTTTGTCCCACATGGCTTGAAACAGCTCAATAGGCACACACTGTAGACACTAATTAGAAGAACACAGACTAAAACAGCAATGTACAGACGAATCAGATGATTAAACATGATCTTAAAATATATTTTATATATTTTTTTATTAATTGTTTTGCATTTCTTTGCATTTTTTGTAATCATTATTTTTAATACTTTCTGCTGACACTAGGTGGGGCTGTGCCCCACCTGCCCCTAATGACCAGTCGCCACTGGTTATGTGTAGACTGTGTAGATCCGTTGTATGGAACATTAAAACTAATTTGAATAAAGCGAAATATCAACATCAAGCCAAGTTCTTTGTGTTTGCTATGTATAACTTTTCATCCGACTGTCCATCATGTTGTATTGTTAGTCTTTCTGTAAACACATCAACGTTTCTACACATTTATTTGACTATTTAAAGGGGACCTATCATGCAAAATGCACTTTTGTACGTCTTTTATACATGAATATGTGTCCCCGGTGTTCCAGGGAACTCACCAAGTGTCAGAAAACACAACCCTCTCTATTTTCCTCCATACCCAAATCTCTAAAAAAGGGGCTGCAACGGATCTGATAAAAACTGATCCAGATTTGAACACTGTCCTGACGTCAGGACAGTGGCGCAACGGCTATTGGGCCAACTCCACCAATCAGGAGGAGACAGCCACGGCCATTGCCGTTCGAAAGCGCTGGAGACGCTGTAGTACATATGCCAGGCCTGTAGATGATGCTGTTCTCACAGAATCTGCCCTTGCAAAAAAGGAGCTAACATTTTTCAAATTGAGCAAAATGAAGCATGGCTAAAATGCATGATCTGTTTGGTATTTTGAAAAAAAAAAAGTATAAATATGCCTTATATAGGTATGGTCCTACACTATATTATTCAAATATAGCATGATAGGTCCACTTTAAGGTTTTTTTGGGCAGTTTTTGGCCAACTCCTTGTCCTGTTCCGTCGGTGGTCCCGCCTCCACCAGATCCTGACCCGTCGGTGGTCCTGCCAGCTACCAATCTTGCCCGTCCCCCGGAGCTGTCCCGTCACCGCCTTCCTGCCCATCCTCGTGCCCGGCCCCATGAGTTCGCCCGCCGTGGCCTTTGCACCTTCTCGGCCTATGCTTTGCCCTTGGGCCGTCCGCCCGAGTGCCTCCTCCGGACCCCCTCAACCCATCCTTCTGGAAGTTTTGTGTTTTTTAGGGAAGTCTAGGATCCGTCCCTTGAGGGGGAGGTTATGTTACGATCCGTATTAGTTTTCCCTGTTTTATTTTGTCCCGTCAAGATCTGTCTTTGGTTTCCTGTTTTATTTTGAAGAGTGTTCACCCCCCGTCTTGCCTGTTGCTTCCTGTCTCTGTGTTCCCTCCTGTTTGATTACCTGATTGTGTTCACCTTGTGTCCCTGTGTTTTCTCTTTTCTCTGTCTTGTTCGTGTGATTAGTCTTGTGTGCATTTAAGTTCTGTTTTTTGTTTCAGCCTTTGCAGGTCTTGATGTTGTTGGACGGATTGAACGAGTTTATGGTTTGCCTTGACTTGTTTTACTTTTATATCAATGCAGGTTCCAGGTTCCTGCTGTGCGGACTGAGGCTGGAAAAAGGAGTCTTTCTTATTATGGTCCTTGGTCTTGGAATGACCTTCAATCACGCCTTAAACTGAGGGCACTTGTCTCTATATCATGTTTTAAATTGAAGTTGTCTGAAGTCCTCACCACCAGCTGCTCTTGCAGTAACAAGTAGTGTACTTTTTTTATTGTCCTAATGTGCACAATGTAGTGACTGCTTTTTCGTCTTTTGTTATCTTTGTTATGTTCTCTGTATTTTATATGTTTGTGTTATGTGTTATGTGTAACGTTGCTGCCTTCTTGGCCAGGTCAGCATTGAAAATGAGATTTTATCTCAATGTTTTTATCTGGTTAAATAAAGGTTAAATAAAAATAAATAAATAAAAAACTTTGTTTGCCTGGCCTATTCCACAAATAAAGGAGTTTGATTTCCACCAACGGTTTACTGCATTTGGGTCCTATGTACCTTGCCCTCAAGCCGTGACAGTATGAATGTGTGTGAACGGCTTAATGCTGATATGTAAAGAACATTAAGGGCTTATATCTAAAATATGTAGTCTGTTCAATTAAAAACAATCTGAACACGTAAGGCCAGGGGTCGGCAACCCCTGGCACGCGTGCCAGCATTGGCATGCGGCACCGTAACCAGTGGCACACTAGGAATAAGTCGAATAAGTGTGCAAAATATTTAAATTGTATTTTCGGATCCTGAACGAGACCGCCGCCAGAGCGCGTCTCCCCGTTACCTGCAGAAGGAAGCCATGCACGCAATGCAGCCCCGCTCTGTTTAACTCCAGGTGACTTTCTGCCGCTTTCCTCCGTGGTGCAGTGCTGATCGTTTCACCACAGAGGAAAGCACTTCACAAATTGCAGTACCCATAAGGAGCTTTACAAATGCCGCAGTTTTTGCGTGGCTGTGTCTTTAGTTGAAAGCCCAGTGGCGATCTGCTCATCTCTCATTGAAATAATATCCTACAAAGGGGCGGACTGGCCATCTGTGTGTTGAACTTTCCTTTCGGCTCCCAGACCGTAGTCGAGGAGGGCAGAAGCAACAAGCTTCAGGTTCAATAACCCACTTTAGCTTAAATGACTGGAGAGAGGCGAGCTCTTCTGGGGAGGCCGTTGCATTTATTTAGCTGTTCTTCTGTTTCACAAAATACATCACAGACCTCTGTTTTTCTGCTGCCTCGTTTCACTTCCAGAAACAAACACACGCTCGCTCACTCTCACTCTACCATCCACACACACACATACACACGCCACACCCCTCTCTCTCTCTCTCTTAAAGGGACAGCGATCTCATCTCACTCTGCCTGACCCTAATATCATAACATGTGTGTTCTGGAGAATCACAGAACGGACGATCGTCCTTATTATTATGCCGTTTAAACCAATTTAATTAAATGTGTTTGTTAAATTCGGCATCATGTAAGTTGTGCTGACAGGTACACACACACACACTGCTTCCCCGCAGCGAGGCTCCCCCCGCCCTCCTGTTGATAGTTCACCAGCGTCAAGCTCCTCAAACCCCCCCCCCCCCGTTGATAATTCTCGATCGTTGGCACGCTGATAACAATTGTTTTTTTTAATGGCACTTCATATCAAAAAGGTTGCCGACCCCTGCATTAGGCTATATTTCCCCTTGTTCCGTTTAATAAGCCAGGGTGAGATGTTAAACATTTTAATCCATAAATCATCCCACTGTAGCTGAACTTCAGACTGTGATGTCAGCAGTGTGTGTGGGTGTGGTTTGCTGCATGAAGTCTGTATTTAAGGAGATGTTGTTGCAGACTAACTTCACTTCCTCAGCTCAGCAGCAGACCAGCTCCTCCCTCCATAACCAACTATGGCCAGCAAATTTGCCCGAAATGGTAAGTGAATAAACTTTATTGTTAATGATCATTGCAACTTATCTAAATACATATTTATAGATTGGATATGGGTCAGTGTATGTTTTGGTCATTGGATTTTCTTTTCACAAATGGATATTCAAAAACAAAAAACGACTAGATATTTGATTTTCGTTTTAAAATTGAAAAACCAAAATTGAAATACAAGGCGTTTTTCTTTATCATGGTCAAAAAGGGATTTACTAAACTTAAAAAACGGGATGATTTTCATTTTCTACTTCTCAAAACAAAAAATAAAATCACGAGAAAACAGAAACAAAAAAATACAGTTTTTTCATATTCTGCTACCGGAAGTTACCTTGCAAAATAAGAGCGCAGACGAAACTCACGGAAGTGATTTCAAAACAAAAGCACTCGTAGGCTATGCTAAAATCACACTTTGAATCACTACAAATCCGTGTATCTACCGTCCAATTGTTTTTCTTTATTAAACATGTAAACGGAAGAGCGTTTGAGAAGCCTTTTTGCTTTTTGCTTTTTACCTTACTAAATGGTCTAATGGTCATTGGAGCGAGGGGCGGGGCGAAACTCACGGAAGTGATTTCAAAACAAAAGCACTCGTGTGCTGGAACGGTGATAATATTATAAACAAAGGGAAACAAGGTGAATTTAGCGATCACAACGAAAACGGCCAAGACACATATTGAGCCCAGAAAACTAATGTTATTAAGGGCTGTAAATATAATAAGTCTGTGTCTAAAATGGACAACATTGTTAGGAGATTTACACTATACAGCGATTCTGCACTGCAGTCACCTCAGCCGTCTCTCGCGTTGTTTTTTCAAATCAGCCTGTCCTGCTATATTTGATGATCGATACGAAATATGTGTTACCATAAGTTCTTAATAAAACTGATACTGTTGGACTCGGTACTAGTTTGACTGCTACCAGAAATAAAATGAAGTACTTTTACGTTGTACTTTGTGAGTAATCCTCTGTCAGAGTCCCCTCCATAGTACATAATGCATGTTTTCTGCTATCTTTGATGAGTGATAAAAAGACAATTTTACCATTAGTTCTTAATGATATTGATACTGCTGGACTCAGTAGTCTTACACCTACTACCACAATACAATGAAGTACTTCTAGTGTGTTGTTTAAAAATAAAATCCTCTGTCAATGTCCCCTCCTGAGAACAAAATCAAGCCACTTCTGCTACGTTTGATGAGGGAAAAAAATGATTTTTGCCATTAGTTCTTCGTGAGATAGACACTGTCGGGCTCAGTACTAGTGAAACTACTCCCACAAGTACTATGAAGTACTTTTACTGTGTACTTTTTGATTAATCCTCTGTCAATGTCCCCTCCTGAGTACAAGAATGCATGTTTCTCTGCTATTTTGAATCAGCGTTAAAACACCTTTCTTCATGAGACTTATATTGTTGGACAGAGTATTTTAAGAGGATAGGTAGACATGATATCAGCAATACTTCCAGTCAATACTCCGGCAGCAGCATTTTTACACCTTGGAAAGTCTTTAGAGACTGGCCTTCAGCAAAGTGACAAACCCTTTCTATTTCTCTACTCCTAGTTCGTTCCTCTCAGATTCTTCCATCAGTCCCAGTCATTGCATGTCAGTCAATAGAGATTGGAAAAATGTGTCCAATTCAACAAAATGTTTTTTTGTGAGTGAAGGCCAGAGCTAAATTATAGATTGTTTGATTGTAAGAGAAAAAAATTCCACATCCTCCTATGAAACTTATTTTATTTCCCATTCCATGTTGTACTTATACTTACTTGTATTATTACAACATTTGCATGTTGAACTGCTGGATATCTTCCCCAGCCTCAAGGAAATACAATAAAATAAATGGATTCATAATGAAAAGAATATTGATAATAATGTATAAATTAATAATGTTGTGTGCAAACATTTCAAATTTAAATATAAAATGAAAAAGAAGTTTACTTTTGAAATTATTTCTCACAAAAACCTTTCTAAATTATAGTAAATTATTAAAAAAGGTTTAGTCTATAGACGTTTTTCTGCCTAAAATAGTTGAAATTGAACAGTACGTAAACTATATCAAACACCACATGCATGGCAATTAACCCATTTTTGCCCGCTATTTAAATTGACTTTGGTTGAAGTTAACAATATTGATATATAGATATATAGATATATAGCATATCATTGATGCAGTCTTTCTGAACACTTTTAAAATAAAATACTGCAAATGAAGAATATTTGTTATGTTCTGCACAGATAGTGCCTTAACTTGAATTTGAAAACACGTGGCAACTGTATTAATACAGCAGATGGAAAGATTTGTGGAAGGATAAATTCTTCATGGGCTTCAATGGCTCTCTAGTAAAGGGTGTTTTATGGTTGCTTGTATAATCCTCAGATAGTGGTTTGTTTAAATAACTAGTGACATTTGAATAAATATTGCAAAAAAGGGCTCCAAAAAAGGCATATAACCTGGCCGGCTTAGCCAGTGTGTATTTCTTCAAGCACCACAAGATTCAGAGTTTATAAAGTACAATTCTTGGCCATTTATTGTGTAATTTCTCCAAACACATACAGTAAAAATGCCTGTTTTGAAGCCTTAAAATGGTGCAGGAAAAGGACTTTACATTGTATTATACTTAAAGACAGGGCTATTCAGTTAAGAGGAGAGAAAAAAGGAAAGCAAATTGTTATAATGGGTAATGTAACATTAATGACATACATAATATGAGGTCCTTGGCACTCAGACTCTAGAGGGGTCATTTTGTGATCATGGGGCATCACCCTTACAGCATCAGGACAATATCATATGGAGTCAGACACTGGAAGTGTGCTGGAGGCTGATGCGTTGACTGCAGGGGAGTGATGGAAGGATGAGGCTGATGAGACTGAAGAATCTGTGAGGAACGAACTAGCAGCTGAGAAATAATCATATATTAAAAGACAGCAGCATCATAAGAGGCCAACCAGAGTGACAGAGTGTATCAGTGTGCTGAAGGATAGACCAGCTATCCAGGCCAGTCTCTAAAGACTTTCCAAGGTGTATAATGCTGCTGCCGGAGTACTGACTGGAAGTATTGCTGATATCATGTCCACCATATCCTCTTAAAATACTCTGTCCAATAATATAAGTCTCATGAAGAAAGGTTTTTTAACGCATATTCAAAAAATAGCAGAGAAACATGCATTCTTGTTCTCAGGAGGGGACATTGACAGAGGAGTAGGCTACTGGAAAAGTACACAGTAAGTACTTCAATGTATTGTTAGTAGTAGGCTAACTAATACAAAGTCAAACAGTATCAATCACAGTAAAAGTGATCATTTTATTTCTGGTAGCAGTCAAACTAGTACCGAGTCCAACAGTGTCAGTTTTATTAAGAACTTATGATAACAAATATTTGTATCGATCATCAAATATAGCACGACAAAAAATGAAGAGCAGCTGAATTGAAAAAAGAGAGAGACGGCTGAGTGACCGCAGTGCAGAATCGCTGTATAGTTTAAATCTCCTAACAATGTTGTCCATTTTAGACATAGGCTTATTATATTTACAGCCCTTAATAACATCCATTTTCTGGGCTCAATATGTGTCTTGGCCGTTTTAGTTGTGATCGCTAAATTCACCTCGTTTCCCCTTGTTTATAATATTATCACCGTTCCAAGCACACGAGTGCTTTTGTTTTGAAATCACTTCCGTGAGTTTCGCCCCGCCCCTGGCTCCAATGACCATTAGACCATTTAGTAAGGTAAAAAGCAAAAAGCAAAAACGCCTCTCAGACGCTCTTCCGTTTACGTGTTTAATAAAGAAAAACAATTGGACGGTAGATACACGGATTACTACAGTATCCTGTTGAAGGAACTGTAATTATTATAAACAAGGGGAATTTAGCGATCACAATGAAAACAGCCAAGACACACTTTGAGCCCAGAAAATGAATGTTATTAAGGGCTGTAAATATAATAGGCCTATTTCTAAAATGGACAACATTGTTAGGAGAAATACAGCGATTCTGCATTGCGGTCAACTCAGCCGTCTGGGTGACCAGATGTCCCGCTTTGTGCGGTATTGCACAGCATTTTCACGACTTTTGGAGCGTCCCGCAAATTGAGACGATGTCCCGCATATTTCATTTTGATTGGCTAAAACGCTTTTCTAAAATCTGATTGATGACATGAATCAGATGCGGAGAAAGGCCGGCTCGGTTCGCTGACGGCCGGCACCGCCCTTTATTATTATATGTTTTAAACGGCATCATGTAAATTGCGCTGACAGGCGACAGAGGTTCACAGTGCACGCCCCCACCCCCCCCCCCCCCCCGGTCGGGCCGGCTCTGCACAAACATACTCTAGAGCAGAAGTGGCTTGATTTTGTTCTCAGCAGGGGACTTTGACAGAGGATTTCTCAAAAAGTAAAGAGTAAAATTACTTCAATGTATTGTTAGTAGTAGACTGACTAATACAAAGTTAAACAGTATCAATTTCATTGCACTCCTCAAAGATAGCAGATAAACATGCATTATGTAGGCTACTATGGAGGATTACTCAAAAGGTACACAGTAAAAGTACTTAATTTCATTTCTGGTAGCAGTCAAACTAGTACCGAGTCCAACAGTGTATTGTGGTAAAAAACTCTAGAGTATGTTTGTGCCACAAGTGGGACAGAGCTCTGTCCCACTTGTGGCTTTCTGGCACCATGGTCACCTCAGCCGTCTCTCGAGTTTGTTTTTTCAAATCAGCTGCTCTTCATTTTTTTCCCTGCTATATTCAATGAGCGATACAAATATTTTTGTCCACAAGTTCTTAATACAACTGACACTGTTGGACTCTGTACTAATTTGACTGCTATGTTACACCACTCAGACCGCAAGGGCATTATAGGTGTAGAAAACGTTCATTTATTAACTTCCATAAGGCACATGTGCAAGATGTCAGCATCTCAAACGATCTCAAAGCACAACACACAGACACACTTCTTCTGTTCATCTCCAGCATAAAACAATGATGAACCATCAGGTGATCTGCCCCCTTGTGGTATAAACATGCATGTGCAGGTAGACAACTTCAACCTTATGGGTGCTACACTACCAGAAATGAAATGAAGTACTTTTACTGTGTACTTTGTGAGTAATCCTCTGTCAGAGTCCCCTCCATAGTAGCCTACATAATGCATGTTTTTCTGCTATCTTTGATGAAGGATAAAAAGACAATTTGACCATTAGTTTGTTGTGGCGGTCCAGCATAACACAAAAAGAAAGAATGAAACAGAGAGGAATCAATAAAACAGACATAGCTGATCAGTAATTATTATTTAGTTGTTGCAACAAACAAACAATAATGGGGAGTACATCATCTGCTGCCACAGCAGCCAATCGCGGAAATGCCCCCCACAGTAGCAACAATCATACAGCATATATAGCCACTGCAATGAACACACACACATTTTCCCTAAACATGTTTAACGCACACACATTTGATCATGCAGCCTACCACACAAATGTCACATGTTTTTCTCTCTGAAAGCTATACTTGTATATGTTTAAACGTCATCGTCTCATGACATCTTTAGGAGTAGTTAACAAACAAAAAGGTGAACTGTTTTTTATAACCTAAGGCCTTCTCTGAACTTCCTCTAACCTCGGTGTCAGCTCACTTAAAATGAATACATCTATTGATAATTCAGAACAACCATTGTCTCTCTAACTGTGTGTGACCCAACTCAGTAACACGCATCATATGGAATACCATGTGATCTTTAATGAATATCAGAAATACGCTGTATTAAACATTCTGCTATAACACTGAATGAAATTGATACTGTTTGACTTTGTATTAGTTAGCCTATACTACTAACAATATAAGTAAGTAATTGTACTGTCTACTTTTTGAGAAATCCTCTGTCAAAGTCCCCTGCTGAGAACAAAATCAAGCCACTTCTGCTAAGTTTGATGAGGGAATTATTTTTTGTTGCCATTAGTTCTTCGTGAGATTGATCCTGTTGGACTCAGTACTACTGAAACTACCCCCACAAGTAGCTACTATGAAGTACTTACTGTGTACTTTTCCAGTAATCCTCTGTCAATGTCCCCTCCCGAGTACAAGAATGCATGTTTTTCTTTTAATAAGCGTTAAAAAACATTTCTTCCTGAGACTGATATTGTTGGACAGAGTATTTTAATGATATCAGCAATACTTCCAGTCAGTACTCCGGCAGCAGTATTTTTACACCTTGGAACTTCTTTAGAGACTGGCCTGGATAGCTGGTCCCAAATACCCTTCAGCAAAGTAACACACTCTGTCACTCTGGTTGCCCTCTTATGATGCTGCTGTCTTTTAATATATAACTATTTCTCAGCCGCTAATTCGTTCCTCGCAGATTCTTCAGTCTCATCAGCCTCATCCTTCCATCAGTCCCAGTCAACGCCTCCAGCACACTTCCAGTGTCTGACTCCATATGATATTGTCCTGATGCTGTAAGGGTGATGCCCCATGATCACAAAATGACCCCTCTAGAGTCTGAGTGCCAAGGATCTCATATTATGTCTGTCATTAGTGTTACATCACCCATTATAACAATTTTCTTTCCTTTTTTCTCTTCTCTTAACTGAATAGTCCTGTCTTTAAGTATAACCCAATGTAAAGTCCTTTTCCTGCACCATTTTAAGGCTTCAAAAACAGCCATTTTTACTGTATGAGTTTGGAGAAATGACACAATCAATGGCCCAGAATTGTACTTTATAAACTATGAATCTTGTGGTGCTTGAAAAAATACACACTGGCTAAGCCGGCCAGGATATATGCCTTTTTTGGAGCCCTTTTTTGCAATATTTATTAAAATGTCACTAGTTATTTAAATAAACCCCTATCTGAGGATAATACAAGCAACCATAAAACGCCCTTTATCTAGAGAGCGATTGAAGCCCATGAAGAATGTATCCTTCCACAAATCTTTTCATCTGCTGTATTAATAAAGCTGCCACGTGTTTTCAAATTCAAGTTAAGGCACTATCTGTGAAGAACATTACAAATATTCTTAATTTGCAGTATTTTATTTTAAAAGTGTTCAGAAAGACTGCATCAAATATGCTATATCTATATAATATCAATATTGTTATTAACTTCAATCAAAGTCAATTTAAATAGCGGCAAGACTTTTCAAGGGGTAAAAATGCTGCTGCCGGACTACTGACTGGAAGTATTGCTGATATCATGTCTATCATATCCTCTTAAAATACTCTGTCCAACAATATCAGTCTCATGAAGAAAGTTACTTACTCAAAAAGTACACAGTAAGTACTTCATAGTACTTGTGGGAGTAGTTTCACTACTAGCCTACTGAGTCCAACAGGATCGATCTCACGAAGAACTAATGGCAGACAAAATTATAACAAACTCGAGAGACGTCTGAGCTGACTGCAGTGCAGAATCGCTGTATAGTTTAAATCTCCTAACAATGTTGTCCATTTTAGACATAGGCCTATTATATTTACAGCCCTTACAGTTAAGCCCTGAGCCTGTTTTTCAGGTTTCAGGCTCGAAAATGACATGCCCAGAACAAATGACTATAACTTCACTTCTAAAAGGGTTAAATTAATAATCTTTGTTCTCAAAGCAAGGTTACATCTGTGAGTTGAATGTAGAAGTGTCAGAATCAATATAGATGTTTCTGTGTCAGAGTAAATTCAGATGGAACATAGTAAAAAAAGGTAAATTCTTACCTCCGCCTAAAAAAAAACGCCTAAAATGAATGGGGATTCATTAATGCATTTATTGCCATCACCATGCTTTTTCAAGACTCTTTTAAATTCTATCATTTTATTAGGACTTTTCAGATGTCTGAGTGTAATATCTGCATTTTCTATTTTGGTTTGATAAGGACACATCCTGGGGATTGTGTTTACAAACATTGACCATACCGTTCACCATCCCCCACCCCCCTACTGTATGTTGATTTTTGACTTTGTTTGCCTACATGTAAATGGGTGGCATTTAGTACCTACCCCCCTCTGAGTGAATACCTGCTTAGCTACTTGGCACTAAGTACAGATATGTCTACCCGTTCTTCTTAGAGTTAGGCTATTTTTCATCTGTAGTTAGTTAGATTTTAAAAGTCAATCTAAAACACATTTCATTTTAAACAAGTAAATACAATACATTTAAAACATGCAACATACACAATGTAAACTAAATCTGTAATCTAGGCAGTAAATTGCTGTATTACCCACAGTCATTTACTTTGAATTTGTAATACAGTGTGATACTGTACATTATGCTGCACTGTGGGAATATTATCCTTAGGCGGGAAATGTATGTAAGCTGGAGTCTGAAATAAGCTAAAATTATATATTTCTTAATAAACTAAATAGGCCACCATTGGTAGCAGTTCTCATTATATACTTCTCAGTAACTGCTCCCCTTAAATTAAATGTATTCTGAAGATTTTGGGGATTCATTAATGCATTTATTGCCATCACCATGCTTTTTCAAGACTCTTTTAAATTCTATCATTTTATAAGGACTTTTCAGATGTCTGAGTGTAATATCTGCATTTTCTATTTTGGTTTGATAAGGACACATCCTGGGGATTGTGTTTACAAACATTGACCATACCGTTCACCATCCCCCACCCCCCCTACTGTATGTTGATTTTTGACTTTGTTTGCCTACATGTAAATGGGTGGCATTTAGTACCTACCCCCCTCTGAGTGAATACCTGCTTAGCTACTTGGCACTAAGTACAGATATGTCTACCCTTTCTTCTTAGAGTAAGCATTTTGTGCCTCCTATGTACAAGGTTAACATTGAAAGTGACGATGATATGTCCCAATGCGTCTCAATGTACATGTTACTCCAGCTGCATATCAGTTTACTCCACTCAAATGGCGCAAAACTCGCGTTCCATGGACAGACGTGTAATACACTCAAATTACAATAGATGGAGCTCTAGACTAATTTATAAAATTTGTAAAAAATGTTGTTAACACTCTGGGTGTGTGAGACGAGTGAACCAAAACGTAAAACCTCCGAAATTAAAACAGTTTAATCGAGTTTGAGCACTAATATACCCATGTTTTGAACACTTTAGCGGGGTAAATGTGTTATCTTTTCACCCTGGTCCTGAATTAAAACAGTTCACCCGACTTTAAACACTAATGTGCCCATGATTCAGACACTTATTCATGGGTAAATGTGTTATCTTTTCACCCTGGTCCTGAATTAAAACAGTTCACCCAACTTTAAACACTAATGTGCCCATGATTCAGACACTTATTCATGGGTCAATGTGTTCTCTTTTCCCCCCTGGGTGTGTGTGTGAGACAAGTGAACTGTGTCAGCCTGCAAACAAGCAGCAGTCTGCTGTCATTTGAAACATGTTCCCCGACTTTTTAACACACTTTTACCCACGTTTTGAGCACTTATTCCTGGGTCAATGTGTTCTCTTCCCCCCCTGGGTGTGTGTATGTCTGCCTAGAAGTGTGATATGCTGCTTAAAGCAGTGATTCTGCTGTTTTTAGTTTATTGTACATTTAATAAATTAAATATGATTAATATGTACATTGTTCTGTCTATACTGACACGTTTATGTCCATAACTCCGTATGTTTATGTCGTCCAATGTACACTGTCTAAAAACGACAATAACGAGTTAATTAAAACATTTTGGCCGCTCATAGGCGGCCTGCCATGCGCACCTTGAGTCCCCAGGCCCCCTGACTTAAGCACACTGCCTTGGACAAAACCCCATGTGCATAACTGCCAGACAAGCGTGCCCTTGGTAACCTAAAAATATGAAAAGTGTCTGAGTGTCAGGAGTCCGCAGTTGGATGCTTAAGGGCGGACGGTAGACCACCACAAAATCCACCCCTTGTTAGTCTTACCAGGGGCACGAGGTTCTGGAGGGTGTGCATATCTGGGTTTAGTCCGCAGTTGGATGCTTAAGGGCGGACGGTAGACCACCACAAAATCCACCCCTTGTTAGTCTTACCAGGGGCACGAGATTCTGGAGGGTGTGAATATCTGGGTTTAGTCCGTGGGGGAGTGCTTAACTGCGGGGGCCCGGGGACTCACGGTGTGCAAGGTTATGGAGGTGCCACTGTTAGGGGGACATGCTGGTGGTCATTAGTCCGTCCTTCGGGGCTCTGTGAGCGGGCAAAGAGAGGTGATTTTCCCGGTCTCCGCCCTGGAGGTGTGAAATAAACAGAGTCCCACTGTTAGGGACTGGTGCTGGAGGTCTCTAGTCCGTCCTTCGGGGCTCTGTGAGCGGGCAAAGAGAGGTGGTTTTCCCGGTCTCCGCCCTGGAGGTGTGAAATAAACAGAGTCCTACTGTTAGGGACTGGTACTGGAGGTCTCCTGCATTTAAACAGATTAACCAGTTTATAACATTACTTTAGCCCTGATCAGAGCCCTGTTTTATGGGTAAGACAGCGATGTGCTGTACCCTGGGTCTCTGGCTCTCTGAGACCCTGCTAAAAGCAGTGACTCTGCTGCCTGCATTTAAACAGATTAACCAGTTTATAACATTACTTTAGCCCTGATCAGAGCCCTGTTTTATGGGTAAGACAGCGATGTGCTGTACCGTGGGTCTCTGGCTCTCTGAGACCCTGCTAAAAGCAGTGACTCTGCTGCCTGCATTTAAACAGATTAACCAGTTTATAACATTACTTTAGCCCTGATCAGAGCCCTGTTTTATGGGTAAGACAGCGATGTGCTGTACCCTGGGTCTCTGGGTCTATGGGTCTCTGAGACCCTGCTAACAGCAGTGATTCTCCTGTTTTTAGCTCATTGTACATTTAACTAATTCAATATTATTAATATGTACATTATCCCGTCTATACTGACACATTTATGTCCATAACTCTGTATGTTTATTGAGTCCAATGTACACCGTCTAAATACGACAATTGTGACTGAATTAAAACAGTTTGACAGCATTGTAACACTCATGTAGCCATGTTTGCAGCCCTGTTCCATGGGTAACAATTGAATTACCCTCTCCTGTTGAATTAAAACATTTCCCACGGCTTTAAACACTAATATACCCATGATTCAGACAATTATTCCTGGGTAAATGTGTTATCTTTTCACCCTGGTCCTGAATTAAAACAGTTCCCCCGACTTTAAACACTAATGTACCCATATTTTGGCTACTTATTACTGGGTTAATATATCATCTTTTCCCCCTGGGTGTGTGTAGCACCATCTGGTGGAACATTTGTGAATTACACTAAAATCCAAAACTTTAATGTTTTTTATCTTAGCGAAATAATGGTTTAATGACCCCAATGTAATGATCATTTATGATTCTGCAGATGTTGTCTACACGTGTATCACAACGGCTTATTTTTAGAGTGATTTGGAAAACTCGGTTAGCGAGGTTTATTTTTGTCAATATGAGATGCACTGTTTTCATGTCCCATGTACATATCTGTACATATGGCCTCACGCACTACCAACATATACTAACACAGAGTTAGCCAAGAGGCTATTTTTCATCTGTAGTTAGTTAGATTTTAAAAGTCAATCTAAAACACATTTCATTTTAAACAAGTAAATACAATACATTTAAAACATGCAACATACATACTATATATAATAATGAAATACACAGAGCCTGGCCTCTCTTTGTCCTCCCTCTCTTCTGACAGCGTCAGTGTCTGTCTCATGCAGCAGCTGATCCAGTAATGAGTGACACATTTTGAGTTGTATACACTGTTGGAAAGAGGAGATTCCTAGCTTTCTAATGGTATCAGGATTGTTTTTGTACTCCAAATATTAAGCAAAATATGTCACATTATATAATGACTGTCACCGAGTCATCATTTTGAGAAAAAGGTCTTCAAAGTTTCCTCTTCTCTGGAATCCATCGATCTGATTGATTATTAGCGGAGCAAATGATCAAAATAGTCCGGAGGGAAAATATTTCCATTTGGATTACTGGTCTGGGGGAAGCTCGCGAGGTTATGTGTGTGTGTGTTTGTGTATTTTTGCGTAAGTGTATATTGTGTTTGATTCCCGGGGAAAACACTCACGAGAAACACCGGCTGTTGTTATGCCTGCTGTAACATTAAATTACTCCGTTCTCCGCTTGTAATTATGCCGTTACAAGCTTCATAGTTGTATTTATCATCTAAATTTGCCGAAACAAGTTTAATATTCTGAAAGCAAAGACTTTGTTTATTTGAAATCAGATGAAAACAAACTGTAACGGTCCCTGCCGTGTTATCTATGATTACTATATGCCTTACTGTACATTCATAATTTCAGACGGAGGGAGGGGGGCGGCGCTGCGGAAGAGCAGATTGTGAGTGAAAGGTGCCTGTCATCTTCCCTTTACAAGCTTCACAAATGTATTTATCGTGTGATTTTGGAAATAAAAGTTTCATATTCTGATTGTTTTTTACGCAAATCCACGTTTATTTTGAAATGAGCCGTTGCGACTTCCGACTGATTTCGATAGAGCAGGTCACATATATTATATAGTGTATTGTATTATTAAGTAATATCATACATTAACCCCATTATAGCAGATGCCACATTGAATGGATGAACCCATGTATGCATCAATAATTACAACAGAGTATTTCTAAATACAAGCTGTAAAAATACTTATATGTATTTAATACTAATAACATAATGATTAATTTCAGATGATAATACTTTTCAGTGTCTGTCTCATGCAGCAGCTGGACCTGTAATTTACAGGAAAGGAGTGCGCGCTACTAAAGAGCATAGACTGTATATATAAAGAGACGCGCTACCATGGAAACCAAACAATGGTGTAGCTGTATTGAAGTCCGAGTGGAAACAGTAGCATTTGGAGCGTTATGTTTGAATGAAACAGCCAACTTACTCTTACTTCACTAACTGTAAGTTTGTCACTCAGAGTAACCTACAGTTAACTTAACTGCTGGAGAAGAAAGATCAGGGGGGGGGGAGAGAGCTGTGGTTGATGGGCCATTAGGTGTGTAAACACACAGCATTCAGACTGTTTAAAAAACGGTAACAACGGACTATTTTTCTTAGCGGATGCATGTCAATTTAAATCAATACATACAACTATTTTTTAAATTAATAAAAAAAATTCTAAATCCATAAAAGCATTTCAATTAATATTGGGAGTCATGTCGTTACTTTGTTGAGAATGTGACCATGTAATAAGCGGGATAATTTGCAGCGACTTGGTCATTGTGGGGAAAAATAACACCCAGGGATCCTGATCTGCCTGGCAAGGCTCCATTAAAATATAAATATTTTTAGTGAATTACTGAGTTTAGGCACGTTAATAACGTTTTAATGAAGTTGAATACAGAATATTCATATTTGTCAGTGATTTCATGTCAATTCGGCGAACATAAACATAAATGATCGTGGTGAAGATGATGATTAAATTAGGATTAAAAATCGAGAGCCGGCTGCATTTCCTCTCGTTCGTTTTTTTCGACTAAACAACATTATTTTGTTAAATAACAACATGGTGGTGTTTTGTAAATGATTACATGTCTTATTTAGCACAGACTATGATCCTATCCGTGACATCTGGATCTTAACCTGTTAAGCACCAAGCCTGTTTTTCATGTTTCAGGCTCGAAAATGACATGCCCAAAACAAATGACTACAACCTAACTTCTAAAAAGGTTATATGAATAATTTATTTTATCAAAGCAAGGTTACATCTGTGAGTTGGATGTAGAAGTGTCAGAATCAATATAAATGTTTTTTATTTTAAAGAAAATTCAGATTTTACATAGTAAAAAACTGTAAATTATAGTGTCCGTCCAAAAATTATTTTTTACAGATAGTGAAAACTACCCTTGGATGATGGGTTAGGAGACTAAAAGCTTTATGAATCCAAAGTACAACATATAATAAGTACCCTGTATCAAGATTGATGCAAAACAAGTGACATTTGACCTTTTTAGAAAGGTTTAGCCAAAACCACCCCACCTCTGAGGTGATTTGGGTGAAAATGTTTTTTTTTTCATATCTCTGGCCCCCCTTGCTCGATTTTGATGGTTGACACCTCTTTCTGACCGTTAGAGCCAATAGAATCGAAGGGGGAGGCTCACACACTATGAAGAGAAAAGGTGGGGGCTGCGCGCATGTAAATGTAGGGCAGAGTGGAGCTATCTCTCCCTCTGGAATTTGGAAACTAAAAAGCAGTTTTATTGCTTATGGATTATCAGAAATAATTTCAAAGAGGGCACAGATACATTGGATGAACCTATGGATTAACTGCAGCATCGTTTTTTTATCGTTTTAATGCCATTGAAGACCAGTTTTGACCAAGGTAAGCCATGTTAGCGTTTCTAGCTAGTTAGCTCCACATGTTATGATGTACGCTTTCGTTTATAGCGTCGCAAATGTTTATCACTGAGTGTTGAGGTTTTTTACACAGATTCAGTGTCTCCAGGACACCAAAAACGAGTGGTTCGCTGTGCATCTAGGATAAGTAATAAGGGAAGTATTGTGAGTTTAAGTGCCGTTTTAGGTTACATTTTTTCGCCGTGGGTAATTCAGAGGCTGAGTGCTAGCATTGTAGGGTTTTTTTGGAAAAAAAAATGAAAAAGATCAGTTAGCTGAGTTTCTTCCTGTTACATGGATATAAAACATTCATAGATTTATTAAATATTAAGATTCCTTAGACGTTGTTTCCTGCAAATGACGCGTTTATCCGCCCGGTACCGGGGGGGCCGTGCCCAACAGGTTAACAAAGATCCGCTATATTATTTAGCACAGACTATGATCCTATCCGTGACATATGGATCTTAACAAAGATCCGCTATACAGTAGTACCAGACATACTGTACATCCAGCGTACTGTATCGAAGTTGATTTTACATGAGCTCCAGTGTGGAACCCCACTGCACCCCCTGGTGGATCAATGATCCATTGCAGCTGGCTTCACAATAATTACATTTATTTATCACGGGGGCGGTCTCATGTCAGACTGGGGGCAGGCTCTTCATCACTGGCCTTTCACGGGCCGTTCACGGGCCGTGCACGGGCCGACCACGACCCTCGCGTTTCAAACTGTCCTAAATAAGCTGCTACATCTGTATATGTCTAAAATGTACAACATTGTTAGGAGATTTAAACTATTCTGCGATTCTGCACTGCGGTCAACTCAGCCGCCTCTCGAGTTTGTTTTTTCAAATCAGCTGCTCTTCATTATTTCTGCTATATTTGACGAGTGATACAAATATTTTTTGCCACAAGTTCTTAAGAAAACTGACTAGTTTGACTTTTACTGTGTACTTTGTGAGTAATCCTCTGTCAAAGTCCCCTCCATAGTAGGCTACATAATGCATGCTTTTCTGCTATCTTTGATGAATGATAAAAATACAATGTTACCATTAGTTCTTAATGAAATTGCTACTGTTTGACTTTGTATTAGTTAGCCTACTACTTGCAATACATTGAAATACTTTTACTGTGTATTTTTTGAGAAATACTCTGTCAAAGTCCCCTGCTGAGAACAAAATCAAGCCACTTCTACTGAGTTTGATGAGGGAATTATTGTTTGTTGCCATTAGTTCTTCATGAGATTGATCCTGTTGGACTCAGTACTAGTGTACAAAACATGTATTGTATACCTGTGGTGTTTATTTTTATTATTTTATTATCTTTGCTTTGTAATGCCTGTTGTAAAATGCCATTATATAATGTGTTTTTACAAGGGCTGTCAAGTTAACGCGTTAATAACGAGTTAATAACGTGCTAACGCAAAAAACAAATGTAACGCCACTAATTATTTTAACACGATTAACGCATGTGTATTTTTTGTCCTCGGCCGCCCCGTAGGTTCAGAGCGCATCGAGTTTAAAATACCATCTACAAGCTGATGCACATAGCTCCAACGATCCATCACAGTGTCTCCACATTCTCACACACACACACACACACACACACACACACACACACACACACACACACACACACACACACACACACACACACACACACAACACACACACACACACACACACACACACACACACACACACACACACACACACACACAACACACACACACACACACACACACACACACACACACACACACACACACACACACACACACACACACACACACACACACACACACACACACACACACACACACACACACACACACACACACAATTGTATGAGAGAGGTTCCAGGTTGAATTGAGGCGAATATTTGTAATGGTCAGAGGTTGTTGTGTTTAATATTCATGAGCATATTTGTCATTGTTCAAATTATATTAAACAAACATATAAAGCATATTTGTCCACTCATATGTTGATAAGAGTATTAACAACTTGAAAAGTATCCCTCTAAGGTACATTTAGAACAGATAAAAAATGTGCGATTAATTTGCGATTAATCGCGATTAACTATGGACAATCATGCGATTAATCGCGATTAAATATTTTAATCGACTGACAGCCCTAGTTTTTACTGTATTTATTCATAAAAAGTATTTTAATTTGTTTTGTAAAGCACTTTGAATTGTCGCGTACAGAAAAGTGCTATATAAATAAACTTGCCTTGCCTTGCCTTGCCTAGTGAAACTACCCCCACAAGTACTATGAAGTACTTACTGTGTACTTTTCCAATAATCCTCTGTCAATGTCCCCTCCTGAGAACAAGAATGCATGTTTCTCTGCTATTTTAAATAAGCGTTAAAAAACCTTTCTTCATGAGACTGATATTGTTGGACAGAGTATTTTAAGAGGATGGTAGACTTGTTATCAGCAATACTTCCAGTCAGTACTCCGGCAGCAGCATTTTATACCTTGGAAAGTCTTTAGAGACTGGTTGAATACAGTTTTGAAATGAAAAGAAAAATGCATTTTAAGAGCCTGGGTGATTTTGATGATACTTGCTTGTATTACATTCTTCACAAGACTACATGAAACTTATTAAGAATAATAAGAATATTTAGGGGTAGCCAGTCAGAAGTTTGTTTGGGCTCCTGATTATAACTAAAGGCAACTTATACCCTTAAAACTTTTTTTAGGCCCAAAATGGGGAAAATTTGTAGAAGTACGAAAGATAAAAACTAAACATGTTGTAGTGACTATCTGTTAAAAAGGTTTTCTCATTCAAATTAACGTACAGCTAGAGGCCACTGCTGCTCCATGTCAGTTCAGGTTGTAGAAAGGCAGTTAAGAAGTGAAACATTCAGGCAAGATTACCATTTAGTTTGATATTAATTCACAGTATTTTTGTTCATCATGGTGCCTCTCTCTTGCTCCGGTAAAAGAAAAAACAAGGTCCCTTCAAGGTGCATCACTTGACATTGACAGACCCACTACCTACCAAACCTGCCATTCACCGAATAAACGCTTTCTATGGTGCCAATAGCGTCTACAGGAATAAATGAAAAATATCAATTGAATGACATAGCTCCTTGACATGTTCTAGATTATTTAAACTATATTGAGCCCACCCCCCTCTCTAGAGATTGCTAAATATTTCTTCATTTGTTTCATCCTATCAGAATCAAACATAGACAATAACGCTGAGCTCCGGATTGTGTTGGTGGGGAAGACCGGAGCTGGGAAGAGCACCACAGGAAACACCATTTTCGGAAAAGAGTCCTTTAAATCAAAGTTCTCTGCTAAATCCATGACTGTAGACTGTTCTAAGGCCTTGGGTGAAGTTGATGGACAAAGAGTTAAGGTTATTGACACTACTGGTCTGTTTGACACCAAGATTGAAGAAGAGAAGACCAGAAAGGCCGTTGTGCAGAGCATTGCTTATGCTGCTCCTGGACCTCATGTCTTCCTGGTCGTCATCAAACTGGGCAGATTCACAAATGAAGAAAAGCAGACAGTGAAGAAGATTCAGGAAATCTTTGGAGAGGAAGCGAACAGATACAGCATGGTTCTCTTTACCCACGGTGACCAGCTCGAAGACCAAACTATCAAAGAGTTCTTGAAGGAAAGTGAAGAGCTGCAGGAACTTGTGGCCAGATGTAACGGCCAGTACCACGTCTTCAATAATAAGGTGAAGGATCGTTCTCAGGTCAAAGAGCTGCTCGAAAAGATCAGAAATATAACAGAGAGCAACGGAGGAAGCCATTATACCACAGAAATGTTCCAGAAGGCAGAGGAGGCCATAGAAGAGGAAAAACAGAGAATCATTGAAGAGAGAGAAGAAGAAATACGCAAACAGGAAGAGGAAATTCAAATGAGATTAGATCAAAAGTATGAGGAACAATTGAATAAAATCGAAGAGGATAGGGAGAGGTCAGAAAGGAAGAGAGAAGCTAATGAAAGAGAAATAGAGGAGGAGAGGAGGAGAATGAGAGATGAGGAGGAAAGGCAGAGAGAAGCTCATGAAAGAGAAATGGAGGAGGAGAGGAGGAGAATGAGAGAAGAGGATGAAAAGCTGAGAGAAGGTAACAAAAGAGACATGGAGGAGGAGAGGAGGAGAATGAGAGAAGAGGATGACAGGAAGAGAGAAGCTAATGAAAGAGAAATGGAGGACAGGAAAATGAGAGAAGAGGATGAAAGGAAGAGAGAATCTAATGAAAGAGAAATGGAGGAGAGGAGGAGAGAAGAGGAGGGAAGGCTAAAAGCAGCTAATGAAAGAGACATGGAGAAGGAGAAGAGGACAATGAGAGAAGAGGCGGAAAGGCAAACAGCAGCTAATGAAAGAGAAATGGAGGAGAAGAAGAGGAGAGAAGCTCATGAAAGAGAAATGGAGAAGGAGAGGAAGAAATTAAAAGAAGATAAGGATAGGCAAAAAGCAGCTCGTGAAAGAGAAATGGAGAAGGAGAGGAAGAAAATAAAAGAAGCTAAGGAAAAGAAAAAAGCAGCTAGTGAAAGAAAAATGGAGAAGGAGATGAGCAAAATAAAACAAGATGCGGAAAGGACAAAAGCAGCTTGTGAAAAAGAAATGGAGGAGGAATGTAGCAGAATAAAAGAAAAGGCCAGGGATGAGAACAAATCTTCTTCGTGGAACCTTTTTAAAAGAACTAAATAAATAGAAGTAAGCAGGTTTCCTTATACAGCCTGACCCTCTGGAATACCTCCTTGTTAATCTTCACAGCCCCCTTTTAGTTTTTGTTGTTTGATGTGATTTATAGTAACATCAGTTATTTCAGTGGTGAGTTACAATTACATACTAACAGGGTGACAGATTGTCAACAACCAAGATGTTAACATTCTAAACTATATTAATGTAATGTAAACTCATTTGTTCTTTGATAGCTTTTGCTTTTTTTTTTAAATAAAAAGTAGAATAGGAATATCATGAATTAATGCTTTTAAGATGTTATACGGATACGTTTTCTTTGGCTTTCCTGTAACTGGCGTAATGTTGGCTTTTTTCAAATGAAAGGTTAAAATCTATATATGCAATGAATGTTGTAATTCAATATGAAAAGGTTGGAACAGAAATGAATGTGTAAAGACAAACATAGTGATCAATAATGTCCTATAATAAAAGACTGTTGACTTCACATTGAGTGTGTTATGTGCTTCTGTTGTTTAATAAAGGACATAAAAGACAGTTTTAAGGGTCTATCTTATTAGAAATCACAGTATTATTCACAACTGGATCTAAATAAAAAAATGTCATGTCAGCTTTGGAGAGGAACTTTAAGGACAATCTGGTAAATACATTTGTTTGTAGCATGACAATTCTTCTGAAAACACAGCCAAGCAGTTTGCATCAACACATGTATCTAAAGGGATAAGTTATCTTGGAACTATTTATCTTTGCTTTAAACATGATAAGGGAAACCTGTGAGTTGGATGTAGAAAAGTCAGAATCAATATAGATTTTTGTTATTTTAAAGATAATTCAGATTGAACATAGTAAAAAAACGCTAAATTATAGTGTCCGTCCAAAAAATATGTTTTACTTATAGTGAAAACTACCCTTGGATGATGGTAAGGTAGACTAAAAGCTTTAGGAATCCTAAGTACAACATATAATAAGTACACTGTATCAAGATTGATGCAAAACAAGTGACATTTGACCTTTTTAGAGAGGTTTAGCAAAAGAAACTCCACCTCTGAGGTGATTTGGGTGGCAATGGGGGTTTTACCGTTTCTCTGGAACCCATTGGTCGATTTTGGTGATTGACATCTCTTTCTGACCGTCAGAGCCAATAGAATCGAAGGGGAATCTCCCCACTCACACACATGGTACAAAAAAAAGGTTGGGGCTTCGCGCATGCAGTTTTCTCTAGCTCTGATATCTGAAAACGGAAAAGCAGTTTTAATGCTTATGGATTATCAGAAATCATTTCAAAGGGACACAGACACATTAGATTAACCTATGGATTAACTTCATCAGCGTTTGTATCGTTTTAATGACATTGAAGACCACTTTGGAGAGACTACAGAGCCAAGGTAAACATTTTAGCATTTTTAGCTACCTCGCGTCACCTGTTTTGATGTCCGTTTTTGCTTATAACGTCGCAAATACGTATAATTCAGTGGAAATGTCGGTGTCAATCGATTCAGTGTCACCTCAGAATGTGAATCGATGTGTTGGATGTGGTGAAAAGATAAATAATAAGGTTTTGTGAGTGATTTTCGGTGCAGTAAGGTGTTAGCATTTTTCGCTCGTTGCTAATTCAGAGGCTCAGTGTTAGCATTGTGGGTTTTCTAAAAAAAAAAGATCAGTTAGATGAGTTTCTTCCCATTACATGGATATAAAACATTCATAGTTATATTAAATGAACATGCCCTCAGACATTGTTTCCTGCAAGATGTTGCGGCAGTGCCCCGGTACCGGGGTCTCTCGGGCTTAACCTGTTACGCACCGCCGCCCCGGTACCGGGCGGATAAACGCGTAATTTGCAGGAAACAACGTCTAAGGAATCTTAATATTTAATAAACTATGAATGTTTTATATCCATGTAACAGGAAGAAACTCAGCTAACTGATCTTTTTTAAAAAAAAAAATCCAAATAAAACCCCACAATGCTAACACTCAGCCTCTGAATTACCCACGACGAAAAAATGTAACCTAAAACTGCACCTAAACTCACTCATAACTCCCTTATTACTTATCCTAGATGCACAGCCAACCCCTCGTTTTGCATCTCCTGGAGACACAGAATCTGGGGGTGCCCACCTCAACAGTCAGTGATAAACATTTGCGACGCTATAAACAAAAGCGTACATCATAACATGTGGAGCTTGGTAGCTAGAAACGCTAACATGGCTTACCTTGGTCAAAACTGGTCTTCAATGGCATTAAAACGATAAAAAAAACGATGCTGCAGTTAATCCATAGGTTAATCCAATGTGTCTGTGTCCTCTTTGAAATTATTTCTGATAATCCATAAGCAATAAAACTGCTTTTTCGTTTCCAAATGTCAGAGCGAGAGATCGGTCCACTCTGCTGCAAAATTACATGTGCGAAGCCCCGACCGTTTGTTTTCACAACAAGTGTGTGTGGGGGCCTCCCCCTTCGATTCTATTGGCTCTAACGATCAGAAAGAGGTGTCAACTATCAAAATCGACCAAGGGGGGCCAGAGATATGGAAAAAAAACGATTTTCACCCAAATCACCTCAGAGGTGGGGTGGTTTTGGCTAAACCTCTCTAAAAAGGTCAAATGTCACTTGTTTTGCATCAATCTTGATACAGGGTACTTATTATATGTTGTACTTTGGATTCCTAAAGCTTTTAGTCTACTAACCCATCATCCAAGGGTAGTTTTCACTATAAGTAAAAAAGAATATTTGGACGGACACTATAATTTACAGTTTTTTACTATGTAAAATCAGAATTTTCTTTAAAGTAAAAAACATCTATATTGATTCTGACACTTCTACATCCAACTCACAGATGTAACCTTGCTTTGATAAAAGAAATTATTATATATATAACCCTTTTAGAAGTTAAGTTGTAGTCATTTGTTTTGGGCAGGTCATTTTCGAGCCTGAAACATGAAAAACAGGCTTGGTGCTTAACAGGTTAACAGGTTAACAGAGTAAGTACTGGAATAAAAAAAAAAAAACGCTCACAAGGAGGAAAAAACTAAGCATAACAAAAAGAGAACTTAAGATAAACTTAAACTAACAAAACAACAAAACCTAACAAGACTGGAAACGATCCTCTCTTTGCTGAGGCCTGGCACGACCACACGTGGGAACAAACACGAACTGACACAGGACAGGGGGGAGACAGGACTATTTAAACATGGGGGCAAACGCTGACGATGGCGGGAAAACACACAAAGTGAGGAAGTAACAGGGCCTGAAATGAGAGACAAGAGGGAAGTACAAAATAAAACAGGAAATGGAAAACGAGACACGACATGAAACACGGGGACTTAACTAGAGATGAATGAAATAAATAGACAGACCTGACATGACGTGAATAAACATGAAAACCTGACTAAACATGAAATGACAGACATAATACATAAACATAACTAACACATTTGACGAGACACAACAAAAGGCACTGTTTGGCAAATGCATTATCACTATTCTTAGATAATACACAATATTTGAAAACACTTTGAATACAAACAACCAAATGCATGTAGGAATGGACCCTGTACTGAACTTACAAACCTTACACGTGTAAGACTTTTTCATAAGCTTGCAGAGTACAGTTAGCTTAACTTGCTTTTTCACTAAGCGGCCTGACGTCGGACTGTCAAACTTTGGCTACGGTTACATAAATTAACTGACAAAATTGTTTGTATTAGTTACTTTCTTTGTCTCTTGAGTTACCAGGTCCATTGGGGGAGGTTACTTCCTGGTTCAGCAAAGGGCGTGGCCGAGCGATGAGGACTCATAAATACTGCAAGGAGCCAATTGGGACAGATTGGGACAAACCACCTGCTTCCATGTTAAAGGGGGGATTTGGGTTTTGTCAGTGTCCTTTGTGTTTTCTGTTACTATTAATTATCCCTTGGTTTCAACTTGGTTTGGCCAAGCCACTATATAGGTTCCTTGGTTTTTCTTTGTAGCAGGTCAGTTTGTTGAGTTAACACCTGTTAAGTTGATGCCATGTTTCTTTGAGGTATTTTCTGTTGACCTCTTTTATAGGCCTAGTTATTAGAAATTATCGATTTATGATGTTTTCTGTGGACTTTTGGGTAAATAAAAAACCCAGTTTATTTAAACCTTTCCTGTGTCTTGTTGTTCATACCCCTCACTGTTTATTCATCATTCAATTCATTCTATATTTTATAGTGTACATTACTTTTCACTTTACTGCTTTTTGCACTCCTGGTTAGAAGCTAAACTGCATTTCGTTATCTCAGTACCTGTAATATGTGCAATAACAATAAAGCTGAATCTAATCTTGAGCAGGAACAAATGTATTTACTTAGTACATATCTGACATTAACAATTAAACACATTTGTGCATTCTTTATAAATGCAAACTGGTCAAGACCACTGACGGAAGTAGTTTTGAAAAGTAATAAGTGGTTCTGTCTTTTACATGTAGGATTCAACCCCCCTTGTATTGATTTGTTTAAAAATGAACAGACCCTTGAGTCATTCATTTGTAGTGATATAATAATTGTGGGATTTCTATTGCATCCACTTCATCTGCAACGAAGAAAGCCAACGCAATTTCCGCCATTGCAAACCGAGTCAAGCCGACTCTGAGCTGTCCGACTTCAGGCAAGCTTTTTGAGACCTCCCCCCAGCTGCAATCGGCTATTCTCGTCTACTTTCGAGGCGAGCCGCAACTCATCTCAAACAAGCCTATTTTTTTCTGTTGACTGTTTTTGTCCCTATAGTTTGTCGTTAGTTTTTGTTTATTAAATATTGTCAGACTATATTACTTCGGTGTGGACTTTCTCTTTGAAAACGCGTCACAGCCTATAGCCAAACTTAGCCTCTCGGCGACTCAAACTGGACTGGGAATTGAGCCGCCACAATAATAATAAAATTGATGACTATTACCTTACTTTTGTCTATTTTTATTCCTCTGTGTTGCGTTTTTAAGGTGCAATGCCAAGACACATTCTTTGTATGAATCAGCATCACATTTGTAGTTCTTCCGGTTTGCAAAGACATACGGTCTTAAAAATATATATCTACTAAGTATATAAAATATCTAGTATAGCCAAACTAGTAATTACACTGCATCAAGATTATGTATATTAAGAAAAATATATAATTTAAGATATTTTAGATATTTTAGCTATTCTAGAAATGGGGTTTATTCGGTTGGTTCTTTCTTTTTTGGTTACTGTGATCTTCTACAGTACATTGTTGGTTACTGTGATCTTCTACAGTACATTGTTGGTTACTGTGAATATCTACAGTACATTGTTGGTTACTGTGAATATCTACAGTACATTGTTGGTTACTGTGAATATCTACAGTACATTGTTGGTTACTGTGAATATCTACAGGACATTGTTGGTTACTGTGAATATCTACAGTACATTGTTGGTTACTGTGAATATCTACAGTACATTGTTGGTTACTGTGATTATCTACAGTACATTGTTGGTTACTGTGAATATATACAGTACATTGTTGGTTACTGTGATTTTATACAGTACATTGTTGGTTACTGTGATTTTATACAGTTGGGACGTTACTACTGCTATTTCTACAGTAACTCCAGAGTTGCTGTAATTTTTGGTTGGAAACACGGTATTATACTCTAAAATGGTATACAGTAATTTACTGTGCACAAACACTGTAAATAACTGTGGATTTCACAGCCATTTTTTACAGTGTGCAGTTTCTGGAACATGTTCAATTCCCCTGCTTTGATTTATCAAATCAAATCAAATTTGTATATTTTTATTTATATAGCACATTTTTAAAACGATTTTTAGTCAAGCCAAAGTGCTGTACAAACAATAAAAAATACTTTACAATAAAGACACTTTACAACAAATACAACAGCACAGTTTGTACAGAATATCAGTATGAGAAAACGACACCCTCTGTCCTTAGACCCTCACAAGGAAAAACCTCCGGAGAAAGAACCCACAGTTTAAAGGGGAAAATGGGAGAAACCTCAGGGAGTTAACCATTGTAATAATTTAACGTTGAGTTGCATACTGAGGGAGATGGAGCCATTTTGAATAAACATGAAACTCTTTGGAGTTGATAGAGGCATGATCACTTGGAACTATTACTATTATATCCTTGTTCTTGAACCTTTGAGAAATAATTCCACACACAGAAAGCTAGAAGGAAACATAACACTCTAAAATGCTGCAGGGCGAAATATGTCCTTTCCTTCATATCTATGTGACAGGTGCTTTACCTGTACTCACAAATGTGTTAATGGTGTTGATATTGTCAATTAATCTTTAATGTTACAGTAAAAGTATTGGGTGTTAGTAGACATTAGTATGCATAAAAAAGTGACAGGTCACACCTACTACTACTTATGCTAATGGCCTCCTTTGTTCGAGGTGTTATAACATGCTGGTGTGATATCACACCTACATGTTACATCCTTATCACGTACAGGTGTGACATCCCCCCTGTCTCCCTCCCCTGTCTAGCGCTGCCCCCCTCCCCCCTCCACACACCCCTCCTTCTCCCCCCTCCTGACACCTCCTGATTTTGTTGTGATGCCAGAAGATAGTGAGGGGTGGAGTTAGGTAAAAAATAAATCTGTGCAAACTAGATAAAAGCCAGTCATTTCCACTCACCAAGTCACCTAAACTTTCAAAAAAGAAAATGGCAAAGAGACGCATCGATATAATAATAATAATAATAGCTTGCATTTATATAGCGCCTTTCAAGGGACCCAAGGTCGCTTTACAGTAATAGGGCCAAAAACAAACATAACAAAACAAAAAGGTCAGACAGCCAAAACAACAGATCGATTAGGGGCCGAAAGCCTTGGCAAACAGATGGGACTTGAGGGCCCTTTTGAAGGCGTCGAGTGTGGGGATGTTGCGAATCTCCGCAGGGAGAGCGTTCCAGAGGGTGGGGGCTGCCACACTGTAGGCTCTGTCCCCGAAGGTTCGCAGTTTGGTGCGGGTGGTGGTAAGCAGGCCAGAGTCTGAGGACCGCAGGTTCCGGGGTGGGGCATGTGGGTGAAGGATGTCCGATAGGTACTGGGGGGCAAGGGCATGGAGGGACTTGTAGGTAAGGAGGAGTACTTTGTAAGATATACGGGACTTGACCGGCAACCAGTGTAGGTGGATGAGGGTGGGAGTGATGTGCTGCCACGGCTTTGTGTGTGTGAGTACCCTAGCAGCACAGTTTTGGACATACTGGAGCCTGTCCAGGTTTTTTTTGGGAACCCCGAACAGGACACCATTGCAGTAGTCCAAGCGGGTGGTGACAAATGCATGTACTAGGGTTTCGGCAACCGACTCCGAGAGTGACGGTCGGAGTCTGGCAATGTTCCTCAGGTGGAAAAAGGCCGATTTGTTCACAGATTTGATGTGGGAATGGAAGGAAAGGGTGGAGTCAAGGATGACACCCAGGTTGTGGGCTTCAGGAGATGGGGAGATGGACAGGGTGCGTACGGGTGCTGGAAATCCTTCAAAATGCTTGACATTGTACGAGGTGTTTTCAAGGTTTGAAAAGTGCTTGCATTTTGGGAATTGTGCTTGAATTTGGGATAAAGCGCTTGAAATTGTAAATGCTTTATTTCGATTTTTAGATTAAAAGAAAATAAAGAAGTCAGAGTGCGCTTAATTGCTTCGCTTTTACATAAAACAGCTCCGCTTCGGCCTTCCCGCGCTATGCGCGTGACCTGCAAGTGTTTGTTTTACGTGTGACCTGGGCATTCTGATGAGAGTGATAGATGACAGTATGCCAGGAGGTTGCAGGTTCAACGAGCGTTGGCTAGCAGAAGACAAATACAAGACATGGCTAAGACGAGGGTCAAGCCCACGAGTAGCCTCCTGCAAAGTTTGCAAAAAATAACGATGGGAGAGTCTGCGCTGACGGGCCACATGAAAGGTACGCCGTAGTAGAGCATTTTAGATTAGGCTAACGTGCATGTTACGTTTGTTTAAGCTAACGTTAGCAAGCTGAATAGCGAACTCGATGAGGGATAATAATAATTGCAGGGGACAAACAGTTACAGAGTTACAGTCGCCATCCTGTGGTGTTCAGAGGGTGAAGCACTCACTGTTGTAATTCAACCCAGTCTCACGGCATTTCGTGTTTTAGTCACGAAATATAATCTATTGATTCGACACAGAGCGATTTTAAAAGCAATGTATTTCTACTGGTAGTATGTTTCGTGCCTAAACCAAATGTGACTTGCTCTATCGAAATCAGTCATATTGACCCGAACTTCCCGAAGACACATTTTCATTTGTATTACTGGTCTAGGGGAAGCTCGCGAGTGTGTGTGTTTGTGTATTTTTGCGTTTGTATGTAGGCCTATTGTGTTTGTGTACCGGGGAAACACTCACAAGAAACACCGGCTGTTGTTATGCTTGTTCTGATGTTAAATTACTCCATTCTCCGCTTTTAATTATGCCGTTACAAGCTTCAAAGTTGTATTTATCATCTGAATTTGCTGAAACAAGTTTAATATTCTGAAAGCCAATACTTTCAAACTGTCCCGGACCCTGTCGTGTTATCTATGATTACTATACGCCTTTACTTCATAATTTCAGCCGGAGGGAGGGGGAGCGGCGCTGCGGGAGAGCAGGGTGCGAATTGAGAGGTGCCTCTTCTTCCCTTTACAAGCTGTTATAAATTATAAACTGAGGATTTGACCGCGTCGCTATGGTTGATACTTTTAGAAACAGGCTTTAATATAACATCTTGAAGTATTATACAAGTAAAACTACATTTAGCTTTAATCCCATGTAATTGTAGAATGAACACAGTCTTCCTTTGAAGATTTATAAGTCAGGTGTCTTGAGTAGTCAACATTACCAACAAATCATTGTACACATTTGTAAATATTATTTTCCACTTGTTACAATTGTGAGTCTATTTGTATGCAGCTCTGCGTGATTTTGTGGCTACAATTCAGGCTAATACGCTACCAGAGGTGGAATAAGTACTCAGATGTTGTACTTGAGTAGAAGTACTCATATCTTGTACTTGAGTAGAAGTGCTCAGATATTGTACTTGAGTAAAAGTAGAAGTACTCAGATCTTGTACTTGAGTACCAGAGTGTAGGAATACTCTGTTACAGTAAAAGTCCTGCATTCAAAATGTTCCTCAAGTAAAAGTAGAAAAGTATTATCATCAAAATATAGTTAAAGTAGCGACAGTAAAAGTAGTCATTGTGCAAATTGGTCCATTTCAGAATAATATATATGATATGTTTTATAATTATTGATCATTAAAGTGTTCTCAAAGCTGGTAAAGGTGCAGCTAGTTTGAATGACTTTGTATACTGCAGGGTAGCTTGTGAATTTACTCCAGGTGGAACTAAAGTCTGATTTAACACTTGGTTATATTTCACATCATTCATCCACATCTGTAAAGTAACTAAAGGTATTAAATACATGTAGTGGAGTAAAAGTACACCATTTACCTCTGACTTATGTTTACTGTGGAGGAAACTTCTGTGTAGTAATGCATGGAGTCACCGACTCAGGAAGGAGACACGGTGAGAGTTGGAGCTTTGATGTCAAACACTGATGGGTTTATTCAGAGTATTCGGCCGGAGGATTCACATCACAAATCAAAGAGTCAGAGGTTCTGACCACACGGTAGAGTTGCCACGTCAATTCTGAAGAACCTCTCTCTATGCTAGACCTTTTAACAGGTTCACAGAGAATCAACATCTCTGAAGGAGTAGACTAAACACTGAATCATCTGCGTCCAACGCTCATGGCCTCAAGGATTTCACATCCGAGAGCCCACAAACACCGATAAAGAAATGCTTCAGTGTTCTCACAACAATTACCCTACGTGCCAGTCAAGTTGACCGGTCTCACACTGGGGACAACAACACATATGGCACCAAGGCCTTTCCTTAGAGGAGATAACATATGTCAGAGTAAAAGGTTAGATATCTAGAAGAATTATTCCTTAACAGTTCCTCTCTTTTTATCATTTTTGATAACCTTAAAACATTAGTCTAATAATTCTGGTCAATACTTAAATCAATCTTCAGATTCGAGTGTGGTCTCACCTTACATTCAATTACATCACAAAGTAGAATAAGATTGAAACATTCAATCACAATGATTGATACAGCCAATCATAATAGGAACAATTATCTCTCATCAGTGTTTGGAGCATCTTTTGTCAAAAGCATAATAATGAACACACATAAAACACAGATACATAATAGCAAAATATTTGTTTTAAACTAATATCTTTTATCATTTAAACCATTAGTTAATGTCATTTATCAAACTATAAAATCAAAACCAGAAACAGCTTAAAGATTTGCTTTAAGGCAATCACTAGTCAAAAGCATTTCAAACTTAGGATCATCAGAGATCCAGCTAAGGCATAACATTCACAGTGGTGATTTGATCAATCTGTAATCCACAAAGTTGCAGTGTCCTCAATTTTAGGATTACTTTATGTTTACTTCATTACGCTTTAGTCAAGAGTAAGGCACTTAGTCTTAGAAAAATCAATACATTCATTTTAATCAAATACAGTGTTCAAAATCTGAAAAGGAAAAATCAGATATTTGTCGTGTAGTGTAACAACCTGAAAGGGAAAAGTCAAAATATATTTTCTTTAATCTCAGCATCAATTTTAATTCATTGGTCATTGTAAGGGGGAACCCATGGTTCGGAAACCACGGCAGTGACCCACGGGTCTGGAAGCTCGGCGTCGTACATCATCACGGTGTCATCAACGGTGGTGTACCCCACTAGTCTCTGTGGGGCCTGGAGGGCGACTTTGGTAATCTTTCGCAGGACTAGTTTAACTACACTGACTAGGCATATTATCAGGATTAGCACACCTAGGATAAACACTGAAATGGTAACAATGAATTTTACAATCCCTCCTCCCCATGACCCAAATGTTCCAGTTAAATCCCCAAATGCAAACCCATGAGTTTCGTGCAATTCTTTTATTCCCCTAGCAGTATCATGAGCCATATCCATGACCTCAGGTGTGGCATCAGAGATGAAAGAACAACACTCAGATCCAATCACCTTGCATGTACCCCCCTGTGCTGCTAGTAGAAGATCCTGTGCCATGCGATTCTGTAATGCCACTGTTCTAACTTCCTGCAGTTCTTTGTGTTCAGCTAACATGGCTGTGTTGGACACATTAAGGTGCTTCTCCACAACCTTGGAGAGAGCTATAATTTCCTGCTGGGAAACATAAATACCGTACCAGGGCAGAAATGCGCTAGCCAGCTGCTGACCTGTTGTGATGGTTCTACGAGTTCTGTGTAGGGCAGGGAATATTGCTGCAATCTCCTCAGTCTCTACTTTACGGATCAAAGGGATTAGATAGGCTAGATAACAGGTGCCATCAAAAGTATCATAAGGCATGCAACCGTAGGCTCTGTTCCCACAAACCAAGTAAACCCTCTCTGGAAGGGGAGTTCTGGTTAACTTGATCTTTACTACGGTGTTACAGTCGCTGTGGCCCACATCGTTAGAGGGCGAAAACCCTCCTACGCTCTGGAAACAGATGGACACATTCTTCCACTCATGCACCACAACTGGGGGAACATAAACGGAACAGTCACGTGTAGGGGATTTACCTAAGGGTAATGGCAGTGAACAGTCATGTATTTTAACTTTCACTGAGTTCACTGTTCGGGCGCCAAACCAGGGTACAACTGCTACCATGGCTTCAACCAACAAAGATGGTGTGTGCGGTTGAGGTGAACATGTTGGACTTGTGGAAGTGGCTGAGCAATTAGTCTGGACTAGAGCTAATTGGAATCTGTATTCAAAAGCTAGTTCAACGTATTTCTTCACATATATAAGTTTTAGAACCCTCAATCGTTTGAAACCGTCTGGCAGGTAGTCTTTATTTACTGTGTCAACAATGAGCGAGATTAAGCCATTGTACTTTAAAGGTTGCTCAAAGTCTATGGGGTAGGAAGGGGTGTAACAATCATCTGCATCCTTGCTAATTCGGGATGCTATATCACTCCAGGTGACTAAACTGTAGTCAGCTTTTGTGAAAGGAATTGGGCTGAACATGGGAGAGTACATGGATTCTGGCATGTTCTGGCACAGCCAACAGTTGCTAACCTTGCGTTCATGTGCATAGTCTAACATTAAACTCATTGCGGAATTGGTTTGAGTTTGTTTAGGTGGAGTAATTAAGGCATTTTTTGAAGAGTCTACATCACTCTCTGGTGACTTAATTACATCTGAACCTGGTTCACTAAATGAACATCTAGTGACCCCTGCACTGGGATCTTTGTAATTTGGTGTCCGTGTGGTACACATGGGATCATCCTTTAATTGTTCCTTAGTGAAACACCACATTTCTGGGGGCACATTTGCAACAGTGTTGAGTGTTATTCTTACCATCCGCTGTGAGACCTGGAACCGCTGGTACCCCGTCTCTGGATAGACGTTCCACGCCCACAAGCCTTTGCTTAAAAACACAGGAAACACAACAACACAGTCATTGGAGTTACATTTTGTAGTCGAACATTCAAAGGAAATATTCTGTGACCCTCTCTTGGGGATGAAAAGGGGTTTGTCACTGAAAAGAGCAGGAAGAGAGAGAAGCCTTCTCTCGGGGCCCATTTTCCTCCTTCTTCTCACTCTTTTTCTCTCTCGCACCATACTGAATGTTTGTGTGGTGCTCGAAAACAACCTGTCTGTGCCCTTAGATAAGAGCACCTTATACTCTCCCTCGGAGTGGCGAGAGCCCTCGCCACCTGTCGTTGGGATTGCCTCAGCGTCGTCCAGCAGGGCTTCCTTGGCCAGGTATAGCAGTACAAGGAGTATGAGGACCGCCTTCACACGCCTACACCCTGACCCTCCCCACTGACCGGTGGAGGAGACAGACGGCATCGTGAAGCGTGGATCCACTCTGTCCTACCTTGGACTTTTAAGGCTGTTCTGGTCACTATTAACACCTGGAAAGGACCTTTCCACCTGGGAGACAAAACATCTTTTTCAAGAGACTTGATTAGCACATTATCTCCGATCTGAAAAGGGTGTGTGGGCTCCTCTCCAGGCTGAGGGAGCCTGTCAGCCACCTGCCTGTGAAACCTTCTCAACATATTGGTTAGATATTTCACATAGTTAGTCATTGAACATGCAAGAATCATATACTCATCAGTCCATAGCAGAGAAATGTTATTGTAAGTTAAAGGTGAGCTTGTCCCTGTGGATATAACCCCTTCTCAATGATTCTAAATGTATATTAATTCACCATTTACCTTTTGATAACATATTAGTTTATCAGAAATATTTAGTCTCTTCCATAAAACATAGGTTTGAGAAATAAATTACCCAATATAAAATCAATTACTCAATATAATTGACTCTTCCCTCCCTTTTCTTACATATGGTACATATGAAATAATAACTTAGGAGTCTATTTAAACATGGTATAGTTTATAATCTATTAATCGAGAAGACTCAGTATCACCTGTGTGCAGCTTACAAAAACCATTGTGAGAAACATATATTATGCAGGAAATTGATACATTTGTTGAAAAACAAAGCATATCTGATTTGGGAGGAAAAGTTTCATCCCTTTAACATCTGAGTTATTACTGAAGGCATAGCATGAATGATATTGGGTGTCTGAGGGTGTCATTACTGAGAAATGTCAAACAAAATCAAAACCTTACATTTGAAAACAGGTTTGCATTCCTCCACTGAAGGTGACGTTATCATTGGAAACAATAAAAGCTAATTGTTTTGATGTAGAATCTATACATTGAATCGTTAGAGCAGAACAGAATGGTTGTATTGTAGCCTGAGTTTTGTGCAGCCTTTAGTTTTACCAGGTGGAAACATTGTCTATATAATGTGAATACATGTAGAACTAGACATTAAGAGACCCCTGACATTAGGCCTATTTGAAACAATAGTAGGGGCTTTTACCAGCTCGCCAACTTACAGGCATCCTCTGCATAGCAGTATGAATAGCCTTAAAACAACCCACTCTGCGGTAACGAGAGTCATGTATCTGAACCAAATGCCCTAAGTGAAGCCGTTAGTCTCATCTGACTGACCCAAGGGTTGGTGCTGGTGTGACAGGGAGGCTTCCAAGTGTTCATAGCAGATGTCATGCTTTCAGTTCATGGCTCAGTGGGGGGGAGCAGACCCATGTGAGACAGTATCAACGGCTGTAATGTTCAGTTTGAGGAGTGTCATTCTCTCTGGGAGCAGGAAATGGTGTCCATTCAGACCAGACCATTAATGTCATGTAGAGCAGCCATAGCATCTCTGTGACTGCACTCAGCCGGACTGCAGCAGGGCAGAACTGGGTGACTTTTAGTGAAGCCGTCCAAGGCCATAGACAAAATGGAACCACGTACTAACAAAAGGGACACAAGGTCATCAATGTCTCTCTTTACCTTTGGCCTAATTGTAAAACAAATTAGTGGAATAAATGTGGAACACTAATCCATCATCATGTGACATTTAGAGTTAATTTAAATAATTACTTATGGGTTGAAGTCAAATTAACATTAGAACTAAAGTCAGTCAAAATTGGACTTGCACGGATCAGAATCTAATCAATACACCATTTCCCCAGCTCTGTAATGAAAAGGATATCAAGATTAGGTACATTACAGGAGTGTTAAAACATCCAAACATGCACACTTATCTTATTCTAGTAGAGATTAGAGGACAGGTCTAATGTTGTGAACAAAATGATCAAGTCAAGTTATTTTATTTATTTTATCTTATTCTACCCCATTTAATTCAATAATTAATCTTAAATTACTAATAACTTTAAAGTAGGCAACAATTTACAATGTGGATAAGGTGACTACTTATCCAAAGTGTGTGGGTGTGTGTGGGTGTGTGTGGGTGTGTGAACAGCTTGTCTGCCCAAGGTTAAAACATTTGGGACAGCAGTGAGAATGTTATGAGAAACAATTTGTTGCTTATACTGAACTCGAAAGAAGCTGAGATTAGAAAATTTGAAATAAATCAAAACACTTGTACATTAATTAAATACATTTGACATTTAGCTTGAGCTGGGTTCAATACTTTCTTTATGGTATTTAAATTGGGCTCAAGTAGAACCTTTACATGGATTTGGCTTGCAACACAAAGTGATACCGATCTCTGTCTGTTATGATTTGAAAGTCTCATGATTTAAAGTGTAGGGCTGTGAAGGAGAGGCCCTTGGAAAACAACCTCTACTTCTTTGTTAACTGTAATTACTTATTGTAAAGAGATTGCAACATTATACTTTTTAAAGAATTGCTCAATTCATTTAACACATTTATTATGCACACTGTAATGAAAACGTCAACAAATATATTGATCCTGGCTTAACCAGCGACCTTTACTCTTTTGTTCATAAACTCGGTTTCAGAAAACTTGTCAGTAGTTTAACAACTATTATAATTTTAGTAATGTCTCTGGAGACCAATTGGTTGATACGAGAAATCATTTGAAGCAGTTTAATAAAGAATGTTAAACTATATTTAAAACTGTAATTAAACTTCAACTTATATTAATTATCTGAATCCAGTGGCCAGTTGGAATAGATAATCAACAAAGTTTCCATTTTGCAGCAACAGCGCAAAAGGTTTCAACAATAATTTGTATTATGTCTGAGTCAAGTTCTGTCTTATATGCTTTGTTTCGGAATGTGTTCAATACATTACGTTTTTTTCATTATTACCATACAATACATAGATTTAAGAATAAATGAAACAAATAATACAATATTGACCTAAAACAGCAGACAGATTTTGCCACCCTGACCTCCTCAGGCAGGGTTTTTACGACCAGCAGTGATGCCTCTTAGGGTCTCAGGGTGCAGGACGGGGCAGGACGGGGCATAGGGTTTATAAAAGGTCACAAACATATCTTAACATACCAGCAATACATAATATAATCTTCTCTTCTTCTTACACCTACAGCGCACACCCTGAACAGTGTGCTCCTTGTTTACATTTCCTCTGCACATTCAGATGCAGCGCACACCCTGAACAGTGTGCTTCTTGTTTACATTTCCTCTGCACACTCAGATGCAGGACATAAAACACTCTTTTGCTATTTATTTTCATTTTGCAGCACATCTATACTACCAGAATTTTGCAAAACACTATATATTATTTATCTTTCTCCAGTCATTTACTTTTGGTGAGTTAACTAAAGCTTAGTTTATTTTACCCTGGCTATGGACTGATTCATTATTAGTTGTTACAAAACATGCACAAGACGGCGGTTAGACAAACCAATATAGACCCCTGATACAAACAATCAGACAAACAAACATGATGAACTCATAATAAACACCAGCGTGACAGCAAAAGTTCATCCAGCTCAATTTAGTCCGGATTAAAGAGGTTTCAGAGGGGGTAGGGACTATTATGATCTCTCCCAATGGGAATCCAGTGGGGTACCTTGACTCGTACCTCCACCCTTGTATACAAGTCCTTAGATCGGTGCCTGAAGACCGTCCAAGAGCAATAACTAGCTTATCCTCTTGCGACTCCACTATCCCTGCTTTAGTGGTGCTATGCCCCCCCGATCGGGGCACATAGACTTTTTTCCTCTACCCTTTCTATCCGAAACCACACAGTTAACTGTAGTCCTACTCGACCAGCCTACACACCTCCCATCAAGCTCATCCCAACGATGAAACACAGTTTTGCTCTACACTTGCATACCACTGCCCACCCATGATCAATTAGCCTATAATTTTATGTATGCACCCCGGACCGGCACCAGCTCCTCCAGCAATGTAGGGTGCCTGTCGCATCAGGTAATGCACGCCCCTCGCACTTGCCAGCACATCGTAAATGGCCACAAGCCACGAGAGTGCTTTTAAACAGTCTCGTTTTTTAATAGAGACGGTGGTGGTGTGAGTTAAAGTTATAGACAAAAGCTGTGATTTTCTCCCTCTGAGTTCACTTCACCAGCTCATGCAGATACGGGGAGGTATTTGACACACATTCCCCGGAGCTGCAGCAGCTGGAGCCGTGTTTTTTTTAGAGGCGCTGGGGGTAATATCTATGGCTGCTTTAGTTAACTGCTAGTGTTGGCCGCTGAAACCCCCGGAATCTCGGCGATTTGTTCATTACAAATCTCTATTTTGATTTCACACAGAAGTTCCACTTTACTGCTGCCCTCATTAAGGTTTTTTTTAAACATCTCCGTGTATGCCTGCACGGCACATACGTCCGAGCATCACACACAGAGGGAACCAGCCAGGACAGAGTCCCTGGATGATACCCTGGGGTTAATAGCCCCAAATGTTCATTAACCAAAACGAAACGCAGCTGCTTAGCTTCACAGATAATTTTAGGATACCGTCAATCACAGATTCTGGTAAGGCAATGTCCAAATGTAGATTTGAAATCACACTTACCAGTCTCTGAAGATATGTTGGTATCCTGCCGACAACGCCAATTTGTGGAGGAAACTTCTGTGTAGTAATGCATGGAGTCACCGACTCAGGAAGGAGACACGGTGAGAGTTGGAGCTTTGATGTCAAACACTGATGGGTTTATTCAGAGTATTCGGCCGGAGGATTCACATCACAAATCAAAGAGTCAGAGGTTCTGACCACACGGTAGAGTTGCCACGTCAATTCTGAAGAACCTCTCTCTATGCTAGACCTTTTAACAGGTTCACAGAGAATCAACATCTCTGAAGGAGTAGACTAAACACTGAATCATCTGCGTCCAACGCTCATGGCCTCAAGGATTTCACATCCGAGAGCCCACAAACACCGATAAAGAAATGCTTCAGTGTTCTCACAACAATTACCCTACGTGCCAGTCAAGTTGACCGGTCTCACACTGGGGACAACAACACATATGGCACCAAGGCCTTTCCTTAGAGGAGATAACATATGTCAGAGTAAAAGGTTAGATATCTAGAAGAATTATTCCTTAACATTTACTGCCAACCTAAAAGTACCTCAAAAATAGTAATCAATAATGTATTGAAAAGTGATTTGGCTAATTGTTTTATATTGGGTCAGCCAGGTTATATGGGATGCCCAGTCTACGTACAGATGGGTCACTCATTTTGAAATATTAAACTTAGTTTTCTTTTCTTTAATTTTTCATCCTCATGTAGAATGCTATCACGAAACACATTTGGTTGTTTATACTTTATAGCATAAAGAACATCTGATTTAATGTGAGGTAGGGAAATAATCATTTGAGTATAAGTATGTGTATATAAATATGTAATTTACAACAGCTGTAATATGCTTGAAAAGCTTGAAAATGCACCTTGAAAATGCTTGAAAAGTGCTTGAATTTGACTTTGGAAAAGGTGTAAGAACCATGGATGGAGCAGCGGTCGACCTCGAGGATGAAGTCACCAACCTTCTGGAGCAGGGCCTTGGGTGCCACAACCATGAGCTCCGTTTTATTGCTGTTCAGCTAAAGGTAGTTGGAAGACATCCATGTTTTGATGTCATGCAGGCAGTTGATGAGGGACTGAGGGGGGAGCTGGGAGGATGGAGTGGTGCTGAGATACAGTTGGGTATCATCAGCGTAACAGTGGAAATTGAGTCCATGATGTCGGATGATCTGGCCGAGGGGGAGCATGTAAATGGTGAACAGGAGGGGGCCAAGCACAGAGCCCTGGGGTACACCGTGGTGGACTGGGGCCGGGGGTGAGTTTGAGCCACTGATGGAGACAAACTGTTTCCTGTTATGGAGGTAGGATGTGAACCAGAACAGCGCTGTGCCAGTGACACCTAGGAGGTCTGAGAGGCGGGTGAGGAGGATGTTGTGAGAGATGGTGTCAAACGCTGCAGAGAGGTCCAGGAGGATGAGGATGCTGAGGCGGCCAGAGTCAGCAGCAATGAGGAGATCGTTGGTGATCTTGATGAGGGCAGTCTCAGTGCTGTGTTGCTGTCTGAAGCCGGAATGGAAGGGCTCATAGAGCTCATGGTTGGACATGTACAGATGGAGCCTCTTATTTTGGACCCCAGCATACAGCTTCCTGCCGACTGCCAGCCAGTTGCCAGCCAGTTGCCTGCCAAAGACCAGTATTCAGGAATGTTAGGCCCTCCCACTATTCTCCAATTTCAGGGTTTAACCAGGAGATGGCGCTATATATTAAATAACTAAGACTTCGTTTTTCACAATAGAAAATGCAGATATTATATAAAAAACTAAAGTTAAAATCTTGTTTTTAATGCCCCAAGAGCAATAACATCTTGTCACAAGCTTTTTGGAAGAAAAAGACTGACTCAAGAGACCTGTAGTTGACTAATTACAGGCCTCAATAAAGTTCTGCCATTGGTTGTGAAAAACAACGGTGGACATAGTGGAAAGTGAAATTGACATTGTCGAATTTAATAAAAATACAAAATAATGTATCTGTGTACGTGTTTTACTATGTGATCTGCACTTATCAAACATCTAATTAAGGCGAGACACCCCAGGTGAATAGGGTATTTTTAACTTAAAGATATCAGCTAAATATTTCTCCAGTTAATTACTTACAATAAGGCAATTGTTTTTTGTATTACAAGTTTTCTGAAATAGCATGTTTAAATATCCAAATGAACCATTATCTCATGAAATATGCGCATATTTTAACACATTTCAGGAACCGAAATCTGAACTTTGGATAAAGCCAGGATCAAAATTATTGTTTCATTTTGTAGTCATATTAGTATCTAAGGCTTTTACAGAAGGGATTTTGGATATCTCTTTGTATCACTCCATAAATCAGAAAATACTGTCAACAGCCCTAAAATATCAATTTTCACCATGTTTTTAGGTATAAAATGTTATATAATTCAGGCTATGAATTATATATGACCAAACCCTTCTGTAAAAGCCTTCATAATATTGATAGGAATATAACTGGAAGGTTTGGTGTATGTAACTGCTGAGTGATTCTACAATTTAGGGTACATTCCATGTCCATTGATGTCCATTGATGATAATTATAATTATTCTAACTATTTTCTTCAAAAATATCATATTTTGCCTATTATTGGAAAGCATGTTATAATATCACACAAACATTATGTGCATCCTATGCTTTATTTAGCTTGAAATGTGTCATGATGTTCTTAAATTGTCAGTTTTTGCTATGTCCGTTTTTCAGTTGAGGGTGTCTTGGATTCAAAATAATGAATAAAAACCATTAAAGTAAATTTAAAAAATGATTCATTTATTTCAAAAGTCTAAATACTAAAGAATAATAACATATTTTTAATTGATTTCCCCCTTTAAATAATTTAAATATCTTAATATATGAATGTCCGCAAAAGTTCTGTCAACTATGTTACTAACAGAACTTCCCCCTTTAACTCAAAAATTGTTTGTCCCAATACCATGTCACCAGCATCACATGATGCCATGTTCCTCTTTGGCAGACATTTTGAACACACTGTGGTGATTGTCCTCTACATTTTTACAATATTTTATGTATAATAGCACATGGTCAATTAATATACTCATTGACAATCAACAATGTTACGTACATTGTTATGGTTTACAATTGTTTAATGATTTTAATTCAATTATATGTGCAAATGTGATGTTAACCTGTTCAAGAAAATGACATGTGGTCATCCAGGCAAGGCCTACCATTGAAATGATGGGTCAAAATAGGGAAATTGTCAACTAGGTTACCTGTCAACTGAGTTACCCAGTACTGTAATAACTGTAGTAACTTAGTTGACAGGTAACCTAGTTGACAATTTGTACGACATGTAGACGTCATTACACATCATTATCAATGGAATTTTGCACTTCTGCCTTGAAATTAACATAGTGCTGATGGTTAATAATGTGTCCAGTCAACTATGTTATCTGCGTCAAATGTTTGACTTTCATTGTCAACTATGTTGCACCTCATTTTTTCAAATTTAAAATATCTAAAATAGTGCTTCTGATATCCTTTATAGTATAATGTATATCTACACAGGTTGGAGTTTTACATGACATCTCTTAAAACTATCAAAATGACCTGTATGGTAGTTTTATAATACAAAATATCCCTAAACTTAATGACAGTTAAACTTTAAAAAATCTTTGGATATATGGTAGAATAGACTCAAGAGCCTTTCAAATTTGATTTTACTTGAAGTGCAGGACTTAATCAAATGATTGTAATGACATCAAGTTTGTCCGTAACATAGTTGACAAACTGAGTAGTGAAAACATCCTTTCCCTTAAAATAAAAAAATATATAAAAATGTTTAAGCTTTGCAACTAGTGGATATGTTACACTGAGGAATATACTAACTTGAACCACTGATTGTTCTATCTATACATTTTATTTGGCATTAGTAAATAATTATGCACATTTACAGATATTTTACATGATATGAGTGATAACACGTGTTATAAGGGCTATTTCGCACAATAGGTGTGCCTTGAGATTTTTACTTGTCCTTTGGTGTGCCTTGGGCATAAAAAGTTTGGGAACCACTGCTGTAGAGAAATGTAAACGTTCACCATCCCCCACCCGCCTACTGTATGTTGCTTTTTGACATGTAAATGGATAACTACCCCCCTCTGAGTGAATACCTGTTGTACCTGTCCGGGGCTAAGCCCATAGGACGATGCTCTGATGTCATCACCCTCGCACATTGGTCATATGTTTACAAAAAACGATGTTAACACTTTCTCGTTCTTAATATATGCTATATTTAGGATCGATATGTGTTGAATTTACTTTAAAATAGCAGATCACTGTGATTCACTTCTCCGCGGCTGACAATTCACGAGCGTCTAACTCTCTCCCCCCTGTGAAGAGATATCACAGGGGGGGGTTGGGACACACACATTCCGATGGCCAATTCGTTTTAAACAAAGAGTGGGGTGGGGGCTGGTGAACGGTATGGTCAATGTTTGTAAACACTGTGACATTTTGACTTTATTTGATCATTTCAGTTAAAAACTAACGTTCATATTTCATATTACTGTTTTGCCTGGCTGGACCTGTAATTTACAGGAAAGGAGTGCACGCTACTAAAGAGACACGCTACCATAGAAACCAAACAATGGTGTTGCTGTATTGAAGTCCGAGTGGAAACAGTCATATTTGGAGCGTTATGTTAGAATGAAACAGCGAGGTCGTGACTCACAAAAAAAAAGTGTTACTTCACTAACTGTAAGCTTGTCACTCAGAGTAACCTACAGTTAACTTAACTGTTGGAAAAGAAAGATCAGAGTTAGGAGTGTGAACACACAGCTGAGAGCTGCCGTTTCATTCTGACTGTTTAAAAAACGGTAACAACGGACTATTTTTCTTAGCGGATGCATGTAAATTTAAATCAATACATAGAACTATGTTTTAAATCAATAAAAATATTTTCTAAATCCATAAAAGCATTTTAATTAATATTGGGAGTCATGTCGTTACTTTGTTGAGAATGTGGCCATGTAATAAGCGGGATAATTTGCAGCGACTTGGTCATTATGGGGAAAAATAACACCCAGGGATCAAGATCCCTCCGCGACGCAGAGGGATCAGTAATTTTTAGTGAATTACTGAGTTTAGGCACGTTAATAACATTTTAATGAAGTTGAATACAGTATATTCATATTTGTCAGTGATTTCATGTCAATTCGGCAAGGCAAACATAAACGATTAAATTAGGATTAAAAATCGAGAGCCGGCTGCTGTTCGTTACGGTAACCCAACTAGGACACTTGACACAGTGGCTTTTGGCAAAGCACACAAAGAAAACAAAAAAAACCGAGAGAGATGAGTTATTGTTATTACAACGTGACTTCACTATTATTTAACAACTATTTTTATTGGGTTCTTTTATTTGGGGTTAAGTACATTGTCAGAATAAGTGAGAAATGGATTTAACTTCTGTTAGACAGCTATCATACTGAATAAATATTTATGCAAAAATGTATGGCATTAATAATGTATATCTAATTACATTTAAAAATGTATGGCATTAATAATGTATATCTAATTACATTAACTGTGAATGTCTTTCATTTTATTTAAAATGAAATAAAATTACATAAAACATTTTCCATAAAAAAGTTGATTCAAGAACAAATCAGTACTTTTCTTATATGACTATTATTGCTAAATTTGAAAGGTCTTTACCAGCTTTGGAATTATATATATATATATATATATATATATATATATATATAGCACCTTCTGCCATCCCATCTCTACTGACATATGGATCTTAACAAAGATCCGCTATACATTAGTACCAGATATACTGTACACGGACATTTTAGTGAACCAGACCAGCTGTTTCCGCCGGGTCTTCGCTTCCCGGGCATCACGTTGTTTACAAGTGTGTTCAGATGCTAAATAAAAGTTTAGCTTGTACTTTTGATACCCCGCCTCTCGGCACCACAACATCCAGTTTACTGTATTTCACATGAGCGATGTCGAACATTGAAAAGTCCTTATAAAATCTCTGTTATTAGATCAGTACTTTTCTTATATGACTATTATTGACTTGAACACTGAGAATGTATTTATTAACTTCAGACATTTGAAATATTTGAAATCAGATGAAAACAAACTGTAACGGACCCTGCCGTGTTATCTATGATTACTATGCCTTACTGTACATTCATAATTTCAGCCGGAGGTAGGTGGTAGGCGTTGCGGAGGAGCAGATTGCGAGTGAGGTGCCTGTTCTAAACGAACTATTCCAGCTGTTATAAAGCATTAAATAAAAAGTAAGCAAGGAATACAGAATGTTTCGTTACGTAACTTTGTTGAGAATGTGGCCATGTACATGTAATACATGGGATCATTTGCAGCGACTTGGTCATTGTGGGGAAAAATAACACCCATCCTGATCGTTTCAATGAAGTTGAATACAGAATATTCATATTTGTCAGTGATTTCATGTCAATTCGGCGAACATAAACATCAATGATGATGATTAAATTAGGATTAAAAATCGGGAGAGCCGGCTCGTTCGTTTTTTCCGACTAAACATCTATTATTTAGAAGTTGATTTCACATGACTCCAGTGTGGAACCCCACTGCACCCCCTGGTGGATCAATGATCCATTGCAGCTGGCTTCACAATAATTAAATGTATTTATCATGGGGGCGGTATCAAGTCTGACTGGGGGCCGGCCGGCCATCACGGAACGTGCATGAACCGATCACGACCCTCGCACTTTAAACTGTCCAAAATAAGACGCTTCATCTGTACAGATGGAGTTGGCCGGCGACCACTCTTTCCAGAGTTTTGCTTAGGAAGGGAAGGTTGGAGATCGGCCAGTGGTTCTGGAGGTCGTCGGGGTCCAGGCCGGGTTTTTTGAGTATGGGGGTGACTGAGGCCATTTTGAAGCTGGTGGGGACTATACCAGGAGCCAGAGAAGCGTTGATGATGACCACCATGTAGGGACAGAGGGTGGGTAGGCAGTCCTTGACCAGGGCTGTGGGCATGGGGTCCAGGGAGCAGGTGGAGGTCTTGGCCGAGCTGACCAGTTTGGCCACTTGGAGAGCATCCACAGGGGAGAAGGAGGAGAGGTTGGAGTGGGAGAGGCGCGGCGCTTGGGGTGCGTTACCAGGTGGCTGAGGTGCAGGCAGGGGGGGGAGGGCCATTCGCCAGGAGCTGCTGGTGGATGGCCTCGACTTTCGCCTGGAAGAAGTCGAGGAATTTGGAGCACAGATCGGGAGCCCCTGAGGGCTGGGGGGCGTCAGGGGGGCGGAGTAGGCGGTTGATGGTGGAGAACAGTGTTCTGGGGTTGCTTTGCTGGGCCCCGATGAGACGGGAGTAGTAGTGAGTCTTGGCATGGGAGAGAGCTTCCTTATACATTATGACATGGTCACGAAAGGCCAGGAGGTGGACCGTGAGGCCAGTTTTTTTGGAGAGCCTCTCCAGCTGGCGACCAGAGGCCTTCAAACGGCGGAGTTCGGTGGTGAACCAGGGGGCAGGGTGGGTGAAGGAAACAGTCCGGGTTTTAATGGGGGCGAGAGAGTTGAGACTGAGGGATAGGGCAGTGTTGTAGTGGGCTACCAGGCCGTCCACGGTGGAGTCGGAGGGACCCGAGGCCATGTGGGTAGCTATCAGGTCGGATAGGGCCGGTGCACTCACAATCTTGATGTTCCTAAACATAATGGTGCGTTTAGGATGCTGCCTGGGCAGGGAGACCGGAACAGTGAAGAGGATGGCGTGATGGTCAGATACAGCCAGGTCGAGGCGCTGTAGGTCGGGGGGCGGAGAGCCGGTAGAGCACACCAGATCCAGCGTGTGGCCTTTGATGTGGGTGGGGCCCTGGACATGTTGCTTGATGCTGAAGCAGTCCAAAAGTGAGAGGAATTCAGCAGCGAATGTGCAGTTACTGGAGTCCACGTGGATGTTAAAATCACCGAGCAGGAGAGTTGATGGAGACATGGAGCAGAGAGAGGTGAGTAACTCAGACAGCTCAGACAGGAAGGTAGTGGAAGCTTTAGGTGGGCGGTAAATGAGGGCAACCTGGAGCGGAGCAGACCCAGCCAGTTTGAAGACAACACACTCAAATGAGGTGGTAGTAGGTACTGGGAGTTCTTTAACCAGGATGCCAGCTCGGCATTTAATCAGCGAGACGCCTGTGACAACTTACCGCCATCCGTCGGGAGCGCCGGTCAAGAAACGGATGCAGTATCTGTGCCGGGTTCAAACCCCTCCGTCTGAGGCTCTTCATGAAAAATGGAGTCTGGAAAATGGAGATGTTTGGGGTTATGAGTTCAACTATATGGCGAATGAACTACATTTCTACAATCTGAAGAATGGAGAAACGTATGGACCCCGCAGTATTAAAGCAACGTTGACCTCAACAGATTGGGCTGTGTTAACTCTGGTGTCTTCCAGAGATCTCCGTGCAACCGTTGTATCAGAAAAAGCAGTGCATATAGAAACCATCATGGATGCATTGTGGAGTCATTCAGGCATCGTACGTGCAATGTACATGGAACCTGCATCAAAAAGCAAAGAAACGCAGACTGTGGTCGAGATCAAAGAAGAGTTTTCACCGCAACCCCTCAATGTGGAAGAAGAGGAAGAAAATATTCACCCGCCGCCGACAGAAGTGAAAAGAATCCTGACAAGCACCGTCTGGGAAACTAAAAGCGGACCGTCTGGTAGATGGTATTACCGCTCAAGCCGTTTGGTGACGCGGGGGAAGGAACCCTCTGATGATTTTGTTTTGGAGTATTTCAACTCTACATGTGGGGTTTTTCAAACATCCTTGCGTGTGCCTCTGGCTGCTTGGCTGAAAATGATAGATGAAAAATCTACAAAGCTTAAAGAACTTTTTAAACAGTGTCAAACAGCGATAGACATTATAACGGTGAGAAAAACTCTCACTTTTGCAGATGACTCCTCCTCCTCCCCCTCAACATAATAAGTCCAACCCCCTCACCAGATCATTTAAAACTAAGGACCCACTAAGACAACCGTTGAAGACTAACCATGGATCTGAGAAAAAACAAGTCTCTCCCCGCGAGTTGCAGCATGGAACAAGCCCTGGATCTGAGAAAAAACAAGTCTCTCCCCGCGAGTTGCAGCCTGGAACAAGCTCCTGGCAAACCACCATCATCTCCAACAATCTGGACACCCGAGCTCAACAGTGATGTTGCTGGCGTTGATGTTACTGGCTGGCGGGATATGTATCAATCTCTATCTACTTCACCAGAGTCCCCGAGGAAATCAACAGCTTCTTCAGACTCCTCGGTAGAAGGCGATGAATCGACATGCTATGTTTATAGCTGTGGTTATGCTTCTATGATGAAGTGGTAAAGAGACTGTGGACCGACCGTTTCATTCCAGCCATTCGGGGTTCTCTACACTCGAGCAAGCTTCATGTGTCGGAGAGAAGGATCTTTGGAGCTGCCGAGGCGATTCTTCACAATCTCAGAAGCACAAGACGCTTTGAGGCTAAAATCAACAAGCTTTACGAAAAGCTTGTTGAAAACGACGAGACCCAGCTGAAGAATATAACAGACGCTTGGGACTTTTGGCAACGATAGGAAGAGTTTGATACTTTTCGTAAAAACTACTACTGTTTTTTTATTTTACTTTTTATTTTTTTATTTTACTTGATCTAGTGTGTCCTTCTTTGTAATCATGTTTTTGATTTAAATTGTTTTTGATTTTCTGTTTGGAATTTTTTTTTAAATCGGTTGTTGGTATATGCAGCAAATCAATAAAATGTGTTGTAACAAAACTGTTGTATTAAATACCTCATTGGGGGGGTAACAGGGAACATGTCTGAGAAACGTGTCATGCAAAGGGTGTATTACACTCCTTCTAATCCAGGGAGTTTAGGGGGCGTTGATAAACTCCGTGGAGCTGTACAGAATGAGATGGGTAAACAAGTAAATGTAGAGAAAGTCAGAGAATTTTTATCTGAACAGGATGCTTATACTTTGCATAAACCGTCAAGGGTACATTTAGTAAGAAACAGAGTTTTCGTACTCAGACCGCTACAACAATTTCAAGCTGACCTTTGCGATATGCAGTCGTTATCCAAACATAATGATGGTTTTAATTATTTGTTAACAGTCATAGATGTATTTTCGAAAAAAGCCTATGCACAGGCAATAAAGAAGAAGACTGGTATCGAGGTTGCCAAAGCCTTTGATACAATTTTAACACACAGTCAGATTCCTAAAAAGATGCAAACAGACGCAGGGAAAGAATTCTTTAACAAAGTTTTTCAAGCCTTATTGAAGAAACGAGGTATTGCACTTTATGCAACAGCCAGTGATATGAAGGCGTGTGTGGTAGAGAGATTTAACCGTACGCTGAAAACTAAAATGTGGAGGTATTTTACAGCTAAAAACACTCAGATACATAGACGTCTTGCCTGAACTAATTGAAAGTTACAATAATAGTTATCATCGAAGTATTAAAATGACGCCACTGCAGGTGACAAAGGAAAATGCGGCTCAAGTGTTTCGTAACCTGTATACCCCATCTAGCCATCGTAAAAAAGCTGCTACGAAAATGAACTTTAAGGAGGGGGAACTCGTAAGTATTTCCAAGTTGAGAGGGGTCTTTGATAAAAAATATGAACAGAGTTATACCGACAAATTATTTAGGCATTCCTCGTCAACCCCCTGTTTACAAACTCAAAGATTATGATGGAGAGGAGATCAAGGGGACTTTTTATGAGAAAGAGTTACAAAAAGTGAAGGTATCTCGTGACAAGGCTTTTCAAGTGGAGAAAATTCTGAAAAGGCGTGTTGTGAGAGGGAAAAAACCGATGTATGTATGCTGGAAGAACTGGCCCGAGAAATTCAACAGCTGGGTTGATGCTGGGGAGATCAAAGATGTATAAAAACAACAGACTTAACGCTCAGTCCTTCATTACAACCATGGAGATAAATGAGGGGTTCTACATTACGCTGCCTTCCAATGCCAGCCTTGATGTATTTCAAAACAATACAAGCTCTAGTTACCAGGTAAACTTAGCAGAACCTTTGCTTTTAGACGGTTCGTGGCTGGTAGCCATGACAGAAATGTCATACCCACACACTTGGTATAACTTACCTCTAGATGTAGCCTATTTTGAATGGATAAAGAAATCAAAATCCCCCGAGATAGTGAGCAAGGTAAAGCTTCAAATGTTCCGTGGGGGTTACTATAGCACCATAAGTCAGCTCAAGGCGGAACTGGAGTCCTGCTTCAGAAAAATTGACTCTGATGTCAATTTTTACTATAGTCCAATTCACAGGAAAATTGAATTTCAGGGTGGTGGACAACATCGTTTTCGCTTTCCAAAGCCCCTCGCTTATATACTTGGAATAAAACCAGACCAGTGGCTCAAATTTGATGATAAATCAGCAACCTACCCTGCGGATGCAGGCGTAACTCATCTCTACTGTTATAGTAACGTGGTCAGTCATCAGAGGGTAGGTGACGCTTTTGCTCCTCTCCTGAGAACCGTAGATATAAAAGGGACATTCGGTGACACCATCACCCAGTATTTTAGTCCTGCATATTATTTGCCGGTAACAAAAACGCATATCGAAAATATACAGATAGAGATAAAAAACGATCAGAACGAACCAGTAAAGTTTACCTACGGCAAGAGTGTAGTGAAACTTCATTTCCGACCTTCAAAAGCGGGGCAATCATTTGCAAAACGATGATTCATCAAGATCCTGGAGGGTCATTGCCTGGTTTTTATGGAGCACCCGTTATGTACGGTAGAGGCATTGGTTCTATATTCTCAAGATTATTTCGTTTTGTAGCACCATTGGTGAGAAGGGGGTTCGCCATAGCTATACCTCATCTTAAATCGGCGGTCAAAAATATTGCATCTGATGTAATCAGTAAGGCTGTCCATAATTTTGGTAGATGGTATTACCGCTCAAGCCGTTTGGTGACGCGGGGGAAGGAACCCTCTGATGATTTTGTTTTGGAGTATTTCAACTCTACATGTGGGGTTTTTCAAACATCCTTGCGTGTGCCTCTGGCTGCTTGGCTGAAAATGATAGATGAAAAATCTACAAAGCTTAAAGAACTTTTTAAACAGTGTCAAACAGCGATAGACATAACGGTGAGAAAAACTCTCACTTTTGCAGATGACTCCTCCTCCTCCCCCTCAACATAATAAGTCCAACCCCCTCACCAGATCATTTAAAACTAAGGACCCACTAAGACAACCGTTGAAGACTAACCATGGATCTGAGAAAAAACAAGTCTCTCCCCGCGAGTTGCAGCATGGAACAAGCCCTGGATCTGAGAAAAAACAAGTCTCTCCCCGCGAGTTGCAGCCTGGAACAAGCTCCTGGCAAACCACCATCATCTCCAACAATCTGGACACCCGAGCTCAACAGTGATGTTGCTGGCGTTGATGTTACTGGCTGGCGGGATATGTATCAATCTCTATCTACTTCACCAGAGTCCCCGAGGAAATCAACAGCTTCTTCAGACTCCTCGGTAGAAGGCGATGAATCGACATGCTATGTTTATAGCTGTGGTTATGCTTCTATGATGAAGTGGTAAAGAGACTGTGGACCGACCGTTTCATTCCAGCCATTCGGGGTTCTCTACACTCGAGCAAGCTTCATGTGTCGGAGAGAAGGATCTTTGGAGCTGCCGAGGCGATTCTTCACAATCTCAGAAGCACAAGACGCTTTGAGGCTAAAATCAACAAGCTTTACGAAAAGCTTGTTGAAAACGACGAGACCCAGCTGAAGAATATAACAGACGCTTGGGACTTTTGGCAACGATAGGAAGAGTTTGATACTTTTCGTAAAAACTACTACTGTTTTTTTATTTTACTTTTTATTTTTTTATTTTACTTGATCTAGTGTGTCCTTCTTTGTAATCATGTTTTGATTTAAATTGTTTTTGATTTTCTGTTTGGAATTTTTTTTTAAATCGGTTGTTGGTATATGCAGCAAATCAATAAAATGTGTTGTAACAAAACTGTTGTATTAAATACCTCATTGGGGGGGTAACAGGGAACATGTCTGAGAAACGTGTCATGCAAAGGGTGTATTACACTCCTTCTAATCCAGGGAGTTTAGGGGCGTTGATAAACTCCGTGGAGCTGTACAGAATGAGATGGGTAAACAAGTAAATGTAGAGAAAGTCAGAGAATTTTATCTGAACAGGATGCTTATACTTTGCATAAACCGTCAAGGGTACATTTAGTAAGAAACAGAGTTTTCGTACTCAGACCGCTACAACAATTTCAAGCTGACCTTTGCGATATGCAGTCGTTATCCAAACATAATGATGGTTTTAATTATTTGTTAACAGTCATAGATGTATTTTCGAAAAAAGCCTATGCACAGGCAATAAAGAAGAAGACTGGTATCGAGGTTGCCAAAGCCTTTGATACAATTTAACACACAGTCAGATTCCTAAAAAGATGCAAACAGACGCAGGGAAAGAATTCTTTAACAAAGTTTTCAAGCCTTATTGAAGAAACGAGGTATTGCACTTTATGCAACAGCCAGTGATATGAAGGCGTGTGTGGTAGAGAGATTTAACCGTACGCTGAAAACTAAAATGTGGAGGTATTTTACAGCTAAAAACACTCAGATACATAGACGTCTTGCCTGAACTAATTGAAAGTTACAATAATAGTTATCATCGAAGTATTAAAATGACGCCACTGCAGGTGACAAAGGAAAATGCGGCTCAAGTGTTTCGTAACCTGTATACCCCATCTAGCCATCGTAAAAAGCTGCTACGAAAATGAACTTTAAGGAGGGGGAACTCGTAAGTATTTCCAAGTTGAGAGGGGTCTTTGATAAAAAATATGAACAGAGTTATACCGACAAATTATTTAGGCATTCCTCGTCAACCCCCTGTTTACAAACTCAAAGATTATGATGGAGAGGAGATCAAGGGGACTTTTTATGAGAAAGAGTTACAAAAAGTGAAGGTATCTCGTGACAAGGCTTTTCAAGTGGAGAAAATTCTGAAAAGGCGTGTTGTGAGAGGGAAAAAAACCGATGTATGTATGCTGGAAGAACTGGCCCGAGAAATTCAACAGCTGGGTTGATGCTGGGGAGATCAAAGATGTATAAAAACAACAGACTTAACGCTCAGTCCTTCATTACAACCATGGAGATAAATGAGGGGTTCTACATTACGCTGCCTTCCAATGCCAGCCTTGATGTATTTCAAAACAATACAAGCTCTAGTTACCAGGTAAACTTAGCAGAACCTTTGCTTTTAGACGGTTCGTGGCTGGTAGCCATGACAGAAATGTCATACCCACACACTTGGTATAACTTACCTCTAGATGTAGCCTATTTTGAATGGATAAAGAAATCAAAATCCCCCGAGATAGTGAGCAAGGTAAAGCTTCAAATGTTCCGTGGGGGTTACTATAGCACCATAAGTCAGCTCAAGGCGGAACTGGAGTCCTGCTTCAGAAAAATTGACTCTGATGTCAATTTTTACTATAGTCCAATTCACAGGAAAATTGAATTTCAGGGTGGTGGACAACATCGTTTTCGCTTTCCAAAGCCCCTCGCTTATATACTTGGAATAAAACCAGACCAGTGGCTCAAATTTGATGATAAATCAGCAACCTACCCTGCGGATGCAGGCGTAACTCATCTCTACTGTTATAGTAACGTGGTCAGTCATCAGAGGGTAGGTGACGCTTTTGCTCCTCTCCTGAGAACCGTTAGATATAAAAGGGACATTCGGTGACACCATCACCCAGTATTTTAGTCCTGCATATTATTTGCCGGTAACAAAAACGCATATCGAAAATATACAGATAGAGATAAAAAACGATCAGAACGAACCAGTAAAGTTTACCTACGGCAAGAGTGTAGTGAAACTTCATTTCCGACCTTCAAAAGCGGGGCAATCATTTGCAAAACGATGATTCATCAAGATCCTGGAGGGTCATTGCCTGGTTTTTATGGAGCACCCGTTATGTACGGTAGAGGCATTGGTTCTATATTCTCAAGATTATTTCGTTTTGTAGCACCATTGGTGAGAAGGGGGTTCGCCATAGCTATACCTCATCTTAAATCGGCGGTCAAAAATATTGCATCTGATGTAATCAGTAAGGCTGTCCATAATTTTGGCGACCAATCGGATCACGGGTCTCAAGAAGGATCAGGAGGCCTGATGGTTTTAGCAAGAAGGGCCAGGAAGAGACCTCCAGGAAAACGGGTTCCGGCAGGCTTTAAAAAGGGGAAGCACTCAACCAAGAGAAAATCATTAGGGAAAAAGCACCCACGAAGAAGGAACGCACTGGGGAGAGATATAATTGTGTGTTAAATATGGCTCTTTTACATCACAAATCTGCTGAATGTAGCATGGCAGAGCTGGATTTGTTTTCGGCTCCCATGACGCAGCTTTCTATAGATGAAAAACACTACACAGAGGTCCTTCCGTTGTCTGCCATTACAGAGGATGGACCCATTGAATTTTTCATTCCAGGGGACGGGGATAAATACCTTGATATGAATGACACCCTGATGCATCTCAGGATCAAAATAACCAACGCTGATGGGACTAATCTGGCAGCCGATGCTCCCGTGTCACTTGTTAATTATCCTCTGAATACAATTTTTAGTCAATGCGACGTTATTCTAGGGGACAGGCTGATTTCTCAGTCCAGCTCGACACACCCTTACAGAGCGATGATTGAAACTTTATTGAATTACTCTGATTCTACTTTAAAAACTCTATTCACTGCCGGCTAATTTGATAAAGACACCGCAGGAGCTATGGACTCTGTAGTGACCGCCAATGGGCCAAACAAGGGTCTAGTAAAGAGAGCTGTATTCACCGCTGAGTCTCGAGAGCTTCATCTGATGGGGGCTCTACACAACGATATCTTTTTCAGCGAGAGGCTTCTCCTGAACTCTGTAGATTAGAGAATCAAACTCACCAGATCTAACGATGCCTTTACTCTCATGTGTGCAAATGACTCCACATACCATCTAAAAATACTGGGGGCCACACTTTTTATCAAGAAAGCGACCATTGCCCCAGCCGTGCGTTTAGGTCATGCTGCAGCACTGATGAGAGGCAACGCTCTCTACCCTCTATCTCGTGTAAATATCAAAACATACAGCATTCCGGTGAATTCCAGAATATGTAATCAAGAAAATCTCTTTCTGGGTAATATGCCTAAATACATAGTTTTGGGTATGGTAAATTACGAAGCGTTCACCGGAAGGAGAATGCTTTCATCTTTTAATGTCCTTCATAACGATATGGAATATCTGGCTTTGTGTCAGGACGGCAGACAAGTACCGGCCAAAGCATTCCAACCTCAATTTAACCGGGGGTCTTCAGTCCGAGAGTTTTACAATATGTTCACTGCTACAGGGAGACACATGAAAGACCTACCTCTGATAAGGGAATGCTCTGGTTTTTGGACAAAATTAACATGGGATCACTCCCGTCACCGGACGTACTTCGTCTCACTGGAATAGTAACGGTCATAGTGAATATAAAATCGTCCCCATGTATCCGGCCAATGACGGGAGAGTTTTGAAAGAGACAAAACACTGTTCCATACATTTAAAAACACTTAAACAATTAAACAATGTTTACCCCAGGATTCAGGCATCTTCCCTGGCTTGTAAAGTGCAGTTATGCGCCTTGGAGGTATTGCACTATTTACAAAATGTATACCCAGGATTCTGGCCCCTTCCCTGGCTTGTAAAGTGCAGTTATGCGCCCTGGAGATATTGCACTATTTACAAAATGTAGCACTCTGTTTATTTCACACCTCCAGGAGAGACCAGGGGGAAATCACCTCTCTCTGCCCGCTCACAGAGCCACCAAGGACGGACTCATGACCTCCAGCAGCAGTCCCTAACAGTGGGACTCTGGTTATGTCACACCTCCAGGGCGGAGACCGGGAAAATCACCTATCTCTGCCCGCTCACAGAGCCCCCAAGGACGGACTAGAGACCTCCAGCAGAAGTCCCTAACAGTGGAACTCTGGTTATTTCACACCTCCAGGGCGGAGACCGGGAAAATCACCTATCTCTGCCCGCTCACAGAGCCCCCAAGGACGGACTAGAGACCTCCAGCAGCACTCCCTAACAGTGGGACTCTGGTTATTTCACACCTCCAGGAGAGACCAGGGGAAAATCACCTCTCTCTGCCCGCTCACAGAGCCCCCAAGGACGGACTAGAGACCTCCAGCAGCAGTCCCTAACAGTGGGACTCTGCACCTCCAGGAGAGACCAGGGGAAAATCACCTCTCTCTGCCCGCTCACAGAGCCCCAAAGGACGGACTAGAGACCTCCAGCAGCAGTCCCTAACAGTGGGACTCTGTTTATTTCACACCTCCAGGAGAGACCAGGGGAAAATCACCTCTCTCTGCCCGCTCACAGAGCCCCCAAGGACGGACTAGAGACCTCCAGCAGCAGTCCCTAACAGTGGGACTCTGCACCTCCAGGAGAGACCAGGGGAAAATCACCTCTCTCTGCCCGCTCACAGAGCCCCGAAGGACGGACTAGAGACCTCCAGCAGCAGTCCCTAACAGTGGGACTCTGTTTATTTCACACCTCCAGGAGAGACCAGGGGTAAATCACCTCTCTCTGCCCGCTCACAGAGCCCCGAAGGACGGACTAGAGACCTCCAGCAGCAGTCCCTAACAGTGGGACTCTGCACCTCCAGGAGAGACCAGGGGGAAATCACCTCTCTCTGCCCGCTCACAGAGCCCCCAAGGACGGACTAGAGACCTCCAGCAGCAGTCCCTAACAGTGGGACTCTGCACCTCCAGGAGAGACCAGGGGAAAATCACCTCTCTCTGCCCGCCCACAGAGCCCCGAAGGACGGACTAGAGACCTCCAGCAGCAGTCCCTAACAATGGGACTCTGTTTATTTCACACCTCCAGGAGAGACCAGGGGAAAATCACCTCTCTCTGCCCGCTCACAGAGCCCCCAAGGACGGACTAGAGACCTCCAGCAGCAGTCCCTAACAGTGGGACTCTGCACCTCCAGGAGAGACCAGGGGAAAATCACCTCTCTCTGCCCGCTCACAGAGCCCCGAAGGACGGACTAGAGACCTCCAGCAGCAGTCCCTAACAGTGGGACTCTGTTTATTTCACACCTCCAGGAGAGACCAGGGGAAAATCACCTTTCTCTGCCCGCTCACAGAGCCCCGAAGGACGGACTAGAGACCTCCAGCAGCAGTCCCTAACAGTGGGACTCTGCACTTCCAGGAGAGACCAGGGGGAATTCACCTCTCTCTGCCCGCTCACAGAGCCCCCAAGGACGGACTAGAGACCTCCAGCAGCCGTCCCTAACAGTGGGACTCTGCACCTCCAGGAGAGACCAGGGGAAAATCACCTCTCTCTGCCCGCACACAGAGCCCCCAAGGACGGACTAGAGACCTCCAGCAGCAGTCCCTAACAGTGGGACTCTGCACCTCCAGGAGAGACCAGGGGAAAATCACCTCTCTCTGCCCGCTCACAGAGCCCCGAAGGACGGACTAGGGACCTCCAGCAGCAGTCCCTAACAGTGGGACTCTGTTTATTTCACACCTCCAGGAGAGACCAGGGGAAAATCACCTCTCTCTGCCCGCTCACAGAGCCCCGAAGGACGGACTAGAGACCTCCAGCAGCAGTCCCTAACAGTGGGACTCTGCACCTCCAGGAGAGACCAGGGGGAAATCACCTCTCTCTGCCCGCTCACAGAGCCCCCAAGGACGGACTAGAGACCTCCAGCAGCAGTCCCTAACAGTGGGACTCTGCACCTCCAGGAGAGACCAGGGGAAAATCACCTCTCTCTGCCCGCTCACAGAGCCCCCAAGGACGGACTAGAGACCTCCAGCAGCAGTCCCTAACAGTGGGACTCTGCACCTCCAGGAGAGACCAGGGGAAAATCACCTCTCTCTGCCCGCTCACAGAGCCCCGAAGGACGGACTAGAGACCTCCAGCAGCAGTCCCTAACAGTGGGACTCTGTTTATTTCACACCTCCAGGAGAGACCAGGGGAAAATCACCTCTCTCTGCCCGCTCACAGAGCCCCGAAGGACGGACTAGAGACCTCCAGCAGCAGTCCCTAACAGTGGGACTCTGTTTATTTCACACCTCCAGGAGAGACCAGGGGAAAATCACCTCTCTCTGCCCGCACACAGAGCCCCGAAGGACGGACTCGAGACCTCCAGCATGTCCCCATAACAGTGGGACCTCCATAACCTTGCACACCCTGAGTCCCCGGGCCCCCACAGTTAAGCACTCCCCCACGGACTAAACACAGGTATTCACACCCACCAGAACCTCGTGCCCCTGGTGACCTTACAAGGGGGTGGTTTTATGGTGCTTCTGTGTCCGCCCATCAGCATCCATATTCGGCCTTCTTCACGGCACCACCCCCCCTTCTGTGGAGGGTATTCTCGTGCCCCTGGTGACCTTACAAGGGGGTGGTTTTATGGTGCTTCTGTGTCCGCCCATCAGCATCCATATTCGGCCTTCTTCACGGCACCACCCCCCCTTCTGTGGAGGGTATTCTCGTGCCCCTGGTGGTCTTACAAGGGGGTGGTTTTATGGTGCTTCTGTGTCCGCCCGTCAGCCTGGCTCGGCAGACGATCCAGTTTGTTCCTCTTCACCTTAAACTGATGTAGAGTGACTGCCTTATTCAAGTGTTTCATGTTGGCTTTCACCTCTCTCATTATGTGGGTCATATCAGACTGGGTGAGCTTGCACCCCCGGGGCTTTGACTCAGACATGTACCCCATGAACTGGTGCACATTCTTCAGGAAGAACTCTGATGTTGTGACTGCCCGGCCCGGCTTTACAATATACTCGCTCCAGCCACGGATCATCTTCATGTTTCTTAGGAACAGCCAGTCTGACAGGCGGTTAACACCATGGGCCATGTATACTATGAAGTTCTTTATCCAGCTGATCTTCGACACAACATTGTCTTTCTGTTTTACTGTCGGAGCGACACCCAAACAATGATCCAAGTATGTCTGAAGGTACGCCTCCATGCTTCTAGGCAACGTGATTTCACGCATGGTATTCCCCCGTCCACACCCAGTAGACCAGTAATTTGAGGGAGAGGGCAAGTCATTAACCAGCTTAGAGGCACGGGTCTTCCGGCATACAGGGGTCCTCGCTACCGGAGGCTACTGCAAACATGACAGTTTCCACCGGGGTCTTCACAGGGGTCTCGCTACCGGAGGCTACTGCAAACATGACAGTTTCCACCGGGGTCTTCACAGGGGTCTCGCTACCGGAGGCTACTGCAAACATGACAGTTTCCACCGGGGTCTTCACAGGGGTCTCGCTACCGGAGGCTACTGCAAACATGACAGTCTTCACCGGGCTCTTCCCAGGGGTCTCGCTACCGGAGGAAACTGGTAATATGACAGTCTTCACTGGGCTCTTCACAGGGTTCTTGACCGGTCTCTTTCCACCGGAGGCTACTGCAAGCATGACAATCTTCACTTGGCTCTTCACAGGGTTCTTTACCGGTCTCTTCCCACCGGAGGCTACTGCAAGCATGACAGTCTTCACCGGGCTCCTCACAGGGGTCTCGCTACCGGAGGTTACTGGGGACTGCATGACAGTCTTCACCGGGCTCTTCACAGGGGTATTGCTGCCTGAGGCTACTGTGTTTATGCCGGAGGTACTTGGGATTGCCAGGCCCTTAAATCGTATACATTCGTCCTCTTCCTCAAGAACAGCAGCACTCTGCTTCCTGGGTTTTAGCTCCTTTTTCAGCCTGGAGCGCAGGGTCTTCACCTCATCATTGAGGGCATCCTTCTGACAGGGTTTGGTCCGAACATTTATCCTTCCACTGGCTATTTTCAGGAGGATTCCCCTCTCCTCCAAGTTCCGCACTGCATGCTTGTGCTTAAGGTGTTTGTTCAATGCCAGATAGAAGAGTCTGCACACCGGGCATTCAGATGACATCCTTACTGAAACACACATAATGAATTTGATCAAAATTATGTTATAGTTCTCCGTTTATATGCGTTAGCGTGAGCGGTGGTTACGACACTGGGTCCGATGCATCAATTCATGGTGCATGGACGAAGGGAAGTATTGGGTTACCACCGGGTCAGATGGTCCCACTTCCGCACCAACGCGGGGCTGGTGATGGCAACATTGGGTCCGATGCATCAATACATGGTGCCCCGACCATGAGAGGGTTTGGGGTACCCCGGAACCAGGCACCACCCCAGCAGGAAACGGGTTGTATGGTCAAAGGAGGAAAGAGTGATAGAACCGGGGTAAAGCAAAGAAAGTGTCCGACAATAGTGACTTGTGAGGCGGCCAGAGAGTCTGTCATATCTCGGTCCTATCCTCCAGGCAACGCTGTGGCCAAAACTGGGCTAAAAACTAAAAAAACTAAAAAATATTTCATCCAGGGAAATTTGGGTGAAAATGAAAAAAAAGTACCCGGAAATAGTGCTTCATTAGCCAGCAGCAGTCCCCTGTCGACTCATGTGACATTCCTACAGGGTTACATAGAACCAGGGTGTGGGGTCCGAGCCATCTCCGAGACATCTCTAGTCCGTGTTGATAATGGGGGAAATGTACCCCAAAATAGTCCTTCATTAGCCAGCAGCAGTCCCCTGTCGACTCATGTGACATTCCTCCAGGGTTACATAGAACCAGGGTGTGAGGTCCGAGCCATCTCCGAGACATCTCTAGTCCGTGTTGATAATGGGGGAAATGTACCCCAAAATAGTCCTTCATTAGCCAGCAGCAGTCCCCTGTCGACTCATGTGACATTCCTCCAGGGTTACATAGAACCAGGGTGTGGGGTCCGAGCCATCTCCGAGACATCTCTAGTCCGTGTTGATAATGGGGGAAATGTACCCCAAAAAAGTGCATCATGACTCAGCAATCATCACACTCAACTTTGGTGAGAACCGGGCAAAGGGGTCAAAATCCGTCAATGTGGGGGGTGAAACGGCTGTACACGAGCCCTGGGGGGGCACCCGGGACCGGGCAGTGCCCCCGGCAGAAGGAACCGGGTCAAACGGGCCAAAACAGGAAAAAAAAAAAATAAATAAATAACCAGGCAAAAGGGGGGAAAATGGGAAAAAAGTGTCCGAAAATAGTGCCTCATGACCCCGCAGGAGTCCCCCGTGGACTCCCCTGACATTCCTCCATGGTCAAAATCAACAAACTCAACTTTTGTGAGAGCCGGCCAAAAATGGTCAAAATCCGTCAATGTGGGGGGTGAAACGGCTGTACGCGAGCCCTGGGGGGGCACCCGGGACCGGGCAGTGCCCCCGGCAGAAGGAACCGGGTCAAACGGGCCAAAACAGGAAAAAAAATAAAAATAAAAAGAACCAGGCAAAAGGGGGGAAAATGGGAAAAAAGTGTCCGAAAATAGTGCCTCATGACCCCGCAGGAGTCCCCCGCGGACTCCCCTGACATTCCTCCATGGTCAAAATCAACAAACTCAACTTTTGTGAGAGCCGGCCAAAATGGTCAAAATCCGTCAATGTGGGGGGTGAAACGGCTGTACGCGAGCCCTGGGGGGGCACCCGGGACCGGGCAGTGCCCCCGGCAGAAGGAACCGGGTCAAACGGGCCAAAACAGGAAAAAAAATAAAAATAAAAAGAACCAGGCAAAAGGGGGGAAAATGGGAAAAAAGTGTCCGAAAATAGTGCCTCATGACCCCGCAGGAGTCCCCCGCGGACTCCCCTGACATTCCTCCATGGTCGAAATCATACAACTCAACTTTGGTGAGAACCGGGAAAAGGGGTCAAAATGTAAAAATTGTACCCCAAAATAGTGCCTCATGACCCCGCAGGAGTCCCCCGCAGACTCCCCTGACATTCCTCCATGGTCGAAATCATCCAACTCAACTTTGGTGATAACCGGGCAAAGGGGTCAAAATGTAAAAATTATACCCCAAAATAGTGCCTCATAATCGGGTAGAGTCACCTGGAAAGTGCCCTCGCATTCCTCCATGGCTCAAAATGTTGAACTTAAACTATTTTGAGAACCAGGAAAATGTAAAAAATAGGCCCCAAAATAGTGTCTCATAATCGGGTAGAGTCACCTGGAAAGTGCCCTCGCATTCCTCCATGTCAAACTTAAAGTATTGGGAGAACCAGGCTGGGGGGTCCTTGCGCCACAAAATTAGGCCCACTCAGAGTGCTTGGTGAGCGGATACATTCTTCCAAGATTTGCAACAGCCGTTTTTTTTCTGAGTGCACCCAAAAACTGGGTTTCCGATTCTGTGCGGACTGTAGTTTGAAAAGTATGGATAAATCTTTTTGACAGAGAAGTGGAAATGAAGCCCAGGGACTTTTTCCCCTTCTCCGTTGTACCAACCATCGGAGAAGGGGAAAAATCGGCCCGAAGCGCCAAGAGTCTGGCCCCTTCTCCCGTTGGCACTCAGAAAAATGTTGACAATTTTTCAAAACTTCATTTTTGATTATTTTAAGATATAATTAAGCGTTTTCTTCACTTTTTTTGCTTTCCACGGGTGGGGGCGCCTGGCAGGCCGCCTATGAGCACCCAAATTCGGCCTGGATCATCCAGGATTTGTGGGCTAAGCTCCATAAACTGACTAAATCACCCAGAGAGGTCACCTTTCTAGCCCAAATATATATAATACAAATACATTTAAATAGTAAAAGGTGCACTTGTGCTCTGCATTACCCGGAATCTTTTTTTCATAGCCCCATGATAGTGATTAAAAATTATTTTCATGGGAAAAAGTGTTAAAACTCCTGATTAAATTATATGCAGGACCCTAGTGAGCTCCAGACTATGTGCATTGTGTTGGGGAACCATATAAATGATAGAATAAATGCATTTAAATGCAAAAATAATGATTTTAAATCATTTTAGGGGGACAATTGTGGAGAGGAGCCTGAAAATGACTCTGCAGCAGGCCGCCTATGAGCACCCAAATTCGGCCTTCTTGACACACCACCACCCCTTCTGTGGAGGGTATTCTCGTGCCCCTGGTGACTCTACAAGGGGGGTGGTTTTTATGGTGCTTCGATGTCCGCCCATCAGCATCCATATTCGGCCTTCTTGACGCACCACCACCCCTTCTGTGGAGGGTATTCTCGTGCCCCTGGTGACTCTACAAGGGGGGTGGTTTTTATGGTGCTTCGATGTCCGCCCATCAGCATCCATATTCGGCCTTCTTGACGCACCACCACCCCTTCTGTGGAGGGTATTCTCGTGCCCCTGGTGACTCTACAAGGGGGGTGGTTTTTATGGTGCTTCGATGTCCGCCCATCAGCATCCATATTCGGCCTTCTTGACGCACCACCACCCCTTCTGTGGAGGGTATTCTCGTGCCCCTGGTGACTCTACAAGGGGGGTGGTTTTTATGGTGCTTCGATGTCCGCCCATCAGCATCCATATTCGGCCTTCTTGACGCACCACCACCCCTTCTGTGGAGGGTATTCTCGTGCCCCTGGTGACTCTACAAGGGGGGTGGTTTTTATGGTGCTTCGATGTCCGCCCATCAGCATCCATATTCGGCCTTCTTGACGCACCACCACCCCTTCTGTGGAGGGTATTCTCGTGCCCCTGGTGACTCTACAAGGGGGGTGGTTTTTATGGTGCTTCGATGTCCGCCCATCAGCATCCATATTCGGCCTTCTTGACGCACCACCACCCCTTCTGTGGAGGGTATTCTCGTGCCCCTGGTGACTCTACAAGGGGGGTGGTTTTTATGGTGCTTCGATGTCCGCCCATCAGCATCCATATTCGGCCTTCTTGACGCACCACCACCCCTTCTGTGGAGGGTATTCTCGTGCCCCTGGTGACTCTACAAGGGGGGTGGTTTTTATGGTGCTTCGATGTCCGCCCATCAGCATCCATATTCGGCCTTCTTGACGCACCACCACCCCTTCTGTGGAGGGTATTCTCGTGCCCCTGGTGACTCTACAAGGGGGGTGGTTTTTATGGTGCTTCGATGTCCGCCTATGAGCACCCAAATTCGGCCTGGATCATCCAGGATTTGTGGGCTAAGCTCCATAAACTGACTAAATCACCCAGAGAGGTCACCTTTCTAGCCCGCTCACAGAGCCCCCAAGGACGGACTAGAGACCTCCAGCAGCAGTCCCCAACAGTGGGACTTCCATAACCTTGCACTCACTTCACTTGTCTCACACACACCCAGGGGGGTGAAAGAGGACACATTGGAGCACACATTGACCCAGCAGTAAGTGCTTGAAACGTGGCTAAAGGTGTGTTAAACTGTGGGGTAACATGTTTCAAATGACAGCACACTGCTGCTTGTTGGCAGGCTGACTCAGTTCACTTGTCTCACACACACCCAGGGGGGGAAAGATAACACTTGTACCCAGGAATAAGTGTTTGAAAGGCGGGGAAAAGTTGTTTGAAATAGTATAATATCTCCAGGGCGCATAACTGCACTTTACAAGCCAGAAATAATGTTTAAATGGTCGGGGAAAGTATTTGTAAATGTCTGAAAGAGAGTTTTAGACAGTCATTTTGCACGAAATCATTTAACATTGACGCTTTCCTGAAAATGCACAGAAAATGTGCTTTTTCAGGAGACTGTCAATGTTAAATGATATCTCGCAAAATGACTGACTAAAACCCCGGAATAAGTGTTTGAAAGCGGGGAAAAGTTGTTTAAAATAGGCTGATACCTCCAGGACGCATAACATGGGTAAAAAGTGTGTTAAAAGGTCGGGGAACATGTTTCAAATGACAGCAGACTGGTGGTTGTTAGCAGGCTGGCTCAGTTCACTTGTCTCACACACACCCAGGGGGAAGAAAGAGGGCACATTGGAGCACACATTGACCCAGGAAAGAGTCCTCGAAACGTGGGTAAAGCTGTGTCAAACAGTGGGGTAACATGTTTCAAATGACTGCACACAGCTGCTTGTTGGCAGGCTGACTCACTTCACTTGTCTCACACACACCCAGGGGGAAGAAAGAGGGCACATTGGATCACACATTGACCCAGGAAAGAGTCCTCGAAACGTGGGTAAAGCTGTGTCAAACAGTGGGGTAACATGTTTCAAATGACTGCACACTGCTGCTTGTTGGCAGGCTAACTCACTTCACTTGTCTCACACACACCCAGGGGGAAGAAAGAGGGCACATTGGAGCACACATTGACCCAGGAAAGAGTCCTCGAAACGTGGGTAAAGCTGTGTCAAACAGTGGGGTAACATGTTTCAAATGACTGCACACTGCTGCTTGTTGGCAGGCTGACTCACTTCACTTGTCTCACACACACCCAGGGGGAAGAAAGAGGGCACATTGGAGCACACATTGACCCAGGAAAGAGTCCTCGAAACGTGGGTAAAGCTGTGTCAAACAGTGGGGTAACATGTTTCAAATGACTGCACACTGCTGTTTGTTGGCAGGCTGACTCACTTCACTTGTCTCACACACACCCAGGGGGGAGAAAGAGGGCACATTGGAGCACACATTGACCCAGGAAAGAGTCCTCGAAACGTGGGTAAAGATGTGTCAAACAGTGGGGTAACATGTTTCAAATGACAGCACACTGCTGCTTGTTGGCAGGCTGACTCACTTCACTTGTCTCACACACACCCAGGGGGAAGAAATATAACACTTGTACCCAGGAATAAGTGTTTGAAAAGCGGGGAAAAGTTGTTTGAAATAGTATAATATCTCCAGGGCGCATAACTGCACTTTACAAGCCAGAAATAATGTTTAAATGGTCGGGGAAAGTATTTTTAAATGTCTGGAAGAGAGTTTTAGACAGTCATTTTGCACGAAATCATTTAACATTGAACACAGAATATCTGCTTTTTCAGGAGACCGTCAATGTTAAATGATTTCGTGCAAAATGACTGGCTAAAACCCCGGAATAAGTGTTTGAAAGGCGGGGAAAAGTTGTTTAAAATAGTCTGATACCTCCAGGGCGCATCACCAAAAATGTACAAGCCAGGGAAGATGCCTGAATCCCGGATACTTTAGGTCTGTCACTTAGGGTGACCGCACCACACCGACGCTCCCGAGAGCGGACGTCCATTGTTTGTAAGGCACCTAAGAGGGATAAGGGAATGCTCTGGTTTTTGGACAAAATTAACATGGGATCACTCCCGTCACCGGACGTACTTCGTCTCACTGGAATAGTAACGGTCATAGTGAATATAAAATCGTCCCCATGTATCCGGCCAATGACGGGAGAGTTTTGAAAGAGACAAAACACTGTTCCATACATTTAAAAACACTTAAACAATTAAACAATGTTACCTGCCAACAAGCAGCAGTGTGCTGTCATTTCAAACATGTTACCCCACTGTTTAACACAGTTTTACCTGTGTTTTGAAGACTCTTTCCTGGGTCCAATGTGTCCTCTTTCTCCCCCCCTGGGTGTGCTGTGAGACAAGTCAAGTGAGTCAGCCTGCCAACAAGCATCAGTGTGCTGTCATTTCAAACATGTTACCCCACTGTTTAACACAGTTTTATCTGTGTTTTGAAGACTCTTTCCTGGGTCAATGTGTCCCTCTTTCTCCCCCCCTGGGTGTGTGTGAGACAAGTCAAGTGAGTCACTCTGCCAACAAGCAGCAGTGTGCTGTCCATTTCAAACATGTTACCCCACTGTTTAACACAGTTTTACCTGTGTTTTGAAGACTCTTTCCTGGGTCAATGTGTCCTCTTTCTCCCCCCCTGGTGTGTGTGAGACAAGTCAAGTTGAGTCAGCCTGCCAACAAGCAGCAGTGGTGCTGCATTTCAAACATGTTTACCCCACTGTTTAACACAGTTTTACCTGTGTTTGAAGACTCTTTCCTGGGCTAATGTGTCCTCTTTAACCTCTTCTCACCCCCCCTGGGTGTGTTGTGAGACAAGTCAAGTGAGTCAGCCTGCCAACAAGCAGCAGTGTGCTGTCATTTCAAACATGTTACCCCACTGTTTAA
>NW_022987795.1:250023-320778 GCF_902827165.1 Trematomus bernacchii | reverse complement strand
TTCCAATAGTGGTGGGGACATGTCCTCAGCGTCCCCAGTATAAATTAAGCCTATAATTAAATTCCAAAACCCCTGAAATTGGTCCAGTGGTTAAAGTTATTTGGGAAAATACTGCTTCATCGGCTGGAAATGGCAGCCAACTTGGAAATGGTGGCAATTTAGAAAAGTGGCTTTTTTAAGTAAAATGGCCCCAGAGGGATTAACATGGACATTTTGGTTCTTGTTTCCTCTTGGGAGAGATTGTAACAGCTATCTGCAGCGCTATAAATCCTTGTTTTTGCCGCTGCTTTTAATTGAACTATTCATATCTTACACTGCACTGTAGCTTTTGATCATGTGTTTTATACCTGTGTTATTCTATATTAGATTAGATAAGATTCAACTTTATTGTCATTGAACAGAGTACAAGTTTTACAGTTTCATTCCACACCTGAACCAGGGGCGTTTCCTTTTTACCCAAAAAAACGCCCATGGACACTGCCCAAAGAAATGGGAATAACTAATGAACAGAATAAGTTAGAATCTTCTAATCAGTTCTGATACAATGGTAATAATGTCTGTGTTGAATGTTTCTTTCAATGTTATGGTTAGCAGTTCTTTTTAATGAAATAAGTACAAAATTCAAGCTCCGTTTTTATTTATGGGCAATATCCCCTATTATAGTATATAAGTCTCTAATGAGTGACATATATCATTAGCTGAGGTTGTGCTGATTTCTGGGATGTGTAAAACTTGATTATAATCTAAAGAAATTACAATTTATAAGGCAAAACACAAAAATATACAAAAACGGAAATGTCCTATGTGGGTCTCAGAGGGTAAGGTACCGGGCGCTACAGTTGAACTTTCTACTTCAACACTCCACGCACGCACGCACGCACGCACAGAAACACAGATAGTACACATGAGAAAGAATACATAAAATAAGACGTAGTATCAGTATGACAGATGAGGCTCAGGAACCAGGGAAGCTGGTGGACATATTTGTACTCCCGGTGGGCTGATTTTGATGCATTTTTACGTTTTGAAAATGTCAGAAATGGATTCAACATCCTCAATAACCTCCAAAACAACATCAGAATTGTCCAAATCGGCAAATGTTAACTAATGCTAATTAATGCAACTTATGCTTATTGTCCAACATATATAAAGGTCTCCTATTATACTATTTCTAGGCATATATTATAGGTCTCAGAAATATACAAATGTATAGAAAACATGTCTATGAAGTGTTCCAATCAGATCACACATTCTAGCCTCAAATCCATCTATTTCAGCCGGTTAGAGAAGCTCTGATCCTGGTCCTTAGTGTTAAAAAAAATATAATAAAAAAGAGGGGGCGGAGCTAATGCCTGCTCAGAATTCTCCCAGCAGAAACTCAGCTAAATGCTGCCGTGACTAAACTCCATCATCACGTTCCAAACCACATGAAGGATTCTCTCTGAAACAGTATGGAGCTCAAACTCTTTCTCTCTCTCAGGTTTACCACAAGGTGACTTCCTTTTGATTTCCTGCTTCTTCACACATGCTCTCTCCAGTACAGGTTAGCTCTGAGTGTTAGCCATGCTAATGTAAACACAGACCATATTACCCAGAACACGTCTCATTGTTTCTGACAGCTACGTTTCTGATTGGCCCGTGGGTGTAAAGCCCGCCCACATTTTAGTAACGTCGTCATGACGCAGGAAATCTGGATCAGCTCCGTTGATCCCCCGTTTTTAGAGATGTGGGTACGGAGGAAAAGAGAGAGGGGTTTATTTCCTGACACTTTGAGAGTCTCCTGACACACGGGGACACATGGTGATGTAGAGAAGACATCACTTGTGAGTCTCCTGACACACGGGGACACACATGGTGATGTAGAGAAGACATCACTTAGTGAGTCTCCTGACACACCGGGGACACATGGTGATGTAGAGAAGACATCACTTAGTGAGTCTCCTGACACCGGGGACACATGGTGATGTAGAGAAGACATCACTTTGATAGTCTCCTGACACACGGGGACACATGGTGATGTAGAGAAGACATCACTTAGAGAGTCTCCTGACACACATGGGATGATGTAGAGAGAGACATCACTTTGAGAGTCTCCTGACACACCGGGGACACATGGTGATGTAGAGAGACATCACTTTGATAGTCTCCTGACACACCGGGGACACATGGTGATGTAGAGAAGACATCACTTGAGAGTCTCCTGACACACCGGGGACACATAGTGATGTAGAGAAGACATCACTAGTGAGTCTCCTGACACACCGGGGACACATGGTGATGTAGAGAAGACATCACTTTGTGAGTCTCCTGACACACATGGTGATGTAGAGAGACATCACTTTGAGAGTCTCCTGACACACCGGGGACACATGGTGATGTAGAGAGACATCACTTGATAGTCTCCTGACACACCGGGGACACATGGTGTGATGTAGAGAAGACATCACTTTGAGAGTCTCCTGACACACCGGGGACACATGGTGATGTAGAGAAGACATCACTATGTGAGTCTCCTGACACACCGGGGACACATGGTGATGTAGAGAAGACATCACTTAGTGAGTCTCCTGACACACCGGGGACACATGGTGATGTAGAGAAGACATCACTTTGTGAGTCTCCTGACACACCGGGGACACATGGTGATGTAGAGAAGACATCACTATGTGAGTCTCCTGACACACCGGGGACACATGGTGATGTAGAGAAGACATCACTTTGTGAGTCTCCTGACACACCGGGGACACATGGTGATGTAGAGAAGACATCACTATGTGAGTCTCCTGACACACCGGGGACACATGGTGATCTAGAGAAGACATCACTTAGTGAGTCTCCTGACACACCGAGGACACGTGGTGATGTAGAGAAGACATCACTTTGTGAGTCTCCTGACACACGGTGATGTAGAGAAGACATCACTTTGATAGTCTCCTGACACACGGGGGACACATGGTGATGTAGAGAAGACATCACTTTGATAGTCTCCTGACACACGGGGGACACATGGTGATGTAGAGAAGACATCACTTAGTGAGTCTCCTGACACACCGGGGACACGTGGTGATGTAGAGAAGACATCACTTTGATAGTCTCCTGACACACCGAGGACACATGGTGATGTAGAGAAGACATCACTTGATAGTCTCCTGACACCCCGGGGATACGTGGTGATGTAGAGAAGACATCACTTTGTGAGTCTCCTGACACACCGGGGACACATGGTGATGTAGAGAAGACATCACTTTGTGAGTCTCCTGACACACCGGGGACACATGGTGATGTAGAGAAGACATCACTTAGTGAGTCTCCTGACACACCGGGGACACATAGTGATGTAGAGAAGACATCACTTGTGAGTCTCCTGACACACCGGGGACACATAGTGATGTAGAGAAGACATCACTATGTGAGTCTCCTGACACACCGGGGACACATGGTGATGTAGAGAAGACATCACTTATTGAGTCTCCTGACACACCGGGGACACATGGTGATGTAGAGAAGACATCACTTTGAGAGTCTCCTGACACACCGGGGACACATAGTGATGTAGAGAAGACATCACTATGTGAGTCTCTGACACACCGGGGACACATGGTGATGTAGAGAAGACATCACTTTGTGAGTCTCCTGACACACCGGGGACACATGGTGATGTAGAGAAGACATCACTTGTGAGTCTCCTGACACACCGGGGACACATGGTGATGTAGAGAAGACATCACTATGTGAGTCTCCTGACACACCGGGGACACATGGTGATGTAGAGAAGACATCACTTAGTGAGTCTCCTGACACACCGAGGACACATGGTGATGTAGAGAAGACATCACTTTGATAGTCTCCTGACACACCGGGGACACATGGTGATGTAGAGAAGACATCACTTTGAGAGTCTCCTGACACACCGGGGATACATGGTGATGTAGAGAAGACATCACTTAGTGAGTCTCCTGACACACCGGGGATACATGGTGATGTAGAGAAGACATCACTTAGAGAGTCTCCTGACACACCGGGGACACATGGTGATGTAGAGAAGACATCACTTTGAGTCTCCTGACACACCGGGGACACATGGTGATGTAGAGAAGACATCACTTTGAGTCTCCTGACACACCGGGGACACATGGTGATGTAGAGAAGACATCACTTTGAGAGTCTCCTGACACACCGGGGACACATAGTGATGTAGAGAAGACATCACTATGTGAGTCTCCTGACACACGGGGACACATGGTGATGTAGAGAAGACATCACTTGTGAGTCTCCTGACACCGGGGACACATGGTGATGTAGAGAAGACATCACTTAGTGAGTCTCCTGACACACCGGGGACACATGGTGATGTAGAGAAGACATCACTTTGATAGTCTCCTGACACACGGGGACACATGGTGATGTAGAGAAGACATCACTTAGAGAGTCTCCTGACACACATGGTGATGTAGAAGAGACATCACTTTGAGAGTCTCCTGACACACCGGGGACACATGGTGATGTAGAAGAGACATCACTTTGATAGTCTCCTGACACACCGGGGACACATGGTGATGTAGAGAAGACATCACTTTGAGAGTCTCCTGACACCGGGGACACATAGTGATGTAGAGAAGACATCACTATGTGAGTCTCCTGACACACCGGGGACACATGGTGATGTAGAGAAGACATCACTTTGAGTCTCCTGACACACATGGTGATGTAGAAGAGACATCACTTTGAGAGTCTCCTGACACCGGGGACACATGGTGATGTAGAGAGAGACATCACTTTGATAGTCTCCTGACACACCGGGGACACATGGTGATGTAGAGAAGACATCACTTTAGAGTCTCCTGACACCGGGGACACATAGTGATGTAGAGAAGACATCACTATGTGAGTCTCCTGACACCGGGGACACATGGTGATGTAGAGAAGACATCACTTAGTGAGTCTCCTGACACACCGGGGACACATGGTGATGTAGAGAAGACATCACTTGTGAGTCTCCTGACACACCGGGGACACATGGTGATGTAGAGAAGACATCACTATGTGAGTCTCCTGACACACCGGGGACACATGGTGATGTAGAGAAGACATCACTTTGTGAGTCTCCTGACACACCGGGGACACATGGTGATGTAGAGAAGACATCACTATGTGAGTCTCCTGACACACCGGGGACACATGGTGATCTAGAGAAGACATCACTTAGTGAGTCTCCTGACACACCGAGGACATGGTGATGTAGAGAAGACATCACTTTGTGAGTCTCCTGACACACGGGGGACACGGTGATGTAGAGAAGACATCACTTTGATAGTCTCCTGACACACGGGGGACACATGGTGATGTAGAGAAGACATCACTTTGAGTCTCCTGACACACCGGGGACACATGGTGATGTAGAGAAGACATCACTTAGTGAGTCTCCTGACACACCGGGGACACATGGTGATGTAGAGAAGACATCACTTTGATAGTCTCCTGACACACCGAGGACACATGGTGATGTAGAGAAGACATCACTTGTGATAGTCTCCTGACACACCGGGGACGTGGTGATGTAGAGAAGACATCACTTTGTGAGTCTCCTGACACACCGGGGACACATGGTGATGTAGAGAAGACATCACTTGTGAGTCTCCTGACACACCGGGGACACATGGTGATGTAGAGAAGACATCACTTAGTGAGTCTCCTGACACACCGGGGACACATAGTGATGTAGAGAAGACATCACTTTGTGAGTCTCCTGACACACCGGGGACACATAGTGATGTGTAGAGAAGACATCACTATGTGAGTCTCCTGACACACCGGGGACACATGGTGATGTAGAGGAGACATCACTTATTGAGTCTCCTGACACACCGGGGACACATGGTGATGTAGAGAAGACATCACTTAGTGAGTCTCCTGACACACCGTGGGACACATAGTGATGTTAGAGAAGACATCACTATGTGAGTCTCCCTGACACACCGGGGACACATGGTGATGTTAGAGAAGAACATCACTTTAGTGAAGTCTCCTGACACACCGGGGACACCATGGTGATGTCACGAGAAGACATTCACCTTTGACTGAGTTCTCCTGACACACCTGGGGACACATGGGTGATGTAGAGAATGACATCACTATTGAGAGTCTCCTGACACACCGGGACACACCGGGGACACATGGTGATGTATGAGAAGGACATCACTTAGTGAGTCTCCTGACACAACCGGAGACACATGTGATGTAGAGCAAGACATCACTTTGATGATAGTCTCCTGAACACACCGGGGACACATGTGATGTAGAGACGACATCACTTTGAGAGTTCCTGACACACCGTGGACACACCGGGGACTACATGGTGATGTAGAGAAGACATCATTAGTGAGTCTCCTGACACACGGGGACACATGGTGATGTAGAGAAGGACATCCACTATGAGAGTCTCCTGACACACCGGGGACACATGGTGATGTAGAGAAGACATCACTTTGAGATAGTCTCCTGACACACCGGGGACACATGGTGATGTAGAGAAGACATCACTTTGATAGTCTCCTGACACACCGGGGACACATGGTGATGTAGAGAAGACATCACTTTGAGAGTCTCCTGACACACCGGGGACACAGTGATGTAGAGAAGACATCACTATGTGAGTCTCCTGACACACCGGGGACACATGGTGGTAGAGAAGACATCACTTTGTGAGTCTCCTGACACACCCGGGACACATGGTGATGTAGAGAAGACATCACTATGTGAGTCTCCTGACACACCGGGGACACATGGTGATGTAGAGAAGACATCACTATGTGAGTCTCCTGACACACCGGGGACACATGGTGATGTAGAGAAGACATCACTTTGAGAGTCTCCTGACACACCGGGGACACATGGTGATGTAGAGAAGACATACTTTGAGAGTCTCCTGACACACCGGGGACACTGGTGATGTAGAGAAGACATCACTATGTGAGTCTCCTGACACACCGGGGACACATGGTGATGTAGAGAAGACATCACTTTGTGAGTCTCCTGACACACCGGGGACACATGGTGATGTAGAGAAGACATCACTAAGTGATGTCTCCTGACACACCGGGGACACATGGTGATGTAGAGAAGACATCACTTAGTGAGTCTCCTGACACACCGGGGACACATGGTGATGTAGAGAAGACATCACTTGTGAGTCTCCTGACACACCGGGGACACATGGTGATGTAGAGAAGACATCACTTTGAGAGTCTCCTGACACACCGGGGGACACATGGTGATGTAGAGAAGACATCACTTAGTGAGTCTCCTGACACACCGGGGACACATGGTGATGTAGAGAAGACATCACTTTGAGAGTCTCCTGACACACCGGGGACACATGGTTGATGTAGAGAAGACATCACTTTGATGAGTCTCCTGACACACCGGGGACACATGGTGATGTAGAGAAGACATCACTTAGTGAGTCTCCTGACACACCGGGGACCACATGGTGATGTAGAGAAGACATCACTTAGATGAGTCTCCTGACACACCGGGGACACATGGTGATGTAGAGAAGACATCACTTTGAGAGTCTCCTGACACACACGGGGACACATGGTGATGTAGAGAAGACATCACTTTAGTGAGTCTCCTGACACACCGGGGACACATGGTGATGTAGAGAAGACATCACTTTAGTGAGTCTCCTGACACACCGGGGACACATGGTGATGTAGAGAAGACATCACTTTGAGAGTCTCCTGACACACCGGGGGACACATGGTGATGTAGAGAAGACATCACTTTAGTGAGTCTCCTGACACACCGGGGACACATGGTGATGTAGAGAAGACATCACTTTAGAGAGTCTCCTGACACACCGGGGACACATGGTGATGTAGAGAAGACATCACTATGATGAGTCTCCTGACACACCGGGACACATGGTGATGTAGAGAATACATCACTAGTGAGTCTCCTGACACACCGGGGACACATGGTGATGTCGAGAAGACATCACTAAGTGATGTCTCCTGACACACCGGGGACACATGGTGATGTAGAGAAGACATCACTTAGTGAGTCTCCTGACACACCGGGGACACATGGTGATGTAGAGAAGACATCACTTAGTGAGTCTCCTGACACACCGGGGACACATGGTGATGTAGAGAAGACATCACTTGTGAGTCTCCTGACAACACCGGGGACACATGGTGATGTAGAGAAGACATCACTTAGTGAGTCTCCTGACACACCGGGGACACATGGTGATGTAGAGAAGACATCACTTTGAGTCTCCTGACACACCGGGGACACATGGTGATGTAGAAGAGACATCACTTTGAGTCTCCTGACACACCGGGGACACATGGTGATGTAGAGAAGACATCACTTTGAGAGTCTCCTGACACACAGGGGACACATGGTGATGTAGAGAAGACATCACTTTGAGTCTCCTGACACACCGGGGACACATGTTGATGTAGAGAAGACATCACTATGTGAGTCTCCTGACACACGGGGACACATGGTGATGTAGAGAAGACATCACTTAGAGTCTCCTGACACACCGGGGACACATGGGATGTAGAGAGACATCACTGTGAGTCTCCTGACACCAACGGGGACACATGAGTGATGTAGAGAAGACATCACTTGAAGTCTCCTGACACACCGGGACACATGGTGATGTAGAGAAGACAATCACTTGTGAGTCTCTGACACACGGGGACACATGGTGATGTAGAGAAGACATCATTAGAGAGTCTCCCTGGAACACCGGGGACACATGGTGATTGTAGAGAAGACATCACTTGAGAGTCTCCTGACACACCGGGGGACACATGGTGATGTAGAGAAGACATCACTTTGGAGTCTCCTGACACACGGGGACACATGGTGATGTAGAGAAAGACATCACTTTGAGAGTCTTCCTGACACACCGGGGACACATGGTGATGTAGAGAAGACATCACTTTGTAGAGTCTCCTGACACACCGGGACACATGGTGATGTAGAGAAGACATCACTTTAGTGAGTCTCCTGACACACCGGGGACACATGGTGATGTAGAGAAGACATCACTTGTGAGTCTCCTGACACCACCGGGGACACATGGTGATGTAGAGAAGACATCACTTAGTGAGTCTCCTGACACACCGGGGGACACATGGTGATGTAGAGAAGACATCACTTAGTGAGTCTCCTGACACACCGGGGACACATGGTGATGTAGAGAAGACATCACTTAGTGAGTCTCCTGACACACCGGGGACACATGGTGATGTAGAGAAGACATCACTTAGTGAGTCTCCTGACACACCGGGGGACACATGGTGATGTAGAGAAGACATCACTTAGTGAGTCTCCTGACACACCGGGGGACACATGGTGATGTAGAGAAGACATCACTTTAGGAGTCTCCTGACACACCGGGGACACATGGTGATGTAGAGAGAGACATCACTTTGTGAGTCTCCTGACACACCGGGGACACATGGTGATGTAGAGAAGACATCACTTAGTGAGTCTCCTGACACACCGGGGACACATGGGATGTAGAGAAGACATCACTTTGTAGAGTCTCCTGACACACCGGGGACACATGGTGATGTAGAGAAGACATCACTTAGTAGAGTCTCCTGACACACGGGGACACATGGTGATGTAGAGAAGACATCACTTAGGAGTCTCCTGACCACACCGGGGACACATGGTGATGTAGAGAAGACATCACTTGTGAGTCTCCTGACACACCGGGGACACATGGTGATGTAGAGAAGACATCACTTTAGTGAGTCTCCTGACACACCGGGGGGACACATGGTGATGTAGAGAAGACATCACTTTTGAGAGTCTCCTGACACCACCGGGGACACATGGTGATGAAGAGAAGACATCACTTTGAGAGTCTCCTGACACACGGGGACACATGGTGATGAAGAGAAGACATCACTTTGAGAGTCTCCTGACACACCAGGGACACATGGTGATGTAGAGAAGACATCACTTTGGAGTCTCCTGACACACCTGGGACACATGGTGATGTAGAGAAGACATCACTTTGAGAGTCTCCTGACACACCGGGGACACATAGATGTAGAGAAGACATCACTTAGTGAGTCTCCTGACACACCGGGGACACATGGTGATGTAGAGAAGACATCAGGAAGTGCATTTTGCATGATAGGAGACCTTTAAGTTAGCATCCGGCAGTTTCTATGTTCTCTGTGGTTGCGGTCGAATAGTCCATTTAGCTTAGGAACCTTCCTAACGGAGTGAAATGACCCGGAAGTCCCTCAGTGGCAGCCATGATAAGTGCCGTTCGAATTCTCTAAATGAAAGGAGGTTTCAAACTTCCTTTATAACCTCCTTAGCTTAGGAACCACTGGACCTCCCTTTACGAAAGGAGAGGAGAAAATGCTGCCCCACAATGCCTTGCGGCCACGGCATTTGCCGTCACACAACAGTCGGCCGTTCACGGAAACAACCGATTATGAGCGAGAAATGATATCATGAAAGTTACGGTGCTTATTAAGCATTTTAAAACGTATGTGGTAAGTTGCCAAAGTGCTTTGTTTTGAACGTTCATCAGTATTATAATCAAAAAGAGAAATAGAACGTTAGTTTTTACTGAAATGATCAAATAAAGTCAACATTTCACAGTCTTTACTGAGCTGTGTGGGGTTTGTTCAACTTTTAAAAGATGTTTGAATGGTGATATACACAGTGATAGATGTTAAGGACTAACCATTATAATAAATACATTTGTATTGATTTTAAGATCTTTTCATACAATCATACGTATTGGGATCATTTGTATTAATGTGGACCGGAGGGAGAGGGTGACGAGCATAGTTTCACTTTCCTTTTTATTTCAATTCCAACTTTGGTCATGAAGAATGTTTCTCTGTTGTCCCCGTTCATAAAGCATAACAGCATCAGAGCACGGTGCAGAGTCTCTAGATGAGTTTACAGTAGTCCCTCGTTCTTATTAAACATCCATGTTGTAGTCCGCTGAATAGAAAACTGTAGTTTCCATAGTTTCCCCACAGCAGCAGGCGCACATTTATGACGTCCGCTGGCGCATCATAAACACGTCGGATTCTCTAAAGTACCGCAGTCTTTCTCCTAAGTCCTTTTGAATTCTCCTATCCACTATCCCTTAACCCCGTGACCTTTCACTCAGAGGTCAAGGATAGACGATAGGGTTAGAACTTAGGAGCTGTTTTTTTGGAGTATTCGACGGCAACCAGTGTCTACCTGGGTTAGCGGCTCCTCAGCATCAGCATCTTGGCCAGGGCGAAGGTGATGATGACGAGGCAGAGGAGCAGCATGGGGGTGGAGATTGTGGAGACCCTCGGGGGACCATCTTGTTTGTTCCAGGACACCCCGACGCAGGCTCCCAGCAGCACGCACCCCCACAGGTCCAACACCAAACTCAGGAGGTCAAAGTTCAGCGCCTCCTCCCTGAAGACGCACCAGTGAGAGCCGTGTGTAAAGAGGACGGTGGTGAGGATGACGTCCAGGAGGATGAAGAGCACTGCGAGGATCAGTGATAAATTAACACCCATGCTGACACAGAGGAGAAAATACAGTGTTAGAAACATCCCCACTGGAGTGTGGACTGCTACTTGGAGAGGTCCCAGTTCACCTCCTGCCCTGCCGTGGTGCCCTTGAGCAAGGCACCGGACATCCCCCTTCCCCCCTCACTCCCATTGCTCCCCGGGCGCTGTACAATAGCTGCCCACTGCTCCTGGTACTAGACTCCTGGTTCTAGTCTCCTGGTACTAGACTCTGGTTCTAGTCTCCTGGTACTAGACTCCTGGTACTAGGATGGGTTAAAAGCAGAGAACACATTTCACTGTGTGCTCTCCATGTGAGACCATTACAGAGGGTTTCATCCCTCCAATTCTATTCTAATTCTATTCTGGTTCCCGGCTTGATCTTCAATCTCAGGATCCATGTATCTGTGATCCTCTCCAGAATGGAAGTAGTCATCACATACAGAGCATCAACTAGTTCCTGAACAGTGTCCTTCACATGCTGATATCCAAGAGAGGGAGTTACACAGTCACAAGATGGAGGAATACCGGTTCTTGTAGGTAATCATACATCCTGTCATGAACAAAATAGTTCTCAAAATGTTGGCTTTTTTCTCAAAATTATGACTTTTCCTTAAAATGATTTTTTCTCAAAATCTCAAAATTATGACTTTCTCAAAATTATGTTTTTTCTCAAAATCTCAAAATTATGAATTTCTCAAAATCTCAAAATCATGACTTTTCTCAAAATCTCCGTGCAGACCATTTACATGCACTAACACCTAAAGAACACACTACAGGAGAAGAGGACACCTTCAAAGCAAACAGTCATTTAGTCGTTCAGTTTGTGCACTTCAGCTTTATTCAAAGTTCCTCACCAGGTCAACACTGCATTTAGTATAATATCTACACGCACCCAAACAAATATAGAAAAAATAACCCTAAGTTAGTTTGTTTTTTATACACTTTTACATTTTGCTAAAAACACAGAAAACAGGAAAGGTTTTTTTGAACACAGACGAGTAACATGTGCTTTTTACCAGCAGCCACCGGGACAGCCAGGGAAGAGAGACAGGGCCGCTGCCTGATACGGTCTAACCAGATATATAATATATATTCATGTATATTATATATATCTCTGTAAACAGTCTGCATCACGCACAGCAGAGGACAACAGGTGCATTATTTACAGTATCTGAAGCAGAGAGAAAACCCAGCACTGATAAAACATGATTTGTTATAAATGTACAGAAACCTCAAAGAAACGGAGAGGGGAGTTCACAAAGGAGAGGCCGTGGCCGTGCTACGATTCACACGAGATAAAGAAATTCATATTAGAGTGCAAACACACAGATAACTCAGCAGCAAAAAGACCTTTAACATGAATTATTGCTGATTGGAAAAGGAAGACCAGGATTTGTAAAAACAGAGAAATTATTTCTTTATTTCCACTTTTTATGTATTTTTGAATGATATATTAGAAACTAATATGTAGGGGCGCTTTCATAAATGTACATCTCATGACTCAACCGTCACTGCATCCCATAATAATAGAGTTTGAGCGTCACCTGCTACAATCACTGCTGTCAGGGTCAGACCAACCTTCATATTTTACATGTATGTTAATGTTTATACACGTCTGTTACTTTGTGAATTTAACTGTTTTTGCATGAGAGATAAAGAGCTGCATATTTCCAAATTGTAATCGTGTACATTTCACAGGAGTAGAGCAGTTAGCTTAGCGTTAGCCTAGCATTAGCATAGCCTCCTTTGTGAATTCCCTTAGAGTGTGTTAGTGTTGAAATCGTCAGTTTGATGCTAAAATCGGCTAACGGTCAGATTTTAAACCCCGGCTGTGTGTGATTGGTCGTCATCATGATCGACAGGCCCCTCCCCCACTGCGCCTTGCTCAAAGGCAACAAGGAAACAAGTGCACAGGAAGGCCTCGGACAGGAAGGTGAGGCGAGGCGGCGAGGAGAGGAGGAGACGCCGCCGGGCTGATGGGAAATAATGCCCTCTATGTTTTATTTGAGGTCCAGCACCATGGCGGCCGGGTTCTCCAAGGTACTTCCTTCCACAGGTTGGAGAACCGGCTCATGGTGGCGCCGTCGATGATGCGGTGATCCGCCGACCAGCTGACGTTCATGATGTGAGCTGGGACCACCTGGCCACCGGCATCGAACCGGGGCAGCACCTGAGGAAATTAGAAACGTTTTAATTAGATTTCAATTTTTTTTCAAGTATTTTTAATTTGTATTACACATTTCATTTTACTGAGCAGTTTATTTTAAATTAGATTAATATATTTAATGAATTGTAAGGTGTCCTTGGGTGCTTTGAAAGGCGCCTCTAAATAGAACAAATTATTATTAATATTATTAATTAGATATACATTTTTTACCAGTACTTATATATTTAATTATATCATTCATTTTACTGAGCAGTTTTTTAAATTAGTTCATAAATGTGCTCTTCTCTGTCAACTTTAACATTTTTATTAAATATATTTTGCATTTAAGATAAGATGTACTTCATTGATCCCAATTAGGGAAATGTGTTGCGTTGCATCAGCATAAATGGACATGGCATGTACAATAGAGAAATTAAAAGAAATAAACAATCCAAAATGTAACATCTCAAATAGAAATAAAATAGCATTATACATTAAAACAGTGGAGTACCACAGGGCTCTGTATTAGGACCTCTGTTTTGTTGCCATCCTACGTTAAGTGAATAACGTACATTTGTATTTTATATGCAGATGATACTTAGAATTATTCTCCCAATAATCTATGTATGAAATGTCCTTGATTGATTTCCAATTGTTGGTTTAATCTAATGTTTTAAATACTTTGTCAAACCAACAATGGTGAACCTTTGAATATTTGATTTCCCGGGAATGTTTGAGACCCACCTGGATTTTTTCCCAGCGCTTCCGATGGCGACTTCAGGAGGAAGAATGACGGGTTGGCGTACGTTCCTCCGATCTGTAAAACACAAGTGTTAGAAAAACATCACTGGTCCCCGGCTCTCAAAATGTTGACTTTTTCTTAAATTATGACTTTTTCTTCAAAAATCATGACTTTTTCTCAAAATCTCAAAATCATGACTTTTTCTCAAATGCATTGACTTTTTCTCAAAATCATGACTTTTTCTCAAAATCTCCAAATCATGACTTTTTCTCAAAATCTCCAAATCATGACTTTTTCTCAAAATCTCCAAATCATGACTTTTTCTCCAAATCATGACTTTTTCTCAAAATCTCCAAATCATGACTTTTTCTCAAAATCTCCAAATCATGACTTTTTCTCAAAATCTCAAAATCATGACTTTTTCTCAAAATCTCAAAATCATGACTTTTTCTCAAATGCAATGACTTTTCTCAAAATCTCCAAATTATGACTTTTTTTCCAAATTATGACTTTTTTCTCAAAATGTTCAAATGTTGACTTTTTCTCAAAATGTTTTTTTTTCAAAGAAAAGACTTTTAAAAAAAATTCTGACTTTTTCTCAAATCTCCAAGAATTCTGACTTTGAAGAATGGAAGTAGTCATCACTATACAGAGCATCAACTAGTTCCTGAACAGTGTCCTTCACATGCTGATATCCAAGAGAGGGAGTTCACACAGTCACAAGATGGAGGAATAGAAAGCAGTATTCAATGTTTACTTCAGATTAGCTCCACGTCAGAAATGAGCATGCTTGTTGTATGTCTATCTCCATAGAGGCTGAATCATCATGTTAATCACATAGCTATCATATGCCTCAAACAGTCCTGATGCTCTTCTAGGTAATCATACATCCTGTCATGTTCACAGCTACAGTTGGGATACCTTTGTTATCATGTTGCTCTCACATTGAAAGAGGACATTCAGGATTCTCCCAACAACAGGGAACCCGTAAGATCTGCAGCAGGTTCTGTAAAAGGTTCCTGTACTCACCGATCCGATGTTGGACAGAGTGAAGGTTCCTCCGGTGAGCTCGTTGGTTCCCAGCTGTCCGGCGGTACCGAGCGCCTGCAGCCGGTTCAACTCCTGAGCGATCTCGAAGACGCTGAGCAGCTGCACGTATCTTCACATTGGGAACCAGCAGACCCTGACTCGTGTCCATCGCCAGCCCGATGTTGTGAGACGCCTGTAAATATATAAATATTAAACCTGATGTAAAACTGGAGCTAACAATAACAAATAACATTTTTTATTAATAACATATCATTTATATGATAGATGGGGTGTGTACCTTGTAGGTGATGTTCTGGCAGCCCTCGTCCAGCGACGCGTTGAGGACGGGGAAGTGAAGCAGGCCGAGGGAGGCAGCCTGCACCCAATCAGAGCGCAGCGTTAGCACCAACACACACCACTTTAACCAATCAGCTTTGAGGAGAGGAGTACCTTCCAATCCAACTTTATTTATACAGCACATTTAAAAACAACAGAGTTGACCCAAAGTGCTGTACATCGATAAATATATAAAAAAGCAGCCTAAATACATTTAGACAAAACCGATAGGACGAAAAACTAATATAAAAGAACGAGACAATGAAACCCTACTTATAGCCACGGACTGAAAACTCTCGTACACAATGTAAAAGCAAAGACTGACAACTCTTATACGTGTTGGAGAACAAGTAGGTCTTTAAAAATGGACTCTAAACGTTATGGAAGCCAGAGTGAAGTCACCTTGATGAAGAGGGCATGAAGCTGAGTCTGACGCCCCGACTCTCACACAGAGCCTTCAGCTCCTTCCTCAGCGCTGCCAGCCGGCTCAGCTCCACCTCGTCACTGTACCCGAAGTGAGGGAATCCGCAGCGCCGCCGTCATCGTGCGCACCATCGCACGGTGGAAACCTGGGAATACATTAATATAACTATATATATGTACATTTATATATATTCAAGATTCAAGGCTTTTATTGTCATGTGTGCATATACAGTTTAGATGACAATGAACGTCTGAGGTCTCAGGCTCCTCCAGAGCAACACAATAACACAGATACAATAGTGCAAGTAAATATAAATAAAATAGAATATAGTAGAAATAAAATATATCTATTGTATGCACCATCACACTGGATACCTGAAACACAGATATATATATACACCTTTATTTATATCAATTGTGTGTACCATCACACGGTGGAAAACCTGGAAAATATATGAATATACCTTTATATATGTTTATATATCTATCACACAGTGGAAGCCTGACAAACAATATACAGCAGGTTAGGGCTGCACGATATATCGTGTCATTTTTTTTTTAGGACGTGCGATATTAAGTAGGCAAATGAACTCAAACACGTCATGTTACAATTATTTTTGCTGCTTGCTACAAAAGGAAAACTCACGCTCTCATGTCAGGGGCACTTGAGTGAGGTGACATGCCGGCTCTGCATGCACAGCAAACCACCAATCACAATCATTCTTGATCAGATCACAGCAGGCTTATCGAGCTAGCTCAGCTTGTTGCTCTGATAACTTAAAGGGGACCTATCATGCAAAATGCACGTCTTTTCTACATGAATATGTGTCCCCGGTGTTCCAGGGAACTCACCAAGTGTCAGAAAACACAACCCTCTCTATTTTCCTCCATACCCAAATCTCTAAAAAAGGGGCTGCAACGGATCTGATAAAAACTGATCCAGATTGAACACTGTCCTGACGTCAGGACGGTGGCGCTACGGCTATTGGGCCAACTCCACCAATCAGGAGGAGACAGCCACGGCCATTGCCGTTCGAAAGCGCTGGAGACGCTGTAGTACATATGCCAGGCCTGTAGGTGGAGCTGTTCTCACTGAATCAGCCCAGAGCTAGAAATGGTCAAATTGAGCAAAATGAGGCATGGCTAAAATGCATGATCTGTTTGGTATTTTGAAAAAAAAAAAAGTATAAATATGCCTTATATAGGTATGGTCCTACACTATATTATTCAAATATAGCATGATAGGTCCACTTTAAGATCCAGAAGTCCCTGACTAAAATCCTTCATCCGGTTGAATATCGTTAAAAATAATACCAATTGTATCGCTTTAAAGTTTCAAGAAAGGTTTGCGGACAAAAAAAACTATTTTCTTCAATCTTGTATTTTTTCATATCACAATGTCAGTTTTTTCCAATGTCGTGCAGCTCTACTGGAGGTAACTTTATATATCCATCCATCCCATGCACCATCGCACGGTGGAACCTGGAAATATATTAGTATACAGGTTACTTTATCTCTACACCGTTGCATTGTTTGATTTCTCCGTCTCCATCACATCTTGTGTTCTGACAGTATTTATATACTAATTTATATAAATAGTTTTCACCGCAATAAACCGTATATCATTTAGTCTAAATGTACATTATTTCATGTCATACTCTGTTCTTGTACATTTCATATTCTATTGACATGTATAAAGACTTCTTGCACTATTATTTATTTGTATTTTATTGTATATGTTGCATTGTGGGAGGAGCTCAGGTCAGGAGAAACGTCATGTCCTGCTCTGTAGCTGCTGAGCATCTGATGAGAACACCTTTGAGTTTGAATTGAATGATTGAGGTCGATGCACAGGTGAGCCTCTGACCTTTGAGCCGGCTCCGTGACGTCCTTCCCGGTGAACACGGGTCTGGGGATGGCTGCCGGGATGGGGAGGGCGGGTTTTGCTGCGGGGGGGCTGGGGGGGGCGGGTCACAGCAGGGGGGGGAGGCTGGATCTCCTGGAACATCGTCGTGGGGATGATGGCGCCCGTCTGCTTCGCCAGGAAGTTCAAGATGTCTTCCTTCAAGATCCGTCCGTCACGACCCGTCCCAACGACCTCACTGAGCTTAATCTGAGGGGGGGGGGCAGAGTGAGAGGATAAGAGGCGGGACATCTCTAAGCTGGTTGACCAATCACAACAGAGCCGACCAGCTAACCAATCAGAGCAGACTGGGCTCTGGTTTCAGACAGAGGGTGAAAAGAGGTGTATGAGAACAATAAAGAGCTTTTTGAACATTAAAGGTCCCCTATCATCCTCCTCTTCATCAATATATCACAGGTCTCAGATATATCCAGAGCCTGTCTCTGATTGGCTGAAACACCAAACAGATCATTGCAGCATTACCCATAATCCCCTCTGTTTCAGCCCTGTTTCCAAAGTGCTGATTCTCTGTCTGTTACTTTAGATGAAAATAAGGAGCCCCTCCCCACGCCCCTCTGAGAGAGATTTGGTTTAAAAGAACTCAATGGTGCTCTAGGAGGAGATTCAGGTGATAAGGGGGGGGGGGGGGGGACATGTTGATGAAGAAGAGACATGAAGAAGAGGGGACACATGTTGATGTAGAAGAGACATGAAGAAGAGGGGACACATGTTGATGTAGAAGAGACATGAAGAAGAGGGGACACATGTTGATGTAGAAGAGACATGAAGAAGAGGGGACACATCGTTGATGAAGAAGAGCACATGAAGAAGAGGGGACACATGTTGATGAAGAAGAGACATGAAGACGAGGGGACACATGTTGATGTAGAAGAGACATGAAGAAGAGGGGACACATGTTGATGTAGAAGAGACATGAAGAAGAGGGGACACATGTTGATGAAGAAGAGACATGAAGACGAGGGGACACATGTTGATGTAGAAGAGACATGAAGAAGAGGGGACACATGGTGATGTAGAAGAGACATGAAGAAGAGGGGACACATGGTGATGTAGAAGAGACATGACAGAGAGGGGACACATGTTGATGTAGAAGAGACATGAAGAGGGGACACATGTTGATGTAGAAGAGACATGAAGAAGAGGGGACACCATGGTGATGTAGAAGAGACATGAAGAAGAGGGGACACATGGTGATGTAGAAGAGACATGAAGAAGAGGGGGACACATGGTGATGTAGAAGAGACATGAAGAAGAGGGGACACATGTTGATGTAGAAGAGACCATGAAGAGAGGGGACACATGGTGATGTAGAAGAGGACATGAAAGAAGAGGGGGACACATGGTTGATGTAGAAGTGATGTAGAAGAGACATGAAGAAGAGGGGACACATGGTGATGTAGAAGAGACATGAAGAAGAGGGGACACATGGTGATGTAGAAGAGACATGAAGAAGAGGGGACACATGGTGATGTAGAAGAGACATGAAGAAGAGGGGACACATGTTGATGTAGAAGAGACATGAAGAAGAGGGGACACATGGTGATGTAGAAGAGACATGAAGAAGAGGGGACACATGGTGATGTAGAAGAGACATGAAGAAGAGGGGACACATGGTGATGTAGAAGAGACATGAAGAAGAGGGGACACATGTTGATGTAGAAGAGACATGAAGAAGAGGATTTTGCATAACAGGTGACCTTTAAAGCATGGAGACATCCTTCAGATCAGATCCGTCAGGTTTCAGGAAGTTACACAAAAAACTAATTTGTGTTCACAAGTTTCTTCTTTTACACATCTTGGAACTAAACACTGAAAACTGTCAGATTAAAAATGTCTGCTGCTCTTCTTGCTGTTCGGATGGTTTTTATATTATTATTTTCTGACGAGGTGTGCAGGAGCAGGACTCACGTTGTTCTCCATGGCGAGGCGGCGCACCGCGGGGGTCGCCTGCGTCTTGTGACCTTTGATCTCCTGGTGGGTGTGCTCCTCTCGAGCCATGGCCGGCGTCTCCACCACGTCCTCCTCCGGGATCACCTCTGACCAATCACAGACACACCAGCAAGGTCACTAAGTCATCAAGTACAATTTTGAGATACCCCTCTTTACTTGAGTATTTCAATTTGTTCCTACTGTGTACTTTCCCTCCACTACATGTATTTAATCCCTTTAGTTACTTCACAGATGTGGATGAATGATGTGAAATATAATCAACCCTTAAATCAGACTTTAGTTCCACCTGGAGTAAATCCACAAGCTACCCTGCAGTATACAAAGTCATTCAAACTAGCTGCACCTTTACCAGCTTTGAGAACACTTTCATGATCAATCATTATAAAACATATCATATATATTATTCTGAAATGGACCAATCTGCACAATGAATACTTTTACTGTCGCTACTTTCACTATATTTTGATGATAATACTTTTATACTTTCACTTGAGGAACATTTTGAATGCAGGACTTTTACTGTAACAGAGTATTCCTACACTCTGGTACTTCTACTTTTACTCAAGTACAAGATCTGAGTACTTCTACTTTTACTCAAGTACAAGATCTGAGTACTTCTACTTTTACTCAAGTACAAGATCTGAGTACTTCTACTTTTACTCGAGTAAAAGTAGAAGTACTCAGATCTTGTACTTAAGTACAAGATCTGAATACTTCTACTTTTACTCAAGTACAAGATCTGAATACTTCTACTTTTACTCAAGTACAAGATCTGAGTACTTCTACTTTTACTCAAGTACAAGATCTGAGTACTTCTACTTTACTCAAGTACAAGATCTGAGTACTTCTACTTTTACTCAAGTACAAGATCTGAGTACTTCTACTTTTACTCAAGTACAAGATCTGAGTACTTCTACTTTTACTCACGTACAAGATCTGAGTACTTCTACTTTTACTCAAGTTCTGAGTACTTCTACTTTTACTCAAGTACAAGATCTGAGTACTTCTACTATTACTCAAGTACAAGATCTGAGTACTTCTACCTTTACTCAAGATCTGAGTACTTCTACTTTTACTCAAGTACAAGATCTGAGTACTTCTACTTTTACTCAAGGTCAAGATCTGAGTACTTCTACTTTTACTCAAGTACAAGATCTGAGTACTTCTGAGTACTTCTGAGTACTTCTGAGTACTTCTGAGTACTTCTACCACCTTTCTTAGTTAACATGAAGCTGTCTGTGGCTCTTTCTGCTGTAACAATGTACATGTCCCCTCTGTGGGACGAATAAAGGGATTCTGACCTCTGACCCTCTGACCTCTGACAGCTTTAGCATCAGCAGTATATATATTAAACCTTCAGTACTTGTCCTTCAGTACTTGTCCTTCAGTACTTGTCTGTTCTGCTCACCGTTGCTGGACTCGGTCTCGATGTCCACCAGAGGTTTCCCCACCAGCGCCGTGGCGTCCACCTCGTGGTAAAGCCTCGTGATGACTCCGTCGTAGCGGCTGGTGATGGTGACGGACGCCTTGTCGCTCTGCACCTCGCAGATACTGTCGAACTGAGACACCTTATCGCCCTCCTTCACGTACCTGAGGGACAGAGAGCCACTTCAGGTCAATATCAAACCTTTACTTACACTCGCTTACATAAACTTGCCTTGCCATATATATATCTATTATCTCCATAAAACCTCCTCAGATCATCTGTATAGCCTTTTCTATACATTTGTTATCTTTGGGGTTTTTTCTAAAGATTTGTATGTACTTATAAATACGGAATACATATTTAAACAAATCAGAAATACACAAAACAATAGTAAAAATGTGAAAAATACTCATTTAAAGTAGAGAGCTGTGCAGGACTCACAGTAGGGCTGTGCAATTAATCGTATTTTAATCGCATTTACGATTTTGGCCTGCCACAATTACGAAAACAACATAATCGAAAAAAACAATTATTTAGCTTTGCTAGGTTGTGACAGTGCAACATATTTGATCTCATTTATTTTGGTCTCATTTATTTGTATTTATCATATTTATATATGTTTAGTAGCTTGGGGAAGTGTGCTCCAAAATATTTGTTGATCTTGTTTATTGGTATTTATTATTTTGATATTATTTATTTAAATGTATCATTTATTTTTGTATTGGTTTTTCAGTTGAATTATACGTTCAGGGTAATCAACAGTTAAAAAGATACTGTTCAAATTATTATCTGTATTTGTTTTAAAGTTCAATAAATGGATGTTTTCAAAGTCAATGAATAATCGTATTTAATAATCGTGATATCAATTATTGACCCAAATAATCGTGATTATGATTTTTGCCATAATCGCACAGCCCTAACTCTCAGTACTCAAATGAACCAGGTGTGCTCACAATGTGCGTTCATGTCGTGCAGCTGTTCTGTGTGTTTGTGTGAAACTGCTGTACAAATGGTAGATGCTATGAATAAAGTGTAGCGCACCACTCCTTCACCGTCACCTCCATGATGCCCTCCCCGATGTCGGACAGCTTGAACTGAACGATCGGCCCTCGACTCGCTGCAGGGAACAAACAAGAGAGTTAGGATCATAAAGGTTTCAAATGAAGGACATCTTCATCGCTTCCTGTTGGACTCCATTGCTTTGAACCCTGTTTGATGAAACTAGTCCGTCTGGATTCTGTGACGTTATAAAAACATCCGAACAGGAAGAGGAGCAGCAGACGTCTTTAATCTGACATGCTCCGTGTTTAGTTTCAGGATGTGTTAATAATAAAAAGAGCTTCCTGAAACCTGACAGACCAGAGCTGAAGAATCCTGAGGTCACAAAGGACAGGTTCTCAGTATGTAGTGTCTCTACTTTAAAGAGTCCTCTCCTGCTGATGTTCAGGTGTATATCAGTATGTAGTGTCTCTACTTTAAAGAGTCCTCTCCTGCTGATGTTCATGTGTATATCAGTATGTAGTGTCTCTACTTTAAAGAGTCCTCTCCTGCTGATGTTCAGGTGTATATCAGTATGTAGTGTCTCTACTTTAAAGAGTCCTCTCCTGCTGATGTTCAGGTGTATATCAGTATGTAGTGTCTCTACTTTAAAGAGTCCTCTCCTGCTGATGTTCAGGTGTATATCAGTATGTAGTGTCTCTACTTTAAAGAGTCCTCTCCTGCTGATGTTCAGGAGTGTATATCAGTATGTAGTGTCTCTACTTTAAAGAGTCCTCTCCTGCTGATGTTCAGGGTGTATATCAGTATGTAGTGTCTCTACTTTAAAGAGTCCTTTCACTGCTGATGTTCAGGTGTATATCAGTATGTAGTGTCTCTACTTTAAAGAGTCCTCTCCTGCTGATGTTCAGGTGTATATCAGTATGTAGTGTCTCTACTTTAAAGAGTCCTCTCCTGCTGATGTTCAGGTGTATATCAGGATGTAGTGTCTCTATTTTAAAGAGTCCTCTCCTGCTGATGTTCAGGTGTATATCAGTATGTAGTGTCTCTACTTTAAAGAGTCCTCTCCTGCTGATGTTCAGGTGTATATCAGTATGTAGTGTCTCTACTTTAAAGAGTCCTCTCCTGCTGATGTTCAGGTGTATATCAGTGTGTAGTGTCTCTACTTTAAAGAGTCCTCTCCTGCTGATGTTCAGGTGTATATCAGTGGTGTAGTGTCTCTACTTTAAAGAGTCCTCTCCTGCTGATGTTCAGGTGTATATCAGTATGTAGTGTCTCTACTTTAAAGAGTCCTCTCCTGCTGATGTTCAGGTGTATATCAGTGTGTAGTGTCTCTCTTAGAGAAGTCCCGCCCCTTAGCCAATAGGAGCGCAAGTGTTAAATAATGATGACTATGTTCTGGAAGTAATCAAAGGAGTCCATTGGAGGTGTCTAAAGCGCTTTGAGAGAGAAAACTTGAGACCGCTCTCTAAATATTTCATCATCAAGTTAAACTCAATGGGTGTTTTGTTTAAACTCAGAACGTGAGTAAGCCTGTTTGAATTGCAATGAAAAGCAAATCAAACATGAGATGAACACTCCTGCTAGCTGCCACTTCATTATAACATTGAAACTAAAGGCTTAGACTGTAATCACTGACAGGGGTTCTGAAACACTGCTTAGTGTCTGATGAAAGCAACGTGGATTGGAAGAGTCCGTCAGAAACAGTCACAACTTCAAAAGAGTTCAAGTGAAACTAGGAAGTAGATGCTTGTTTTCTGAAAGTTGGAGTAAATCCAGTCCCAGGTACCAGTGTGTGTGTGTGAGTGTGTGTGTGTGTGTGTGAGAGTGTATTTGTGAGTGTGTATGTGTGTGAGTGTATTTGTGAGTGTGTATGTGTGTGAGTGTGTATGTGTGTGAGTGTGTATGTGTGTGAGTGTGTATGTGTGTGTGTGTGTGAGTGTGTGTGTGTGTGTGAGTGTATGTGTGTGAGTGTGTATGAGAGTGTGAGTGTGTATGTGTGTGAGTGTGTATGTGTGTGAGTGTGTATGTGTGTGAGTGTATTTGTGTGTGAGTGTATTAGTGAGTGTGTATGTGTGTGAGTGTATTTGTGTGTGAGTGTATTAGTGAGTGTGTGTATTTGTGTGAGTGTGTGTGTGTGTGTTTGTGTGTGAGTGTATTTGTGTGTGAGTGTATTTGTGTGTGAGTGTATTAGTGAGTGTGTATTTGTGTGAGTGTGTTTGTGTGTGTATTTGTGTGTGAGTGAGTGAGTGTGTGAGTATGTATGAGTGTGTGTGTGTATGTGTGTGAGTGTGTGTGTATGTGTGTGTGTGAGTGAGTGAGTGTGTATGTGTGTGAGTGAGTGAGTGAGTGAGTGAGTGAGTGTGTGTGTGAGTGTGAGTGTATGTGTGTGTGTGTGTGTGTGTGTGTGTGTGTGTGTGTATGAGTGTATGTGTGTGTATGAGTGTGTGTGTGTATGTGTGTGTATGAGTGTGTGTGTGTGTACCTGTTGCAGTGTGCAGCATCCTGAACAGCTGCAGGCTGCTCTCACACCTGAATGAGAGCGCCTGCACGGAGCGCTGAGGCCTGAAGGTCCGGACCCCCCGGCCCCGAGCCTGGAGGCTCAGCTGAGGGAAATACTCTGTTACTTTGAAGTACTTTAAATACAAATACATACAACTGTAGGATCAGTACTTTAACTACACTACTCACTCAGTGGAAGGCACAAGATAAATGAATGTAAAAATACACGATTACTACATGATAGTACACATCAGCTGAGGGGCAGACAGGACTGTGGTTAATAGCCATGTAACTACATTATACAGCATACTTCTACATTATACTGTACAATGAATACTTTCACTTAGCTTCATGATATCGCACAATTAATACACATTTAACTTAATCATACTTTGACTTAAGGTTAAGAAAGCAGGACTTTTTGGATGAGAAGAAGGAAGTCAAACTTAACATCCAATAATCCAAAAGAGCTTTACAGTTTTACATGACCCCCTCACACTTTCAGGGTTTCAGAGCAGCTCATAAAGATATATATGTAACAGCACAAACAGACACTACAGGTGCAGGTTTGTGCAACAGGGCAGGTGTTTCCAACGCATACAGGTGTGAGTTTTATCTATGTGTTCTTGTGTTTTCTGCATGGATATTATCTCTTATGTACTTCTTATGTGATTTCTGAGTGAAAAGATTACACGTTTTATCTCACTCTGTCTTTGTTTACGTAGGCTCACTAACACAAATAAAAGATGTCTTCATGGCAGGATAAAGTATTGAATGTGCACTGTAGTACTTTTACTACAGTTAACGACCAGAGAACTCCATCACAGACCGTTAGCATCCCGCGACCTGGTTCACCTGCAGGATGCTAACTGAAGCTGCAGGTTAAACACAGCACTTAGCATGTTAGCAGCTAACAGACAACACAGCTGTTGAACTATGCTGACTTTTACCCAACCTACAAACACAATGCATGACATGAATGCACATCATGTGAACACCATGCTGTTATTTCTCAACACTGTGAGCCATGTTCATGCTCATGTTCTCTGAAGATAATGTGTCTGCAAAGCCCTCCACTTTCAAATATAATAATACACTGTAGTTTTCTCATGTAGTCTTTGTACTACGTGTTGTAGGTTATTTTGTACATTTAAATGTGTTGTAAATACTTGTCTTTATTCAGTTTGAATGCTTAATAGTTTCTTAAATATACTTGTTGTTATAGGTTTGACCTTCTCTCAAAACGTGTGTCCTCCTGTTGTTTATGTTTGCACCATCCTACAACAAAACAGATTCCTTATATTTGTGTAAAACTGGGAATAAACTTGATTCAGATTCTCTGTTTTTATTTCAGTCAGTTAGCGTTGTTAGCATCATAGCTAGCAGCAGAAGTTACAGAAGCTAACAGGCTAGGCTAATCTGTCTGACCCAGCGGCTGGCGGAGTGACGACAGTCGGTGTTAGCATCACAAACACACATTTAAACAGATGACATTAATAAATATGACTCTTTATTTCCCAGTTTCTCACCAGTCGCCGGAACACAGTGAAGGAGCCTCTGGTCACCGCCGCCATCTCTACTCTCTACTGCTGGCGTCACAGCTGCACTCCCCTCTCAGCAGCCAATCAGCGCGGAGTATATTGTTCTCCTTCAGACTGATTCCAGCACCAACGTCACACTGCCCCCTGCGGTCAGTGGAGGAACTGCAACATTAATTATTAATCAGAATCAATACTTTTTTTTGAAAACAATAACATTTGTTACCATGGTAATAAAAAAACTAAGTAGCAGTATAGTTTAAAAAAAAAAGACCATATAAAAATATAGATTTAGCTGGTAGTGTAATAGCAATCAAACAAAAAAAAAAACCGGACCAGAGGATTATTCATTAATCAGATTTATTTATCATGTTTTAAAAATATATATTAAGTTCATTTAATATGATCTTATTTTTTATAATTTATTTATATTGAATCTTTTTTTGTAAACAAGCTAACATGGAAACTGTCATGTTAAATGGTTGGATATGTATATATGTTCATTTAATTCATTTCTTGTTTTAACAGCTACTTACCTGTATATAAGTTTGAATGTTAGCTTTAATTGTATTTATAAATTGTGTGTGAATCTGTACTTTCGCTTTCACCCTGTTGCTGAGGTCTATCTCATCTTATCTTATCTTATCTTAAAAGATAACTACATATGACAGATCGGTACTTCCCAATTTGGGAAATGTTTGCGTTGCAGGCAGCACCATAAAAAACACAAGGCAATGTACATAAGAGAAATTAAGACACAGAAATAAACAGTCCAAAATATTTCAGAAATAGAAATAAAATAGCATTAAAAAGTTAAAAGATACAAAATAAAATCTCGATATGTTTGTAATCGTACTTATTTATTTATTGTGTTGTACTCACCATTTACTGGACATTAAAAAACAGTTTTTAATTGGATTGTTATTCTTATTATTAGGCAGTGACTGTGCAGCACCCCTTGTTGTAGAAAGTGACTCCTGCTGCAGTTCTCTTTGCGGCCTATAGGGGGAGACACCTCTGACGCACCAGAGCATAAAGTTCTCTGAAACACCGGAGCTAAACCGGAAATGGTTTTCAAAATAAAGGGTATGTTATAGCAAATATTACATATATTTATGTGAATAAAGTGTCCTGACTGCTGTTCCTCTGATAGTTTCACTTTACTGTGATGTTAAGCTTAGCAGCGGTGTGTTATGGAGTATAACTGGCCTCTGAAATGTCCGAATTGACCAATCAGAATCAAGTATTTAACGAAGCGTGTAATAAAACAAATATATCTAGTTATTTTATTTAAAAAATAAACAAACAGGCTTCAGAAACACATACAAAGTTAGATTTAATGAAGAGAAAAAAGGATTGACATAATTAAAATGTCGGTTTACTGACAACAAACAACCACGAGTCATTCTTCACAGCAGCAAAACAACCCCTCGTTCTATTTTGAAATGCACCGGAAGTGCGTGAGGCTGTTCCGTCTAACTCGACACACAGAAGTTGAATCAGCAGCATCTCTCCGGCGGTTCAGAAGCAGACTCTCTGTTAAACAGTTAAAGTTAGGTGTTCGGCAGAAGATGGAATCTGAGGTGATGGAGATCGACGGCAGCGTGATGGAGGGCGTGAGTAGATTCAATAAACACTTTAATATCACCGCGCTGCTAACATGCTAACAGAGGAGCTAACTAGCTAGCTGGCTGTTCTGACCGGTGTGTGATGAGTTTCCTCCCCGTTTTCTTTCTTCTCAGGGCGGGCAGATCCTTCGGGTTTCCGCGGCGCTCAGCTGCATCACGGGAACCTCCGTGAAGATCACAAAGATCCGGGCCGGCAGGAGCACGCCGGGGCTCAGGTGAGTTAGCGTTAGCTCAACGGTAGCTCTAAACCCCCAGGAAGGGAGAGCGATGAGGCAGTTTTTTGTGAATGAACGTAGTGGCCGACGGTGGTACTACAACCCGTATGACGTCATTTTAGCCCAAAAGGACTGTTTCCCATTGACTTGCATTAGATAAATCGATGGATACTTAATTGATCCCAAATTAGGAAATTATATTGATCAACGCAGCATTTTGACAGGCAATCTACAAGAATTACAAAAGTAAGAGTATCTAAACAGTATAAAATATACTGAATAAATTATAAATATATTATATACCACTCTGTGAACATGCATACAAAATGGTGTACAGAGGCTTGAAAGTAAAATAGATCCTGGGAACACATAATATGACAAATACTAAAAATTGAAAATAAACAATTTTCATCTCAAAATAGAAAATAAAACTGAACTAAGCAGTAGAATAAATACAAGTTGACTGTGAAAGTTAAACATCTGTGGACTATCTGGGAAAGAGACGTCTGTAAATAATTTGAGCAAAAATAAACTACCACTTTTATATCACTTTTTTAAATCATCAGGTTGTAAAATGTGCTAAAATTTGAATCCAGAGTGTATTTCTCCCTTCATTCATCTGATTGAGCGGAGATAGGGAGAGCGGAGGCGAGGCTTAAGGGAAACCTCAACTGCGCATGCTCAGTGGGCCCACATACGGGTACTTTGTTATGCGTTTCGGTCTTCACGCGCCACAGAGCGAGTCTCATAGGAATGAACGGAGCCCCGCCTCTCTCTCTTTGCACAGACATGGCCAGGAGCTAGCAGGCTAACGTTAGCCTATTCATTAAAGTGCAGCCGCTAACTTACTCTGCAGATAACAATAAAAACAGAAAAGCTGCTGTATTTATTACTACTTTATTGTTTCTAACAACATGCTGGATCCAGGTTGAAATCACCTGTTGGATAAAAGTTTATTTTAAGTGCTGCTGTTTGGAAACTTTGATCAAACGATATGCGTAGCATCAATGGAGACCAGACTGCATGCAGCGGGTGATAACGCAAGAGTTTCTGAAACGAGCATAACTACTATAAGATTTAATTATTAATTTAGTTAATTACATGAAGTCGATTTACTGTTCTGCATTGATCCTCCTCACGCAGAAGCTTGTACATGTGTGGAAATGAAGCAGAAAACTTAGCAGATTCTGTGTCGCAGTCCTCCTCCCTCACCGGCAGCTGTGCATCATGGCTGATAATTAGGTTTATTGATCTGCTGGAAGGATCTCATGTGTGCCGATTTCACTGAGTCTCTTAGGAGCACACAGCTGTTTTAATAATAGATGACTTGTATGGTTATTTGCAGTAACATTCCAAAAAATCTCAGATTTCTGTATTTTTTTCAATGGACTTCTGAGATTTGCTTGTCTTGCTTCCATAGATTATTGTATTTATTATAAATTCTCACCGAAATCAATTTTATAAACACTAATTAAACTGTAAATATACATTTTACATAGAAAACGACACTATTTATATACCCTGTTAACGCACAGTAAATGCAATGCAATTAAACCCTATACATACACTTTAAATACACATTGTATAACTCTGTAAAACACATTGTAAACACACCGTCAATGCACTTAAAGTCCGTTTAGACTCATCGGCAAACAAGCAAATCTTCTATACAATCAATAAACTGAAGTCGCTTTTAAATTCTGCATCCACCCGCCTCATGCAGACGCTTCAAATGTGTGGGAATGAGACAGAAAAGTCCTGTGCCACAGTCTGTCTTCTGCAGCTGTGCATCATGGCTGATCATTACGTTTATTGATCGCATGTGTGCCGGTTTCACTTTAAGACTCTAAAGGCCCGGACACACCAGGCCGACGATGGGCGTCAGGCCGACGATGAGCGTCGACACGCCCTACTCAGATTGGTGTGTCCCGCACCGCCGTGTCTTTTCAGCCGCGCCGACACCTTTTTCGGCCGACTGCTCACCGATTAGTCGGCAAAATAAATCACTCTGATTGGCTGTTCAGCTAGCGAATCAGTGCATAAGAAGCAAAACGGAAGTGAGGGACCCAAACAAACGATTAAGAAGGCAAATCTGAGATTTCATTTAAGCCCCATGAGCTTCTCGCTGTAGAGTGAACATGGAACGCACGCTATTTGTTGTTTGTTTATATCACGCAGTCTGTTCTTCTTCTCTCGGTGTATCACGCAGTCTGTCTTCCGGTTGTTGCCTCGAATACACACTACCGCCGCCTGCTGGTAAGGAGAGTTATTGCCACTCACGCATGCGCAGTTCGTACGTGCTTCTTGGCCGTCGGCTGAAGTCTTTGCGCTGTGTTCCAGTGCGACACATGGCCAAGACGCAGAGACGAGAGGCGACACAACAGTCGGGGGTCCGTCTGTGTCAGTTCTTTGGTGTCAGCTTGGTGTGTCCGGGCCTTAAGGGTCACACAGCTGTTTTAATAATAGATGTGTTTATTTGCAGTGAAATTCCCCAAAAGGTCAGATTTGTGTAATTTCTAAATGGACGTCTGAGATTTTCTTGCGTCCATAAGTTATTGTATTTGTTATCATGAAGCAGAACACCCTCAACACTCATAGGACGTTTAGTCGGTTTAGTTCTAAGTAATGGCGCGTTTCCACTACAGCGCGCATCCCGGTTTAAGAGGGCTGTGACGTCAGCGGCCCGTCTTTGGTTGCGTTTCCACTTGGCCTAGTACCGGCCGGCGGGTCCTAATTCACAGTTTTTCTGGCCTCATAAAATCGTGGGTCTAGGGCCAGAGACAACGAGGCTGAGTCGGGCTGAGTATGCTAAACTAGAGAGAGCATCGCTGGCAAGGGGGCTACAACTACAACAAGATGGACATATTTGACCGTGATTTAATTATAATACACGTTTCAAAATGATGCCGAAGTAACAACATACTGATACCGGTTAGTAACAACCATGAATTAATGCTTTGTCAAGTCTGCAGTCAGACGGCAGGCGAAACACCTTTTAAAATGCTTGTTTTCTAAATGGAGATTGGCTAAGCTAACGCAGTATATGCTCCGACCGTCCACACTCACAACAACGGCCTATACAGACAGAAATAAAGCAGCGACTGTATTCACCATGACACAGGCAGTCTGTGGTTTGTACTTGTTTAACTTTTGTCTAGTTTCTGAACAGATATGAGGAGCTGTGAGCTCTGAGTGCTAACAGCTAACGGCTGTGTTGTTTTTCTGGGGTTCTCATTGAAGATGACGTCACGGCTCCGCCTACACTGCGTTACTATAGTAACTACCCCAGTTCCTAAACTGTAATGGAAATGCGCCATAAAGTGAGCCAGTCCTAACGAGGCCCAGCCATACCGAGCGGGGCAGAGCGACGCCGTGTAGTGGAAACGCGACATAATAATACAGGAAATGCTAAATGTAGCTTTGTTAGCATATCCCACGCAGAATCAGAATGGGGTTTACTGCCAGGTCACATACAAGGCATTTGCTTTGGTGTATGGTTGTGCAAACGTAAACAACATAAGGAAATACATAAAAAGGTCTTCAGGGGGTCCGCGGGGTCTTAAAAAGTATTAAAAGTTAATAAATCAATTTAGCGAAAATGAAGGCTATTAAAAAGTATTAAACGGCATTTTCCAAGGTATTACATTTTGTAGCTAGTTTTCAATAAGTATATAAATGGTCCAAAGAGGTTGTATTCTACAGTCTGCCTGAATGTAATCATTGCGTAGGTGTGTAGTGTGATTCTTTGTAGTTTATTTATGGCATCCCGTTGGATTTGACGTCATCTGAACAGGACATCGCACGCTCACTGCTTGATAGCGCGAAGCTCCGTTTACGCCGGTTGTTAAACAACATGGTTATGGGGAAATGCAAGTCTGCGTCCAAATGGTTGGAAGATAAGGAGGAAGGACAATCAATACTGTATATAGTCAATGTGAGGTAAAGTGTGTCGCCAAGGTAACCGGTTAGAACTCCAAGTGGAGATGAGGTCTTAAAATGTATGGAAAGGGTCTTAAAAAAGGTCTTACATCTGACTTCAGGATTCCTCCCTGATCTACTCTAAAGGATCATATTTAATGATGGTACATTACATTTAATTTAGCTGGCTTTTACACCGTGCATTCAGCCGTGAAGAAACAAACTCAAAAGCAGGAACATTTCCTTTCTTTAAACCCAACCAGTCTCGAAGCCAAACCTTTTGTTCGTGCTCCGTACAGAAGTTAAAAAACAATGTGCAGTGGAGTTTGCGACGAAGATGGGTATTGTTTGCAGTTGCTGTATCATAAATATATATACTGTGTGTGTGTGTGTGTGTGTGTGCAGACCTCAGCACCTGAGCGGCCTGCAGCTGGTCTCAGATCTGTGTTCTGGGAGTCTGCAGGGAGCAGAGATCGGCTCCACTGAAATCAGTCTGACTCCAGGAAAGATCCACTGTGGAAACCACACAGCCGACCCACAGACAGCCGGGTGAGTGAATACACACTCAACATCAACACTGTAAACACACATTATAGATACAGATACAACGTTGTTCATATGCACTTTAAATGCACTGCACAATGTGTATGTCCAGACTAAGTGTTCATTCATATAACTTGTTCAGTAATCATGAAGCATGTTAACTTCTCTGGCGCTGGACAGACTGGCAGCCTCTTCGCTCTCTAAAACTCTGGCACTGTATTTATAAAGCTGAATTTCCCCATAGGGAGATCAATCAAGGTTCATCTTATTAATCATATAATGTGTGTGTGTGTGTGTGTGTGTGTGTGTGTGTGTTAGGAGCGTGTGTCTGCTGCTGCAGGCCTCCCTCCCCTGCGCTGTGTTCGCTGACGGACCCTCACAGCTCGTTCTGAAGGGAGGAACCAACGCAGAGATGGCTCCTCAGATCGACTACACCGTCAAGGTACCTGCACTGGAGATATACTGTCATACACACTGTTGATACACTGAGAACATACTGTAAATATACTCTAAATGCACTGTTTAGACACTCTAACAATACTCTATATGTACAATGTAAATGCGCTTTATACCACTGCAAAAACACTTTGATTACAATATATGTACACTTCACATACACACTATATTAACACTAATTACACCATAAATATACATGTTACATCAACACTGAAAACACTCCTTTAAATACAGATAAAACAGCGTATATACTCACTGTTTACAGGCGGTATAAAACAGTCATTACACTTTAAGTATACATTGTATATTGCAAACACACTGTTAATATACATTGCTAACAGCCTGTAAATATGGATGGATGTTAACGGCTGGTTTTCTTCTTCAGGTGTTTAAACCAACCATGGAGAAGTTTGGAGTCCACTTTGACTGCGACGTCAGACTGAGGTTAGTTTCCTGCTCGGTAGAAGTGTGTGTGTCTGTAACTGTGTGTGTCTGTAACTGTGTCTGTAACTGTGTGTGTGTCTGTAACCAGTGGCGGGACGAATCCCGATGGGCCGGTACTGAAGTGGGCCGGTCGGATAAGTCACTAGTCACCCCCCTCCCCCCCGGTTGACATATTATTAGCGGTCGAGAGTCCCGGGCTGATTTTTTGTCCCAGTCCACCCCTGTCAGTAACTGTGTGTCTGTAACTGTGTGTCTGTAACTGTGTGTGTGTAACTGTGTGTCTGTAACTGTGTGTCTGTAACTGTGTGTCTGTAACTGTGTGTCTGTAACTGTGTGTGTAACTGTGTGTCAGTAACTGTGTGTGTCTGTAACTGTGTGTTTGTAACTGTGTGTAACTGTGTGTCTGTAACTGTGTGTGTTTCAGGGCGTACTACCCTAAGGGCGGAGGCGAGGTGATGGTGACGGTGAACCCGGTGAAGGAGCTGCAGCCGGTGCTGATGACGGAGAGAGGGAAGCTCACCAAGTGCTACGGACGCGCCTTCGTGGCAGGAGTCCTGCCCTACAAAGTGAGAACCAGAGTGTAGTGTGTGTGTTCGTCGTGTCGTGGACAGTCCCCGTTGATCCACTGTCACAACAAACAGTAAATGGGGCAGATTAAGCCAACATGGCCCATTTCCAGCTGTTGTCCCCGGCCAGATGACAGACACCTTTTTAAAATCACAACACATCAGCAGCATTAGTTATAAAGAAAGGATGAGAGACCAGTAGATGGAGGCGAAAGGATCAAAGAGAGCAATAACAACACGCGTTACTACATACATGTCACATATAGCACGTCAAGATCACATGACAGAAACCAGGGGTCCATGATCACAGCATGTTTCAAGAACACCTTTATTAGTCTCACTGAGGGGCAAGCAGAAAAGAGACACAGCTCAATGTTACCTTAAGATTCAAAACTAAATACACACCCTGTAACAGTCTGGAGATATAGCAGCCAGCCTCTGTGGTGACAGGAAGTGATGTCGTAGTGGGTGTTGGATGATCAGCTGACCTGTGTGTGTGTGTGTGTCTCAGCTGGCTAAAGACATGTCGTCTGCGGCGGTGCGCACCATCAGGAGAGAGATCAAAGATCTGTACATCAACATCCCCGCGCTGCAGGAGAAGGAGAACGCCACCGGGAACGCTAACGGCATCATGTAAGAGTTCACTGCCAGAGAGCATCATGGGAAACGACAGCTGTGATGGAGTGGTGCAGACGTCTCTGTGATTCAGCTCCCTCTCTCATTGGTCCATCTCTCTCTCTGTGTGTTTGCAGAATCATCGCAGAGTCCTCCACAGGGTGTGTGTTTGCAGGATCGGCTCTGGGGAGGAAAGGTGAGCGCCTCGCCTGAGGACACATTCAAACTGAACTTTAAACTCTCTTCATTTTGACATGAAATCTGCAGCAAAGAGATGGAGCTAATCATATCGTTATTATTACATGAAGTATGCTCACATGCTAAATGAAGAGGCAAGAACATCTGATATTTTAATGTTGTACATGAAGTGATTATCAAACTGACCGTGTGCGTGTGTGTGTGTGTGTGTCAGGTGTGTATGCAGAGCAGATTGGGGCTGAAGCTGCTGAGATGTTGCTGAGAAACGTCCGACACAACGGCTGTGTGGACGAGTTCCTGCAGGACCAGGTGAGACACCTCATGACAGCACTGTGACATCACTGTGACACCACTGTGACATCACTGTGACGCCACTGTGACATCACTGTGACGCCACTGTGACAGCACTGTGACGCCACTGTGACGCCACTGTGACGCCACTGTGACGCCACTGTGACGCCACTGTGACAGCACTGTGACACCACTGTGACACCACTGTGACACCACTGTGACAGCACTGTGACAGCACTGTGACAGCACTGTGACACCACTGTGACCTCACTGTGACCTCACTGTGACGCCACTGTGACACCACTGTGACCTCACTGTGACGCCACTGTGACGCCACTGTGACGCCACTGTGACGCCACTGTGACAGCACTGTGACCTCACTGTGACGCCACTGTGACAGCACTGTGACGCCACTGTGACACCACTGTGACCTCACTGTGACCCCACTGTGACCTCACTGTGACGCCACTGTGACAGCACTGTGACCTCACTGTGACAGCACTGTGACCTCACTGTGACGCCACTGTGACAGCACTGTGACGCCACTGTGACACCACTGTGACCTCACTGTGACCTCACTGTGACCCCACTGTGACACCACTGTGACACCACTGTGTACTTATGTCTTTCTAAACGCTGACCTCCTCCTCTTCCTCAGGTCATCATCTTCATGGCGCTGGCGAAGGGAACCTCTCGGATCCGGACCGGACCGGTGACGCAGCACACACAGACGGCCATCCACATCGCAGAGAAGCTGACTCAGGTCCGCGGAAACACATTTCAATATATATATATACATTCAAGGATTCAAGGCTTTACTAATACTCATGTATATATATATATATGAACTAATACTCCTGTATATATATGAACTAATACTCCTGTATATATATATATATATATATATGAACTAATACTCCTGTATATATATGAACTAATACTCCTGTATATATATATATATATATATATGAACTAATACTCCTGTATATATATGAACTAATACTCCTGTATATATATATATATATGAACTAATACTCCTGTATATATATATGAACTAATACTCCTGTATATATATATATATATGAACTAATACTCCTGTATATATATATGAACTAATACTCCTGTATATATCTATATATGAACTAATACTCCTGTATATATATATGAACTAATACTCCTGTATATATATATATATATATATATATGAACTAATACTCCTGTATATATATATGAACTAATACTCCTGTATATATACTTGAATACACAGACCTCTACACACTGGTGTCGGCTCATCATGAGAGAAAGCACAGACTAGTTTTTGCTTAATTTAAAGGAGTATTAAAGTGTAAACAATAACTAAATGTTTTGTGTTTTTCAGGCAAAGTTCACAATAACAAAGTGTGACGACGAGCTGAGCAACGACGACACGTTCCTCATCGAGTGTGAGGGGTCAGGAGCAGCTAACGCACACATGTAGACACACACACGTAGACACACACACACGTAGACAGACACATGAAGGGACATGCATATAAACACCCTTAGAGAAACACATAAACAAATCGCGTACATACTCGCCTGTAGAGACATGAACACACACACCTACACACACACACACACACACACACACTGCTGCTCATGCCCCCCCCCCAGCTGCTGTCTCTCAGGGTGTTTCATTAAAACTGTAATAAATCAATAAAACCGTTTCTGTTTTTTAAATCTCTTCTTCACGCTGTTTTTGTTGTTCAGGCTCTCTGACTTCTAAAAACAATTAATCCTACATTTCCCATAATGCATCTGGACAGAGACATAATCCTGGTTTCACGTGAGGGGGAAATCTGGGAGTTGATCGGGGTGTCAGACCAGAGTTTACGGGAGATGTGAAGCCAAGACATCAGGGGTAATATCGAAGGTGTCCTGGGACTTCAGCCTCGCAGTGAGACGAGTCGCCAGAGAGTCACATGTGAAGCAGAGTTTAACGTCGGGGGTGAACTATACACTTTAACATGAAATGGGAACAGGGTTAAGCCAGGTGTAAGAGTTTTACAGTCGGAGCTAAACCTGAGCTTGAGGGTAAACCTGGACATTCATAACGTGAGGTGAACACTTTTGAGTTTGACGTTAGGGGTTAATCAAAGAAAAACCCAATTTTAAATTCAGTAGTGAAGTGATTAGCACGAGCTGTGAACCCGAGAGATTAGCACGAGCTGTGAACCCGAGGCTTTCTGCGTCAGGATTAAACCCACCACTTTAACGTGAGATGTCAACTCCAGTTTAAATTCATGGCAAAACCATGAACCGGGTATGTCGGTTGTAAATCCCTATATCTGTTGTATGATGTCCTTTTAGTTTTTCTGTCTTCATGTGGAACATACAGTATTTGCAGCAGGTCTCTTTTCTACATGAATATGTGTCCCCGGTGTTCCAGGGAACTCACCAAGTGTCAGAAAACACAACCCTCTCTATTTTCCTCCATACCCAAATCTCTAAAAAAGGGGCTGCAACGGATCTGAAGTGAATCTTTTGCGTATATTGCTTGTGCAGATTTAATAATCAGTTCTTCATTATTAACATGGAGTGCCACACTCTACTTTGGTTATCAACCTCGAAGTTTACCTCAATACTTTAAAGGGGACCTATCATGCAAAATGCACTTTTGTACGTCTTTTCTACATGACGGCAGTTCAGCTTCGCAAAGAAGAAGTGGACCTGATCTGAAGTCTTCTCTTTGATGGTGTCGAACTCAAACACCTGCACACACACATACACACACACATACACACACACACACATCATTATAACAATAACAAAGACAGTAAGGTGTGTACATGTAATCCTTTAAAGGGGACCTATCATGCAAAATGCACTTGTGTACGTCTTTTCTACATGAATATGTGTCCCCGGTGTTCCAGGGAACTCACCAAGTGTCAGAAAACACAACCCTCTCTATTTTCCTCCATACCCAAATCTCTAAAAAAGGGGCTGCAACGGATCTGATAAAAACTGATCCAGATTTGAACACTGTCCTGACGTCAGGACGGTGGCGCTACGGCTATTGGGCCAACTCCACCAATCAGGAGGAGACAGCCACGGCCATTGCCGTTCGAAAGCGCTGGAGACGCTGTAGTACATATGCCAGGCCTGTAGGTGGTGCTGTTCTCACTGAATCAGCCCTTGCAGAGCGAAATGAGGCATGGCTAAAATGCATGATCTGTTTGGTATTTTGAAAAGAAAAAAGTATAAATATGCCTCATATAGGTATGGTCCTACACTATATTATTATAATATAGCATGATAGGTCCACTTTAAATAAAGGTTTGAATTGAAATGAAGATGTTAAGAAGGGGGTAATTGAGAGTTTTACAATACGTGTAAACCAAGAGGTAATAGTGAGCTGTCAACCTGGGACTTTAAGGTAAGGGCTAAACCTAGAGTAAACTACAGTGTCTAGGGTGACGTCTAAATCTGAGAATTTAGGATGAGTAAACCTGAAAGTGTAAAACATGTAAACCCGATAGATAAGCATGAGGTGTAAATACGAGGATTTTACGTCCGTTGTAAACTTCAGTGATAAAGTGACGTGTAAATCTGTGAGTTTAGCGTGAGGGGTAATAGAGAGTTTGACGAAGGGCCAAACTCCGGGGTTAATTGTGAGGGATCAAATCTGAGATTTATAAATCGGGGGTTAGCTCGATATTAGCTTTAGGTCTAAACCTGAGAGATAAGCACAAGGTGTAAACCATCGATTTAAACCTAATATGACATTTATGAAAGTATAAAAACAGTTCAATGGTAAAATCCTGTTTTATTAATTGACGTATAAACTATACATGTTGGCTCGCATGTAGTTTCTCATATTGTGTCAGATTTAAATGTGATTTATTATGCAAAACAATATTTAACCGGGACCTATTCTGCAAAATCCTCTTCTTCATGTCTCTTCTACATCACCATGTGTCCCCTCTTCTTCATGTCTCTTCTACATCACCATGTGTCCCCTCTTCTTCATGTCTCTTCTACATCAACATGTGTCCCCTCTTCTTCATGTCTCTTCTACATCACCATGTGTCCCTCTTCTTCATTTCTCTTCTTACATCAGCATGTGTCCCCTCTTCTTCATGTCTCTTCTTCATCAACATGTGTGCCCTCTTCTTCATGTCTCTTCTTCACTCACCATGTGGTCCCCTCTTCTTCATGTCTCTTCTACATCACCATGTGTCCCCTCTTCTTCATGTCTCTTCTACATCAACATGTGTCCCCTCTTCTTCATGTCTCTTCTACATCAACATGTGTCCCCTCTTCTTCATGTCTCTCTACATCAACATGTGTCCCCTCTTCTTCATGTCTCTTCTACATCAACATGTGTCCCCTCTTCTCATGTCTCTTCTACCTCAACATGTGTCCCCTCTTCCTCATGTCTCTTCTTCATCAACATGTGTCCCCTCTTCTTCATGTCTCTTCTACATCAACATGTGTTCCCCTCTTCTTCATGTCTCTTCTACATCAACATGTGTCCCCTCTTCTTCATGTCTCTTCTACATCAACCATGTGTAGGTACCCTCTTTCTTCATGTCCTCTTTCTACATCAACATGTGTCCCCTCTTCTTCATGTCTCTTCTACATCAACATGTGTCCCCTCTTCTTCATGTCTCTTTCTACATCAACATGTGTCCCCTCTTCTTCATGTCTCTTCTACATCAACATGTGTCCCCTCTTCTTCATGTCTCTTCTTCATCAACATGTGTCCCCTCTCTTCATGTCTCTTCTTCATCAACATGTGTCCCCTCTTCTTCATGTCTCTTCTTCATCAACATGTGTCCCCTCTTCCTCATGTCTCTTCTACATCACATGTGTCCCCTTTCTTCATGTCTCTTCTACATCAACCTGTGTCCCCTCTTCTTCATGTCTCTTCTACATCACCATGTGTCCCCTCTTCTTCATGTCTCTTCTACATCAACATGTGTCCCCTCTTCTTCATGTCTCTTCTACATCAACATGTGTCCCCTCTTCTTCATGTCTCTTCTACATCAAAATGTTTCCCTCTTCTTCATGTCTCTTCTACATCAACATGTTTCCCTCTTCTTCATGTCTCTTCTCATCAACATGTTCCCCTCTTCTTCAGGTCTCTTCATTCAACATGTGTCCCCTCTTCTTCATGTCTCTTCTACATCAACATGTGTCCCCTCTTCTTCATGTCTCTTCTACATCAACATGTGTCCCCTCTTCTTCATGTCTCTTCTTCATCAACATGTGTCCCCTCTTCTTCATGTCTCTTCTTCATCAACATGTGTCCCCTCTTCCTCATGTCTCTTCTTCATCAACATGTGTCCCCTCCTCTTCATGTCTCTTCTACATCACCATGTGTCCCCTCCTCTTCATGTCTCTTCTTCATCAACATGTGTCCCCTCCTCTTCATGTCTCTTCTACATCACCATGTGTCCCCTCCTCTTCATGTCTCTTCTTCATCAACATGTGTCCCCTCTTCTTCATGTCTCTTCTTCATCACCATGTGTCCCCTCCTCTTCATGTCTCTTCTTCATCAACATGTGTCCCCTCTTCTTCATGTCTCTTCTTCATCAACATGTGTCCCCTCTTCTTCATGTCTCTTCTTCATCAACATGTGTCCCATCTTCTTCATGTCTCTTCTACATCACCATGTGTCCCCTCTTCTTCATGTCTCTTCTACATCAGCATGTGTCCCCTCTTCTTCATGTCTCTTCTTCATCAACATGTGTCCCCTCTTCTTCATGTCTCTTCTACATCAACATGTGTCCCCTCTTCTTCATGTCTCTTCTACATCAACATGTGTCCCCTCTTCTTCATGTCTCTTCTACATCAACATGTGTCCCCTCTTCTTCATGTCTCTTCTACATCAACATGTGTCCCCTCTTCTTCATGTCTCTTCTACATCAACATGTGTCCCCTCTTCTTCATGTCTCTTCTACATCAACATGTGTCCCCTCTTCTTCATGTCTCTTCTACATCAACATGTGTCCCCTCTTCTTCATGTCTCTTCTACATCAACATGTGTCCCCTCTTCTTCATGTCTCTTCTACATCAACATGTGTCCCCTCTTCTTCATGTCTCTTCTACATCAACATGTGTCCCCTCTTCTTCATGTCTCTTCTTCATCAACATGTGTCCCCTCTTCTTCATGTCTCTTCTACATCACCATGTGTCCCCTCCTCTTCATGTCTCTTCTTCATCAACATGTGTCCCCTCTTCTTCATGTCTCTTCTTCATCAACATGTGTCCCCTCCTCTTCATGTCTCTTCTACATCACCATGTGTCCCCTCCTCTTCATGTCTCTTCTTCATCAACATGTGTCCCCTCTTCTTCATGTCTCTTCTACATCAACATGTGTCCCCTCTTCTTCATGTCTCTTCTTCATCAACATGTGTCCCATCTTCTTCATGTCTCTTCTACATCAACATGTGTCCCCTCTTCTTCATGTCTCTTCTACATCAACATGTGTCCCCTCTTCTTCATGTCTCTTCTTCATCAACATGTGTCCCATCTTCTTCATGTCTCTTCTTCATCAACATGTGTCCCCTCTTCTTCATGTCTCTTCTTCATCAACATGTGTCCCCTCTTCTTCATGTCTCTCTTCATCAACATGTGTCCCCTCTGTGGAAAGAGACTCTGAAAGTTTCAGGAACAAAGATTCTCTCTCTTTTTGATCCATTTTTATAAAACCTGTCTGAAAATGAGCTGATCAGATTTTGGCCACTTGATGATGTCATAACGATGTTTTGTCTTGTGTAACCATTAGCCAATCAGCAACCAAGGTAACCCCCCACCCCCCCTTATCACCTGAATCTCCTCCTAGAGCACCATTGAGTTCTTTGTAACCAAATCTCTCTCATGCGGCTTTCACACCAGCGCTTTTCCCTTTCTAGCTCCTAGCGAGAGCTTTTCTGGTTCAGCTCCGGTTTCCCTTTTCAGCTCCCGCTCTGTTCACACCGCCCAGAGCTGCCGAGAGATTTCTCCCACAACAACAACGGGCCGGGGGACTGAGTCGGGTCGACGATCGTGTTGCTTTTAATCATACGAAGCCAGATTAAATTAAATAACGGCTTCTCCAACCTTATACTTTTCTCCAGAGTGCCGTGGTTCATTGTTTATTAATGTGTTTCAGCGGCATTTACCGACCGCTACAGTGCTGGCTGCTCTTCAACGGGAGTTTATTCTCCCGTTAGCGGCTCTAAAGTATTCACTGTCTGACTGTCACACAAGCAGCTGATACATATCCCCAGTTACCCTTAAGTGAATGTGTGTCAGTCTGAATTGACGCTGTTTGGCATCACAACGCTGTTATGAAAGTTTCTCTGGTATAACATGGGTGATGTTAGCATAGCAACCGAAGCTAAACTGACTACTTGCTAAGCCGTTTTATACAGGCACATTTTACCGGCGTATTTTTCATTATGATTCTACTTGTGATAGTCGGACATGACAACCTGTACAGCCCATGTATTGATTCCATCCGATAGCTGCTATAATAACAAACAAAACGTCTGCCTTCTCTCCACAATGATCAATAACAGCGAACGGATGGTCAAAGTAAGGTTTCCTGCACGCCTCGACGTAAGCGGCGCCGCGTCATAGCTCCAAAGCTCCAAAGCTCTTGCCTCTGGACCGACAACTTTTTGGAGCTGGAAGTGAACCGCATTCCGGAGCTATGACGCGCCGCCGCTGCGGTGTGAACAGGAAAAACCGGCGCTTTTCAGGCTCTAGCTCCCAGCAGGAGCTGGAAAAGCGCCGGTGTGAAAGGGGCTTCAGAGGGGCGTGGGGAGGGGCTCCTTATTTTCATCTAAAGTAACAGACAGAGAATCAGCACTTTGGAAACAGGGCTGAAACAGAGGGGATTATGGGTAATGCTGCAATGATCTGTTTGGTGTTTCAGCCAATCAGAGACAGGCTCTGGATATATCTGAGACCTGGAATATATTGATGAGAAACAGGATAATAGGGGACCTTTAAGTGGTTTCAAATAATGTGCTTTGGAGCAGCAACACATCTGGCACTCACTAAAATAAACAAAATAAACACACATCTCTCTGGTGTTGGATTCTGGGTATTGTAGTTTGTTTTGTTCTGGACTTCCTGTGTCCCCGGGTTTTGTTTCCGTGACGTCTCCGTGTCAGAGCCCTCTCACCTGATGTACAGTGCGTACAGCAGGGAGTCTCAGACCTGTGTGTTGAAACCTGAGGCTGTAAACTCACACCTGGTTCCCCTCTGGACCCGGAGACACCTGACCCGGGTCACCTGACACCACCTCCCTCAGTCTGCACACCGCCCTGCAGCATGGCGGACGCCGGGGCCTGGAGGAAACACCAGGACGGGCCCCGAATCCTCCAACATGGACCTGTACCTGGGCCTGGACCTGGACCTGGACCTGTACCTGTACCTGTACCTGGACCTGGACATGGACCTGGACCTGGACCTGGACCTGGACCAAACCGTGTGTGGATCTCTCTGATCGCAGGTGAGATGCAGACATAAACAGAGCAACATTACTGATGCTCTGCAGGGGAAGACTCAAAGGTATATCATCAGATGCTCAGCAGCTACAGAGTAGACATGGCAATGAAATTCTTCTGACCTGAGCTCCTCCAACAATGCAACATATATAATAAAATACAAAAATACAAAAATAAACAGTAGTGCAAGAAGTCTATATACATGTAAATAGAATATGATATGTAAAAGAACAGAATATGAAATTAAATAATGTACATTAAGACAAAATTAAACACAGACAATTGTAAAACAGCCCAAAATTGCAGGTGAGGTTATTCCAGCTGTTACCAACAGACCATTGACCTTAATAAAGTTATCTGAATATCTTCCACTGGAAAGCACCAAATTGCATACACTTTCATCTCACATTACGTAAAGAGTTAAAAAGAGTGCAATCAGCCATGAAAATACAAACTCCAAATACAAAAGTATGTGCAAATATATATCGGATTTCTCCATTTTTGTTTCGATTGTACCAGATATGTATGTAAAGAAATGCTATTGTGGAAGTACACTATGGGCTTCCATAGTGTACTTTTTGGCACAGGTATAGGACCAGGTGACAGCAAAATATAAGTCCTGAATCGTTTTGTTAAAATGTATATTTCTCTTGTTTTAGGGTTACAATTATTATTTAGGTGTAACGGTATAATATTTATTATTATTAATAGTAAATATTCAGAGTCAAACTAGTATTGGTGGATCTTCAAGACTCTCTGATTTTAACTCAAATGTCAAATCTGAATTATGAATGTAAACAATAACTAAATATATTTCTCCCTGGAGGATGGAGACTCTCCCAAAATGGAAATACATAAGGATAATATATTGATTGATTGATTGAAAAGTTTATTAACAGCTTGTATATTGGGTACAGTACAGTACAGCTCAAAACATACAATTGTTAAGGGGATGCAGACCAGAGAAAGACTTTCGTCTTGTTTACATCAGGGTCCCCCCATTTCCAATTCATCATATCATTTAAGACATATAAGACATATTTGACATACAGATGGCTTATTTACAATTTACATACAGGTGGTTTTTTACATACAGATGGCTTATTTACAATTTACATACAGGTGGTTTTTTTACATACAGATGGCTTATTTACAATTTACATACAGGTGGTTTTTTACATACAGATGGCTTATTTACAATTTTCATTTTAGATTTCGTTCTAATACATCCTAACCGGACATTTAAGACATACCAAGTCTACAGATATACAGTTAGTAACAGAGTCTAAAATGCGAGTATATACATAGATGGGGGGGGGAAGCTGTCCATTGTACGACAGGTTGAGATTTGTACCATTACCGGGGCCAGTTTTGCAATGCTTTCCCCCGAAGGTGCTCTTTAAGAGAGGTTTTGAAGGTAAGTATAGTTTTACTTTCCTTTACAGTTGTGGGAAGAGCGTTCCACCTTGATGTGGCATAATTGCGATATGTGTATTCCCCTTTTTTTGTGCCAAATCTGGGTTTTACATGATTTGTGGAGCTCCCTCTGGTGTTATGATCATGGTATTCCTTGACCTTTGGGAAGAATTTTGACATGTACATGGGTACCATAGAGGTGTAGTGGATCTTGTAGACCAGGCCCATTGCAAGTAGCTGTACTCTGTCGTCTACTCTAAGCCATCCTAGGTTGTCAAAGTGGGCAGAGGTGAGGTGGGTTCTAGATGAAAGGTCAAGCAGTAGTCTGACCAGTTTATTTTGCGATGTTTGAAGTTTTATTTTTAGCGCCTTGGAGGTGCTATGGTACCATGACGTGCAAGCATAGTCATAGTACCCTTGAATGAGTGCTCCTGCCAGAGTTTTCAGGGTGTTTTTGTTTACCAGAGAGGAGATCCGGTATAGGAATCTAGTTCTTTGATTGACTTTTTTTATTACATTGGATGCCATTTTGTCACAGGAGAGGTTTGCCTCAAGAATAGATCCTAGGTATGTAATTTCCTTCTTACTTGTGACAATAATGTCACCCACTGCAACTGAGAAGTCGTCGGATTTGCTGAGATTATGTTTCGAACCGAAGAGAATGGACTCTGTTTTACCCAGGTGTAATGATAATTTATTATCGGCGAGCCAGGTGCAGATTCTGCCGAGCTCGGAGCTGAGGGTTTTTTCAACCTGCAATCTGCTCCTGTCAGAGACCAGCAGGGCTGAGTCGTCCGCGAACAGGAACAAGTTGCAGTCACATGCTGATGACATGTCATTTGCATAAATTAGGAACAGTAACGGACCTAATATGCTTCCTTGTGGAACACCACAGCTCACTGGGAGGGGGGGGGACAGAGTACCGTTTACCTCCACCATCTGTTCTCTCCCCTCCAGGTAGGATTGCATCCAGCTCACCGATAGTTTATCAAAACCAATTGCTTTTAGCTTGTCAATCAGAATGGGGTGATTGACAGTGTCGATCTACATTATCTACATTTACAAACCGTAAAAATGTATGAACGATTCCTTTATAACGTGAAAAAAGGATCATAACATCCAAATACTAAATCGCTCGGTAAGTGAAAGCCTCGTCGTGTGTGTGAATCTCCCAGCGGACCCTGAAGGCATCACAGCGCGTCCTCATTGATGATTGGCTGCCGTTGCCATGGGAGCGGCTTTCGTTGCCATAGTTACGTGTCTTAAAGAGGGATTTGCTCAATCAGAGTTTCAGACTCAGAGCGTCGTGAAGCAGTGCTAACATGCTAAACCGGGGATATTCACCGGTGAAAAGTGGAGAAAGCCGTGACGGGAACGGTAGAAGGGTTCTTATGTGAGCAAAAAAGGGCCGCAGGGGCTGATGGGAAACTGAGGAGAAAGTTTATTTCAACTTTTGACTAGTTTCCGTTCACCTGCCTGTTAGCTCCGCTGCTAGCTCTGCTAACGGCTAACGGCAGTTTGAAAAGTTACTGGAGGTAGACCGCCGGGGATTAGACGGACCCATCGGGCCGGGGATTAGACGGCCCCATGACGGTGGAAGGAGTGAGACACTCCGCCATCCTGTCCGCCCTGTTCGGCGGGACGGACGAGTCCGAGCCGCTGGGAGCCGCGCAGTTTATCAAAGGTACCCTGACTTAGAGCAGAGCTTATTAAAGGTACACATATTTAAATCAGAGCCTATATGAGAGCCGATTAGAGGTACACATACACTGATTATATAAAGGTGAACATACTTTAAAAAATAGTTTATTAAAGGTACAACAACACCTATAATGCAAATGTATAAATACTTAATCTAGAGTTTATTAAAGGTGGGAATACACAGTTTATTTAATGTACGTATACTTTAAATCAAAGCTTATTAAAGGTACAACAACACCTATAAAAAGATGTACAAATACTTTAAACTGGAGCTTATTGAAGGTACAAATACAGTTTATTTCAAGTACAGCTGGAGCTTATTGAAGGTACAAATAAACTGTTTATTTCAAGTATGCATACTTTAAATCAGAGTTTATTAAAGGGAGAACTACTCCTTAAATAAAAAGGTACAAATTAGAGCTTATTAAAGGTACTACAAATACAGTTTATTTTAAGTACAACTGGAGCTTATTGAAGATACAAATACACTGTTCAATTAAAGTACACATTCTTTAAACTACTTTATTTATTTAAGGTAAGTTTATTTATATTGCACCTTTCAACACAAGGCAATTCAAAGTGCTTTAAGATAAAAATGTAATGGTGACAGACTTTTAAATATACATAATAATGCTTTTTATATTGGCAGAGATTGTACTGTATGAACAAAACGGGTACATTTACCTATAATAGTGTAAAGTAAAAAAATGTCCAGGTAGATCAGGTAGTTTGGTTGATCAGGATCACCATGGTAACTGTCTGTGTAAATAAATACACAGTCTCTCTATGATCGGTAATCAATCAGGTCATTATATTAATTATGATGCTCCCGGTGTGCAGTGGGGTTTTATTGCAACCATATTGTCTTTATAACGATGTACATATTTAAAAAATAATGTTAAATGTTGTGACCTGCCTGCTTTAAATGTTGCTTTGTCAAATCATCAAGATTTCAAATACGTTTTGTTTTGTGTTTCATGAGAAATACATAGCGTTGTTATTTCATTTGGCGTGACATAACCTATCAGGGATATAAATACAGGTGTGCCCTCCTGAGACTCTGACACTGAATACTGTGTGTTGTATAAAGGTCACTGTCCTGTATATTATTTACTATTGCTCCTGATTAGACACCTTCACGTTTCATTATTTTTATGTTTTAAAAAAAATGGATATACCCTTTTTAGGGTCAGGGTTTCAGAGTTTTAAAGTCTCCCCAAACTTCCATTATTATTCAAATAACCACATTTTATTAAGCTGATTCTTTTATCCAAAGCGACGTACAATACGTGCAATAAACCATAAAGATCAAACTGAGGACAACAAGAGCAGTTTCTGAGGGTGCGACAGTGGATATCTGTCGATGTTCAACATGTACTTCTAACAAATACATTTGATTGGGTTGTTTGTTTTTCAAAGCGTCTGTTCCAATAATTAAAGTATTGTATTTATAGCCTTATGAAAGAAACGTTGTGTGTGTGTGTGTGTGTGCTGTGTGTGTGTGTTGTGTGTGTGTGTGTGTGTGTGTGTGTGTGTGTGTGTGTGTGTGTGTGTGTGTGTGTGTGTGTGTGTGTGTGTGTGTGTGTGTGTGTGGTGTGTGTGTGTGTGTGTGTGTGTGTGTGTGTGTGTGTGTGTGTGTGTGTGTGTGTGTGTGTGTGTGTGTGTGATGTGTGTGTGTGTGTGTGTGTGTGTGTGTGTGGTGTGTGTGTGTGTGTGTGTGTGTGTGTGTGTGTGTGTGTGTGTGTGTGTGTGTGTGTGTGTGTGTGTGTGTGTGTGTGTGTGTGTGTGTGTGTGTGTGTGTGTGTGTGTGTGTGTGTGTGTGTGTGTGTCCTGCAGAGCGTCTGTACTTCGCCACGTTACGCAGTAAACCCAAGAGTACGGCGAACACTCACTACTTCTGCACCGATGACGAGTTTGTCTACGAAAAGTAAGTTTATATGTTTATATATCACATTACTTTTTATATGCATGTTATGTGCTATATACTTTGTGGTAGGGCTGCTCGATTATGGCAAAAATCATAATCTCGATTATTTGGGTCAATAATTGATATCACGATTATTAAAAACGATTATCCATTTACTTTGAAAACATCCATTTATTTAAAAAAAAATGTGAACAGTATGTTTTTAACAGTTGATTACCCTGAACTTTAAGCATAATTCAACTGAAAAACCAATACAAAAAAAAATATATTAATACAAAATTAATTAAAATAAATAAATAATTGTTTTATTTCCATTATGTTGTTTTCATAATCGTTGCAAGCCAAAATCGTAATTGCGATTAAAATACGATTAATTGAGCAGCCCTACTGTGTGTGTGTGTGCATAGCATATTTATTTATTCTTTACTATAATTTTAACGGTTCATTGGCAACATTACTACAGTTGTAATATCTCTTATCTGTAAAATGTGTCAGACATTATTAAAAGTAAGTATACAATCTTAAATCAACTTTTTGTTTCAAATAAAAAACCCTGTGGACTAAATCTTTTACTCTGAAAAATGTGCATGTTATTGTTGTTGCACTGCTCACTTAAGTTGTTGATGAGCACAAACTTCTTAACCTGTTTCTGTCTAGAATATAAAATACACATATCATATGAAATGAATCTTTGTCACTCGCCCAGCTTTAAGGGTTCTTCATCCCAACACTCAGCTGCTGTATGGATGTTTCTATTGTTTAGCAGCTGATGAAAACTACACGTCAGACAAAGTGAATGAGATTCTTTGTTTTGGGTGTGGGCGGGGCGGTCTCTACATTTCTTTTTAGCCAGTATGAGGTCAGGACTAATCTCAACTAGGGAGTGGAGACGGATGACATATTTCAACCGGACCTGTAGCTCCTGTTGGACTAGAGAGACTAGAGAGACTTTAATAAGCAGGACATATTCAGCTTTTTGAGGTGTTCCCTCTCCTGTAGTGTGTTATATAGGTTTGTGTGCATGTCAATGGTCTGCAGAGGCTAAAATCCCATACACTCCCAGCTTTTTGAGCATTAAAGCATGGAAACATGTCATAGTAGAGACGCTAAATACTAAAATACACCTGAAAGGGGCCTGTAGGAGCCATATGTTAACGTGTATCATTTGAACTATTATGTGTATATATCATTGTATTTCTTTGTTATTAGTATTATTATATTATTTATTTAAATCAGCTGTTGTAAAATTGACGTCATAGCCGACTGCAGCTGCTGGTAATTAGAAGGAGAAAAGAATCACGGAGCAATATCGTTTTTTGACCTTTAAAAATATGTGTTTGTACTGATCCCTTTTGTTTAAGTAAAGAGTCAACCAAACTTACCTGAGACTTATTTTTGCTGCTTTCTGTCTCAGTTTCTACGCAGACTTCGGCCCTCTGAATCTGGCCATGCTGTACCGATACTGCTGCAAACTGAACAAGAAGCTGAAGGTGAGTTCCTGCTGACAATCACACAGGAATGTCATTCACCTGGTCTACACACTGATCAATCCCCCTGTCACACACTGATCAATCACCCTGTCACACACTGATCAATCACCCTGTCACACACTGATCAGTCACCCTGTCACACACTGATCATTCACCCTGTCACACACTGATCAATCACCCTGTCACACACTGATCAGTCACCCTGTCACACACTGATCAGTCACCCTGTCACACACTGATCAGTCACCCTGTCACACACTGATCAATCACCCTGTCACACACTGATCATTCACCCTGTTAGACACTGATCAGTCACCCTGTTAGACACTGATCAGTCACCCTGTCACACACTGATCAGTCACCCTGTCACACACTGATCAGTCACCCTGTCACACACTGATCAGTCACCCTGTCACACACTGATCAATCACCCTGTCACACACTGATCAGTCACCCTGTCACACACTGATCAATCACCCTGTCACACACTGATCAATCACCCTGTCACACACTGATCAGTCACCCTGTCACACACTGATCAATCACCCTGTCACACACTGATCAGTCACCCTGTCACACACTGATCAATCACCCTGTCACACACTGATCAATCACCCTGTCACACACTGATCAGTCACCCTGTCACACACTGATCAGTCACCCTGTCACACACTGATCAATCACCCTGTCACACACTGATCAATCACCCTGTCACACACTGATCAATCACCCTGTCACACACTGATCATTCACCCTGTTAGACACTGATCAGTCACCCTGTCACACACTGATCAATCACCCTGTTAGACACTGATCAGTCACCCTGTCACACACTGATCAATCACCCTGTCACACACTGATCAGTCACCCTGTCACACACTGATCAATCACCCTGTCACACACTGATCAGTCACCCTGTCACACACTGATCAGTCACCCTGTCACACACTGATCAGTCACCCTGTCACACACTGATCAGTCACCCTGTCACACACTGATCAATCACCCTGTCACACACTGATCAGTCACCCTGTCACACACTGATCAGTCACCCTGTCACACACTGATCAATCACCCTGTCACACAATGATCAGTCACCCTGTCACACACTGATCAATCACCCTGTCACACACTGATCAGTCACCCTGTCACACACTGATCAATCACCCTGTCACACACTGATCAGTCACCCTGTCACACACTGATCAGTCACCCTGTCACACACTGATCAATCACCCTGTTAGACACTGATCAGTCACCCTGTCACACAATGATCAGTCACCCTGTCACACACTGATCAATCACCCTGTCACACACTGATCAGTCACCCTGTCACACACTGATCAATCACCCTGTCACACACTGATCAGTCACCCTGTCACACACTGATCAGTCACCCTGTCACACACTGATCAATCACCCTGTTAGACACTGATCAATCACCCTGTCACACACTGATCAGTCACCCTGTCACACACTGATCAGTCACCCTGTCACGCACTGATCAGTCACCCTGTCACACACTGATCAATCACCCTGTCACACACTGATCAGTCACCCTGTCACACACTGATCAATCACCCTGTCACACACTGATCAGTCACCCTGTCACACACTGATCAGTCACCCTGTCACACACTGATCAATCACCCTGTCACACACTGATCAGTCACCCTGTCACACACTGATCAGTCACCCTGTCACACACTGATCAATCACCCTGTCACACACTGATCAGTCACCCTGTCACACACTGATCAGTCACCCTGTCACACACTGATCAATCACCCTGTCACACACTGATCAGTCACCCTGTCACACACTGATCAGTCACCCTGTCACACACTGATCAATCACCCTGTCACACACTGATCAGTCACCCTGTCACACACTGATCAGTCACCCTGTCACACACTGATCAATCACCCTGTCACACACTGATCAGTCACCCTGTCACACACTGATCAATCACCCTGTCACACACTGATCATTCACCCTGTCACACACTGATCAGTCACCCTGTCACACACTGATCAGTCACCCTGTCACACACTGATCATTCACCCTGTCACACACTGATCAATCACCCTGTCACACACTGATCAATCACCCGGTCACACACTGATCAATCACCCTGTCACACACTGATCAGTCACCCTGTCACACACTGATCAATCACCCTGTCACACACTGATCAATCACCCTGTTAGACACTGATCAATCACCCTGTTAGACACTGATCAATCACCCTGTCACACACTGATCAATCACCCTGTCACACACTGATCAATCACCCTGTTAGACACTGATCAGTCACCCTGTCACACACTGATCAGTCACCCTGTCACACACTGATCAATCACCCTGTTAGACACTGATCAATCACCCTGTTAGACACTGATCAATCACCCTGTCACACACTGATCAATCACCCTGTTAGACACTGATCAATCACCCTGTTAGACACTGATCAATCACCCTGTTAGACACTGATCAATCACCCTGTTAGACACACAGCTGATTCGCTGTCATCCTTGTTATTTGGACCGTTTCTTTGTTTTGTTTTGTTTGGTTTCTGTTGCCGTAGCGATGACATTCCTCAGTGAAAACACCTGAGACACAAAGCATCATGGGACATTATGATGATGTGATGAACACCTTAAATCTGCAACTGGGTTTATATTTAAAATGCTGTCAGACCTCTGATGGAATATTATTCAGACATTTAAACTAAAACTAATTGAAGTATCTTTATTTATAGTCATCAGAATATCATAAAGTGCTTCAAGAGGATTAGGACTCTTAACTTTAACACCATCAAGAGACTAAACTGTAAAAGATGGAGGGCAACAAATCCAATCTTCTTTAACCCTTAGATGCATAAGTGGGTATCTTTTGACCCGGTGAGGTGGTTTTCTTGAAGTATCTTTGTAATCACATTTTTTAATCATTTCATATTCCAGCTATTCCTCAAAAAACATGTTTTGGATATCATGCCATTCACATTTTAAATTTACATTTTAAGAAATTGTAGTTTTTGTATTTCTACACCAAGCTTCCATAAGTGGGTCAAAAATGACCCGCATGCATTTCCTATGGGATCCTATGGGAACCTTTGATTCTTATCACCTGTTGCTGTCAGGAATACATTCACTGTGGAGCACACAGACGACATCACAAGTGACACCTCTCAGGAAGATTATTTTACACAGCAAGATCTGAAACCTGTCAGTATAATAATAATAATAATACATTATATTTGTATAGGGCTTTTCAAGGACTCAAAATCGCTTTACAATATAAGGGAAGGTTAGGGTGGGGGGTATAGGACTATCAAACTTGATCAACCGGCATGGATTGATGGGGGGGGTGGGCTATGAGTAGACAAGAGGAGAAGAGATGAGTTTTGAAAAGGGACTGGAATACTGTGAGGGTCTCAGAATAGCGGAGACCTTTGCATCAATATGTTCAAAACGGGTTTTTTCAAAATGTAAAAAAAATGTCTAAAATTATAAATAGTGAAAAGTTTAATATAAAATATTTCTAGTGTGAACCAAAATATAATACTAAATATTATAAGTGATTTTTCTTAACCAAAATGACAAAATAAAAACACATTATTCTAATATGGGTCCTTTTTGACCCACTTATGGAAGAGTGTAGGGTCCAGTCACTCGGGCATCTAAGGGTTAACAGTCTGAAGTTCATTTGAGGATTCAACACATGAAATGTCTTTTTAATTTGAAACTCCTTCCCTGGCGTAGAGCTCCTTCCTGTCGGGTCAGCGCTGATGGCAGTTTCACAGTTCAGTGTGAGAATCTGCAGATACCCGAGGCCTCTCACATGTCTCCGTTTATTACCAACACTTATTTATATCGTTTCAATAATCAATCGTTGTCACGTCTATAAAATGTTGTTTGATATTTCAGATGTTCCCCATCAGATGCAGTTCAGTTGCCCTTAATGTGGTGGTGCCGTGCTAGGTGGCATCCTGTTGCAGCAGCAGCTTCTAAAATGTCCCAAATTGACTAAAACAATTCCCAAATTGGGATCAATAAAGTACATCTTAGCTTATCTTAAAACGTAGATGCTGTTGCGTAATGTTGTTAGCATGCAGGCTAGTTCTGCTAAGCTGGATAAAGTTATATTTGCTGGTTCAGAGATTTATAGAAAGCACTCAGTGCAGTTTTCTATCTGCAGACAGATTGGGGAGAAGGTTTTCAATCTTCTCTGATCTAATCTGCAGACTGACAGTCATTGTAGGGTAGGTAATTCACTTCAGAAACACTTGTTATATTCCATGGAATGCTCTTAACATCCAGATAGCAATGAATATCTGAAGTGCTTTGATAAAAAATCCATAAAGAAATGTAATCTGTGGAAGCTGTAGTACTGTAAAAAGCACGACCAATCATCTGAGCCGGCCCGGCTAAAATAACTGGATGGCCTACCTGCCTGTCAGCCTTCCATCTGTGCACAAACTTATCTCGTGCCCTCATTGGTCATGTGCGCGTTCGTGTGTGTTGGAGGAGGGGCTCTGTGAGGAAGTGGCAGATTTTCTCCGGTTGTGTATTTTCAAATTCTAGCGCACTCGAGCCGGTTTCTCCATTCTTACCTACCCTAGCTTTGAGTAACACTTTTTTTAAATTATTTTTTATTATCAAATATATTTTTTAGGTTCTTTGTTTAATACATTTTTTTTTATTTACTTTGTATACACATTTTATCTTCCCTTAAAGTAGGGTAGGTAATTTTGGAGAAACCAGCTCGAGATCGCTAGAATTTGAAAATACACAACCGGAGAAAATCTGCCACTTCCTCACAGAGCCCCTCCTCCAACACACACGAACGCGCACATGACCAATGAGGGCACGAGATAAGTTTGTGCCCCGATGGAAGGCTGACAGGCAGGTAGGCCATCCAGTTATTTTAGCCGGGCCGGCTCAGATGATTGGTCGTGCTTTTTACAGTACTACAGCTTCCACAGATGATATTTTTTTATGGATTTTTTGTCAAAGCACTTCAGATATTCATTGCTATCGGGATGTTAAGAGCATTCCATGGAATATAACAAAAAGTGTATCTCGAGCCGGTTTCTCAAACTTACCTACCCCACCTTTAAGGACTAAACAACATGCAACGTCATAATGTGTGTCTGTGTTTACTGTCAACACTTTTCATATCAACCCTTAATATAAAATATGTTTCAATCATGTGACGTCTCTTCCTCCTCTCTGCAGTCGTTCACTCTGACGAGGAAGAGGATCGTTCACTACACCAGCTTCGACCAGAGGAAGAGATCCAACGCCGCCGTGCTGATCGCAGGCTACGCTGTGAGTCACGCCATTACAATGAATCATAAACCCACTTTCAAACATAGAACTTCCTAGACTTCCCCCAATGTGTTTCTTCCAAATATGAGCCACACCTGATCCCTCAAAGCATCATGGGAATCATCGCTCCAAAAAGGTAGATGTCCTATTTTGAATTAGGGATAGAGCAAAAATGAATTTCAAAATCTTTGATCCAAATTTGTTATTTGATATTACTGAGATGCAGAATGTGTCATCGACATGTTGTGTTCAATTACAGTTTAAACGTTACGCTGACGCTACATTTTGACAGCATGTGTTAATTATCTCCATCACAGCAGTCTATAGATAGATCAGGTAGAACAGATATGTTACACACACACAGACACACACACACACACACAGATAGACACACACACACACACACACACACACACAGACACAGACACACACACACACACACACAGACAGAGAGACACACACACAGACAGAGAGACAGAGAGACAGAGAGGGAGAGAGAGAGACACACACACACACACACACACACATACACACACACACACACACACACACACACACACACACACACACACACACACACACACACACACACACACACACACACACACACACACACACACACACACACACACACACACACACTCTCCTGCTGTGTGTTTAGAGTGTAAATATTTGATGGTGTTGAGGCTCTGGACGGTGATACAATCAGACCTACTGACACATTGAAGGACACGAGGACTAACTTAATAGAAATGGTACAGACTGAACTGAGAGTAAAACAACAATCGGGTCTATCAACGTGTTTCAAGCTGTCTCTTTGAAACGTAGTGACATTTTTTCTGAGCAAAGTTTTGACATTTCTGAGCGGACTTTCTCCTGCTGGGAGCAACACATTATCATTTCACTGAGTAACCTTAGCAAACATGAAAGTAACGTGAAAGAAAAGAAACAATAGCACCTGATAAGATAATGTTATCACCATGAAAGTAGGGTTAACACCCGATGAAGTAACTTTAGCATCTGATAAAAAGACGTTAGCTCACCCTTTTTAGATTCATGTTTTCACATCTCAGCTGTTGATCTGATCTGAAATGAGTTCATAAGTCATTGATTAGATCGCCTCATGTATGTGTGAAGCTTCTTATGAACAGCAGCTCAAATGAAATCAGAGTCTGTTCCATTCACCATGTAGCATGAACAGTGTTAGCATAGCTCCAGGTGAGTCTGATGTTGAGTCTCTGTCTACCTGTGTGTGTGTGTCAGGTGATCTACCTGAAGAAAACTCCTGAGGAAGCTTTCAGAGCTCTGATCTCCGGATCCAACGCCTCCTACCTGCCCTTCAGGTGAGGCCTACTATACTAGTGTGTGTGTGTGTGTGTGTGTGTGTGTGTGTGTGTGTGTGTGTGTGTGTGTGTGTGTGTGTGTGTGTGTGTGTGTGTGTGTGTGTGTGTGTGTGTGTGTGTGTGTGTGTGTGTGTGTGTGTGTGATGTGTGTGTGTGTGTGTGTGTGTGTGTGTGTGTGTGGTGTGTGTGTGTGTGTGTGTGTGTGTGTGTGTGTGATGTGTGTGTGTGTGTGTGTGTGTGTGTGTGTGTGTGTGTGTGTGTGTGTGTGTGTGTGTGTGTGTGTGTGTGTGTGTGTGTGTGTGTGTGTGTGTGTGTGTGTGTGTGTGTGTGTGTGTGTTGTGTGTGTGTGTGTGTGTGTGTGTGTGTGTGTGTGTGTGTGTGTGTGTGTGTGTGTGTGTGTGTGTGTGTGTGTGTGTGTGTGTGTGTGTGTGTGTGTTCTCTGATGGAGTAAACATGAGGAGGCGACGCCCACACAGTGAGGCGTTCACTGACAGCCAGAATAATGACTGGTGTCTTGAGTCAGGATTTTACTGAACTAAAACTACAGAAATATGACTTAAAGTCATGATTCTCTTGCTTTGACTGTGTTTCAAGTCTAGGAAATTCTCATATACAAAACAATTATTTAATTGATAGAGTAATATATATTTGTTTATGTCTGTGATGCATATTTACAAACATGATAGTCAAAGTATGTATGTTATGTAGGATTATTATTTATTATAACACAGATTTGTATTGATCCTTTGTCTGCTGTGATTCTCTGCAGGGACGCGTCCTTTGGGAATTGCACCTTCAACCTCACAGTGCTGGACTGTCTGCAGGGCATCAGGAAGGTGAGCTGTGATTGGCTGCATGGATGCTGACATTAGGCTGCACGATATTGGACAAAACTGACATTGTGATATTTCCTTCCCCTGCGATATGAAAAAATACAGGAATTGACAAAAGACCGTTTTTTTTTTGTCCGCAAACCGTCCTTTCTTGAACTTCAATGCGATACAATTGGTATTTATTTAACCGGATGAAGGATTTTAGTCACGGACGTCTGGATGTTAAGTTATCAGAGCAACAAGCTGAGCTAGCTTGGTTACCCTGCTGTGATCTGATCAAGAATGATTGTGATTGGTGGTTTGCTGTGCATGCAGAGCCCTCACTCACTCAAGTTCCCCTGACATGAGAGCCGCGTGAGTTTTCCTTTTGTAGCAAGCAGCAAAAATAATTGTAACATGACGTGTTTGAGTTCATTTGCCTACTTAATATCGCACATCGCATGTCCTGCGATGCGAATATCGCGATATTCGTCACGACATGATATATCGTGCAGCCCTAGCTGACATCATCAAGTGTCACCTGTATGATCTCACACTTTAAGTATTAACTGCAGAAGGGCTTATAAGTATTTTAAATTAGGCTAACATTGTACATTTCCAACTTTAACCTAAAATATAGAAATGTGAGAATCTAAAGTGTTCACCTTTTCTCGTGGATCTAACTCCTCCGGTGTTCCTAACGCTTCAATAGATGGGTTGAATGCAGAGACACCCGTTCACTCTTACTCGTTGAGTTGGAGTTTATTACAATCCCTAATTTCCAATCATTTTATTTTAACAACATTTGTGAACTTGTATCTATAAAACTATAGAGCGTTTCCCTCTGACACCTCTGACCTATTATGATTTATATAAATAATGATATGCTCTTTATATAAGTGACCCGCTCTATGGAAATCAGTCGAAGTCTCAACGGCTCGTTTCAAAATAAACGTGGATTTGCCTAAAAAACTAGTTTTTCGGGGTTCGGGTGTTTCGTTTGATTTTAAATAAACAAAGTCTTGGCTTTCAGAATATGAAACTTTTATTTCCAAAATCACAAGATAAATACATTGAAGCTTGTGAAGGGAAGATGACAGCTCTCACTCTGCTGTTCCACACGCCGCCCCCCCTCCCTCCGCTGACATTATGAATGTAAGGCGTAGTGATCATATATAACACGGCAGGGTCCGTTACAGTTTGTTTTCATCTGATTTCAGATAAACAAAGTCTTGGCTTTCAGAATATTAAACTTGTTTCATTCAGATGATAAATACAACTTAGAAGCTTGTAGACATAATTACAAGCGGAGAACGGAGTAACTTGACGTCACAGCAGGCGTAACAACAGCCGGTGTTTCTCCTGAGTGTTTTCCCCGGGAAACAAACACAATACACACAAATGCAAAAATACACACACACACACACGTATACACACACACACACGTATACACACACACACACATACACACACACACTCGCAAGCTTCCCCCAGAGCAGTAATCCAAACGAAAATATCTTCCCTCCGTAGTACTTTCATCATTTGCTAATAACCAATCAGATCGATGGATTCCAGAGAAGAGGAAACTTTGAAGGCCTTTTTCTCAACATGATGACTCGGTGACAGTCATTATATCATGTGACATATTTTGCTTAATATTTGGAGAACAACAACAATCCTGATATCATTAGGAAGCTATGAATCTCCTCTTTCCAGCAGCGTATACAACTCAAAATGTGTCTTCGGGTCAATGCGACTGATTTCGATGGAGCAGGTCACATGTGTTTGTAACCCATAACTCTGTCACATATAAGCCGCTAATATCAATTGGAAGTTTTGTAAGTTATCTTTTGCCAATAAAATGCTAAATGAATCATGTCTCTGTTGTTTCAGGCTCTGCAGCACGGCTTCTTCGACTTTGAGACCTTCGACGTGGACGAGTACGAACACTACGAGGTAAAAACATCACGTTAATGCACTGATACCCCAGCTGCTCTGTGTGAACCACGTGCACCGGCTGCTCTGCGTGAACCACGTGCACCGGCTGCTCTGCGTGAACCACGTGCACCGGCTGCTCTGCGTGAACCACGTGCACCGGCTGCTCTGCGTGAACCACGTGCACCGGCTGCTCTGCGTGAACCACGTGCACCGGCTGCTCTGCGTGAACCACGCGCACCGGCTGCTCTGCGTGAACCACGCGCACCATCTGCTCTGCGTGAACCACGCGCACCATCTGCTCTGCGTGAACCACGCGCACCATCTGCTCTGCGTGAACCACGCGCACCATCTGCTCTGCGTGAACCACGCGCACCAGCTGCTCTGCGTGAACCACGCGCACCAGCTGCTCTGCGTGAACCACGCGCACCAGCTGCTCTGCGTGAACCACGCGCACCAGCTGCTCTGCGTGAACCACGCGCACCAGCTGCTCTGCGTGAACCACGCGCACCAGCTGCTCTGCGTGAACCACGCGCACCAGCTGCTCTGCGTGAACCACGCGCACCAGCTGCTCTGCGTGAACCACGCGCACCAGCTGCTCTGCGTGAACCACGCGCACCATCTGCTCTGCGTGAACCACGCGCACCATCTGCTCTGCGTGAACCACGCGCACCATCTGCTCTGCGTGAACCACGCGCACCGGCTGCTCTGCGTGAACCACGCGCACCGGCTGCTCTGCGTGAACCACGTGCACCGGCTGCTCTGCGTGAACCACGTGCACCGGCTGCTCTGCGTGAACCACGTGCACCGGCTGCTCTGCGTGAACCACGTGCACCGGCTGCTCTGCGTGAACCACGTGCACCGGCTGCTCTGCGTGAACCACGTGCACCATCTGCTCTGCGTGAACCACGTGCACCATCTGCTCTGCGTGAACCACGTGCACCATCTGCTCTGCGTGAACCACGTGCACCATCTGCTCTGCGTGAACCACGTGCACCGGCTGCTCTGCGTGAACCACGTGCACCGGCTGCTCTGCGTGAACCACGTGCACCGGCTGCTCTGCGTGAACCACGTGCACCATCTGCTCTGCGTGAACCACGTGCACCATCTGCTCTGCGTGAACCACGTGCACCATGTGCACCAGCTGCTCTGCGTGAACCACGTGCACCAGCTGCTCTGCGTGAACCACGTGCACCAGCTGCTCTGCGTGAACCACGTGCACCAGCTGCTCTGCGTGAACCACGTGCACCATCTGCTCTGCGTGAACCACGTGCACCAGCTGCTCTGCGTGAACCACGTGCACCAGCTGCTCTGCGTGAACCACGTGCACCATCTGCTCTGCGTGAACCACGTGCACCATCTGCTCTGCGTGAACCACGTGCACCAGCTGCTCTGCGTGAACCACGTGCACCATCTGCTCTGCGTGAACCACGTGCACCATCTGCTCTGCGTGAACCACGTGCACCATCTGCTCTGTGTGAACCACGCGCACACAGTGGAGCCTGCAGCGCTGCGTAAATAATTTAGTGAGAAGAAAAAACGTGAAAAGGTCAGCGCAGCCTTTCAGGAGGTTTTGTTAGGACGAACGTCACAGCAGACTGACTCAGAACCACTAGACCCAAACATTCAGGGGAGTCAGGCTAAAACACATATTAGATCATCTCTCCTCCTAAATAGTGAAAGATCAGAGGTCACATTTTAGTGCAGAAAGACTCACCTTTGTCTCTGTTATTGTTTGCTTTTAGCTCATGTGCAATGCCTTGTGTAAATGCTGCTTTAACAAAATCACTAGCCAAATTACGATTATTAAAGTTAATCTATAATAGAGAGCCACAGTGACGCGTCCTAAAACCCGGAAGGAAGCGTCTTCCGGTTCCCTTGACAAAAAAGCAATGCAGTTTCTCCATAGGGTTTAGAGAGATAGCTGGAAATCAGGTCTGTGGTTGAGACGCATTTAAAGGTGGGGTAGGTAAGTTTGAGAAACCGGCTCGAGATACACTTGTTGTTATATTCCATGGAATGCTCTTAACATCCCGATAGCAATGAATATCTGAAGTGCTTTGACAACAAATCCATTAATAAATATCATCTGTGGAAGCTGTAGTACTGTAAAAAGCACGACCAATCATCTGAGCCGGCCCGGCTAAAATAACTGGATGGCCTACCTGCCTGTCAGCCTTCCATCTGTGCACACACTTATCTCGTGCCCTCATTGGTCATGTGCGCGTTCGTGTGTGTTGGAGGAGGGGCTCTGTGAGGAAGTGGCAGATTTTCTCCGGTTGTGTATTTTCAAATTCTAGCGATCTCGAGCCGGTTTCTCAAACGTACCTACCCCACCTTTAAGAGACGGATCATGTTTTGTTCAGATCTATCGATCATAAATCTATCGGTTAGATTTATGATTAGAACATTATAAAAGTAGGGTAGACATGTGGAGATTATCCGACTGAACAAAACATGATCTGTCTCTTAAATGCGTCTCAACCACAGACCTGATTTCCAGCTATCTCTCTAAACCCTATGGAGAAACGGCATTGCTTTTTTGACGAGGGAACCGGAAGAAGCTTCCTTCCGGGTTTTAGGACGCGTCACTGTGGCTCTCTTTTGTATATACATTTAGTTAAAGTGGACCTATCATGCTATATTATAATAATATAGTGTAGGACCATACCTGTATAAGGCATATTCATACTTTTTTCTTTTCAAAATACCAAACAGATCATGCATTTTAGCCATGCCTCATTTTGCTCAATTTGACAATTTCTAGCTCTGTTTTTGCAAGGGCAGATTCAGTGAGAACAGCACCATCTACAGGCCTGGCATATGTACTACAGCGTCTCCAGCGCTTTCGAACGGCAATGGCCGTGGCTGTCTCCTCCTGATTGGTGGAGTTGGCCCAATAGCCGTAGCGCCACCGTCCTGACGTCAGGACAGTGTTCAAATCTGGATCAGTTTTTATCAGATCCGTTGCAGCCCCTTTTTTAGAGATTTGGGTATGGAGGAAAATAGAGAGGGTTGTGTTTTCTGACACTTGGTGAGTTCCCTGGAACACCGGGGACACATATTCATGTAGAAAAGACGTACAAAAGTGCATTTTGCATGATAGGTCCCCTTTAACTTATTATTTAAACCTTTTTTTTGTCTTAGTTTTATATCTTTAATTTAATTTGTATTATTTTGTATGTATCATTAACTAATCATTTATCACTTTGTTTCTCTCTTATTCATTCAGGGTACATTTTCTATTTGATTTGTAACTCACTACGTAAAATCACTTGCCCAAATTAAGATCAATAAAGTAAATTAAATCTAATTTCAAATGAGATTAACTTTATTAATCCCAATTTGGAAAACGTTGTTGTTGCAGCGTAAAACAAAACAAGGCATTGCACAAAATAACTAATTAAAAGAGTAGAAATAAACAATACTAAAATATAAACATCTCAAAATAGAAATAGAAATAAAGCAGCGTTACAGAGTGAGAGAAATAAACAGATGACCGTGAAGATACAAATCTATAAACTGTCTGACCAATAAAAACACTATTGAAGGGCCAATAGAGCAACAGACCTTATTTCCAGATACTTTCCAAAAACATGTTCAAAAAACCGTTGGCTCTGAGAGGAGGGAACAGGAAGTGGTGAAATGCTGACTCACTTCTTTTAGGACTCGTTCCTGCACCGCTCTATGTAGTAGGGATGGGAACGATTAATCGAATATTCGAAATGATTCAGGTATTCGAATATGAGTTATGAATATTTTAATTAATTATTGTTATTATTTTTTTTTTTGGGACGGATGCCTAAGTTGATTACATATTATCAAATTGAATAATTCAATGTATACGACAGTGCCATAGCTAAATGTGTTAGGTGACGTCTAAAGGTGTGTTTTGGGATATTCAATTAAATATAAATAATACATGTACAGTGTGAATGTTATAAGTCCAGTTGCCTCTCTGTTGGTCTTGACCCTGTGTCTGTGTCTCTGCAGCGGGTGGAGAACGGAGATCTGAACTGGATCGTCCCGGGGAAGTTCCTGGCCTTCAGCGGCCCGCATCCGAAAAGCAAAATAGAGAACGGTGAGTTCAAGGACCTGAAACGGGATCAGAGGATACTAACACTGGGCCTCAATGTGTTCCACGTCAGATTCATGGCGTGTTCCCTCCCTCTTGAGTCCCTTTGTCTTCGTTCATTGAGGGCAGGTGTGTCTTAATTATCAGGTTTAACTCCCGCCACATTAAAGTTCATGAGACTGCAGGGCCGTGTGCACGCAGAAACTGAACGGGTTGAGAGATTTCAGGTGAGGAGGAACGTCTGAAGAGGGTGGAGCATCACTCAAAATAACTTCAGAGGTTAGGGTTAGGAGAGGAGGAGCTTCAGCAGGAAGGGAACGTCATCTTTAGTCAGAAGAGATTATAAAATAACACTCAGGATTTGACTGCAGGTTTCTACGGAATGAAACGGCCATGTCGTTGCTGCTATTGATATTTCCTACTGTTCCTGTTGTTGCTGTTGTTGTTCTTTCTGTTGTTGCTATTCTTGTTGTTGTTCCTGTTGTTGTTGCTGGTGATGTTACTGTTTCTGTTGTTGTTGTTGCTGGTGTTGAAGCTGTTGTGGTTCCTACTGTAGTTGTTCTAGGGCTGCTCAATTATGGCAAAAATCATAATCACGATTATTTTTGGTCAATAATTGATATCACGATTATTAAAAACGATTATCCATTTACTTTGAAAACAGTCATTTATTGAAAATAATAATTTGAACAGTTGATTACCCTGAACTTTAAAGTCGACCTATCATGCTATATTTGAATAATATAGTATAGGGCCATACCTATATAAGGCATATTTATACTTTAAAAAAAAAAAAATACCAAACAGATCATGCATTTTAGCCATGCCTCATTTTGCTCAAATTGACAATTTCTAGCTCTGTTTTTGCAAGGGCAGATTCTGTGAGAACAGCACCACCTACAGGCCTGGCATATGTACTACAGCGTCTCCAGCGCTTTGGAACGGCAATGGCCGTGGCTGTCTCCTCCTGATTGGTGGAGTTGGCCCAATAGCCGTAGCGCCACCGTCCTGACGTCAGGACAGTGTTCAAATCTGGATCAGTTTTTATCAGATCCGTTGCAGCCCCTTTTTTAGAGATTTGTGTATGGAGGAAAATAGAGAGGGTTGTGTTTTCTGACACTTGGTGAGTTCCCTGGAACACCGGGGACACATATTCATGTAGAAAAGACGTACAAAAGTGCATTTTGCATGATAGGTCCCCTTTAAGTATAATTAAACTGAAAACACACACAGAAAAAAAAAAAAAGTTTTTGTAATCGTTGCAAGCCAAAATCGTAATCGAGATTAAAATACGATTAATTGCACAGCCCTAAGTTGTTCCTCTGTAACCCCCTTTATTGTTGGTTTGTTACTATTGTTGCTGCTGTTACTGTTATTGTTCCTGTTGTTGCTATTGTGTTCCCCCTGCAGTTGTTACTTTTGACTGTTGTTGTTATTGTGTTTTCTGTTCCTGTGTAACCCTGTTGTTGCTCCGCCCCCTGCAGGTTACCCTCTCCACGCCCCCGAGGCGTACTTCCCGTACTTCAGGAAGAACAACGTGACCACGGTGGTGCGTCTGAACAAGAAGATCTACGACTCCAAGCGCTTCACGGACGCCGGCTTCGATCACTTCGACCTGTTCTTCTTAGACGGCAGCACGCCAAGCGACGCCATCACGCGCCGCTTCCTGCACGTCTGCGAGAGCACGGAGGGCGCCGTGGCCGTCCACTGCAAGGGTGAGGACCACTAAATGCAAAGGCTTTAATGTCATGAGCTACAGGGTAGAAATCATATAACCCGAGCCGCTCCAACGATGCAACATGTATAATAAAATACAAAGAGTGCAAGAAGTCTTTATACATGTAAACAGAATATGTACCATCTGTACCTTTTACATTTACCTGTTATTTATTCAGATTTTATTGATATTTTATGAATTTATCCGTTTTATTTATTATTTATTTATCGCAATGTAGTTGTTCTGTATTTATAAAATCCAGTAAAAACACCATGAGTTGAAAGTCTATCATGTTTTCATACATTTTCCCCACACTGCGTACATGTTGGAAACCAGCTCATGAGAGCAGTCTGTCCCCTCAGTGCCTCTGTCTGCTGATCAAGATCCACTACTCTTAATAAGATATATATAATGTTTGTTATTATTAGTCTGACATTACATCTCTCTCTCTCTCTTCCTGTCAGCTGGTCTGGGCAGGACGGGCAGTCTGATTGGCTGTTACCTGATGAAGCATTACCGCTTCACAGCAGCTGAGGCCATCGCCTGGATCCGGGTCTGCAGACCCGGCTCTGTGATTGGACCTCAGCAGAACTTCCTGGAAGAGTGAGTCCATTGTTATTTATCCTCCTCTCACAGTCTTCAGAAAGACACAGGGGGTGTTTCTCAATGTCGAGTAAAGCTGCTTCAGAGCCAATATTTCAAGCATACTACGTCATCGAGTGCCGCCGAAGGACTGTTCCAATCTCCAGCATACTTGGAAATCTACCGAGCCCGGCGTACTCCGTTTGGAGAAATATCGAGGCTGCACATGTGTAGACTTCGCGGTCTTAAAATCCCCACAATGCTTTGCGCACGGACCAATTTCCCCAAATCTGTGGCGGAAGATGTAAGGAGGCGGGGCCTCTCATATGACGCACACCTGCACACTTGCTAGCGTGTTCTACACTTCGTTTTCCGAATGCCAGGAAGTATTCTTGCCTCGCTTCTGAAGCAAGATGCTCGGCAGACATGTGCTACCAAGCAAGCGTACTCGCGATTGAGAAACACCCAGAGATTTCACCACTTCCTGTCCCCTGGTCTGGAGGTCAAGGGTTTTCCGAATGTGTTTTTTGATTGTTAGCCTGAATGTGACGACTAAACGTCATCACGCCCAACGTTAGCCTCCTTTAGCTTAGCGGTGGTGACGTGAAGTCATGTGACCGTGCTGTAGTTCCTTTATAGCCCAACATTAGCCACCTTTAGCTTAGCGGTGGTGACGTGAAGTCATGTGACCATGCTGTAGCTCCTTTATAGCCCAACATTAGCCGCCTTTAGCTTAGCGGTGGTGACGTGAAGTCATGTGACCGTGCTGTAGTTCCTTTATAGCCCAACATTAGCCACCTTTAGCTTAGCGGTGGTGACGTGAAGTCATGTGACCGTGCTGTAGTTCCTTTATAGCCCAACATTAGCCTCCTTTAGCTTAGCGGTGGTGACGTGAAGTCATGTGACCATGCTGTAGCTCCTTTATAGCCCAACATTAGCCACCTTTAGCTTAGCGGTGGTGACGTGAAGTCATGTGACCATGCTGTAGTTCCTTTATAGCCCAACATTAGCCTCCTTGAGCTTAGCGGTGGTGACGTGAAGTCATGTGACCGTGCTGTAGTTCCTTTATAGCCCAACATTAGCCTCCTTGAGCTTAGCGGTGGTGACGTGAAGTCATGTGACCGTGCTGTAGTTCCTTTATAGCCCAACATTAGCCTCCTTTAGCTTAGCGGTGGTGACGTGAAGTCATGTGACCGTGCTGTAGTTCCTTTATAGCCCAACATTAGCCACCTTTAGCTTAGCGGTGGTGACGTGAAGTCATGTGACCGTGCTGTAGTTCCTTTATAGCCCAACATTAGCCTCCTTTAGCTTAGCGGTGGTGACGTGAAGTCATGTGACCGTGCTGTAGTTCCTTTATAGCCCAACATTAGCCTCCTTTAGCTTAGCGGTGGTGACGTGAAGTCATGTGACCGTGCTGTAGTTCCTTTATAGCCCAACATTAGCCTCCTTTAGCTTAGCGGTGGTGACGTGAAGTCATGTGACCATGCTGTAGCTCCTTTATAGCCCAACATTAGCCGCCTTTAGCTTAGCGGTGGTGACGTGAAGTCATGTGACCGTGCTGTAGTTCCTTTATAGCCCAACATTAGCCACCTTTAGCTTAGCGGTGGTGACGTGAAGTCATGTGACCGTGCTGTAGTTCCTTTATAGCCCAACATTAGCCACCTTTAGCTTAGCGGTGGTGACGTGAAGTCATGTGACCGTGCTGTAGTTCCTTTATAGCCCAACATTAGCCTCCTTTAGCTTAGCGGTGGTGACGTGAAGTCATGTGACCGTGCTGTAGTTCCTTTATAGCCCAACATTAGCCTCCTTTAGCTTAGCGGTGGTGACGTGAAGTCATGTGACCGTGCTGTAGTTCCTTTATAGCCCAACATTAGCCTCCTTTAGCTTAGCGGTGGTGACGTGAAGTCATGTGACCGTGCTGTAGTTCCTTTATAGCCCAACATTAGCCTCCTTTAGCTTAGCGGTGGTGACGTGAAGTCATGTGACCGTGCTGTAGTTCCTTTATAGCCCAACATTAGCCTCCTTTAGCTTAGCGGTGGTGACGTGAAGTCATGTGACCGTGCTGTAGTTCCTTTATAGCCCAACATTAGCCACCTTTAGCTTAGCGGTGGTGACGTGAAGTCATGTTACCGTGCTGTAGTTCCTTTATAGCCCAACATTAGCCGCCTTTAGCTTAGCGGTGGAGACGTGAAGTCATGTGACCGTGCTGTAGTTCCTTTATAGCCCAACATTAGCCGCCTTTAGCTTAGTGGTGGTGACGTGAAGTCATGTGACCGTGCTGTAGTTCCTTTATAGCCCAACATTAGCCGCCTTTAGCTTAGCGGTGGAGACGTGAAGTCATGTGACCGTGCTGTAGTTCCTTTATAGCCCAACATTAGCCGCCTTTAGCTTAGCGGTGGAGACGTGAAGTCATGTGACCGTGCTGTAGTTCCTTTATTTATTCCAATAATCCCAAATCACATGTATAAATCCCATTGGACCAGGGAGATGCTGCCTTCAGGGACCAGCAGAGAAGTACGACATCCCTGCAGCGCTCTCAAGAGTAATACATGAAGGAAAATGGAGCGTCGTGTAGCTTTTGTAAGATTTGATTAATGAGCTTAAACAGTTGTTCCTCATTATAAACCTGGGAAAGGTGAAGATCCCTGTGTGTGTGTGTGTGTGTGTGTGTGTGTGTCGGCTGCATCCGGCAGTTAACATGGGTTTGTTGTGTTTGGACCTGGTTCCTTCAGCTCTACTGGGTCACATTATCTTCACCAGAACATTCCCACTAGTGCCAGTGGAGGGGCCATAAAACAAAAGGTTAACAGACAAACGTGTGCAGAGTTCACCCAGAAACCCTCAGTGTGCTGACACAAGAGTGTGTGTTATCTGTGTGTGTGTGTGTGTGTGCTGGTTGTTATCTGTGTGTGTGTGCTGGGTGTGTCTGCCAATCTGTGTGTTTGTGTTGGCCTCCAGGCCTCAGAGTGGGCAGATTTAATCTCAGATGTAAACACATTTAACAGAAACCAGGCTGCTGGCTGCGAGTGTGTGAATGTGCTCACTACACACACACTCACACAGACACACACACATACATACACTCACACTCACACACACACACACACACACACACACACACACACACACACACACACACACACACACACACACACTCACACTGCTGCTGTGGTAAAAACCTGAGTACGTGCACTTTTATAATTAAGTAGTTGAGTATTTTGTAGGTGTTCAGAAGCAGAAAGATACATTAGTTTACATTAAATAGAGTTTCTCTTAATCATTACCTATGATGATGCACTCGTATGTGTATTTTAAGCGTCTTTGAGCATTAGGAAAAGCGCTATACAAATCCCATTTATTATTATTTGATGGTAAATGATGCAGGAGGACGTAGATATGTTGGCTAATGTGCACTAAATATCTCAGTTATTGAAACTCGGCAAGACTCAATAATACCGTTGTCTTTATATATTTATTTATTTATTTACAATTAACTTTTGTTTATGTGTTTGTGTTTGCAGGAAGCAGGCATCAATGTGGTTGCTAGGTGACAGCCAGCGTTCCCAGAAGGCTAAACTGGAGGAGAGGGCGACGTCTCGCCTCATCACCAGCATGGACGACCTCTCACTGAACCCCCCCCACAGCAACCTGCACGAGGTCCCCCACACACACACACACACACACACACACACACACACACACACACACACACACAGTATTGTATGAGAGAGGTTCCAGGTTGAATTGAGACGAATATTTGTAATGTTCAGGTTGTTGTGTTTAATATTCATGAGAATATTTGTCATTGTTCAAATGATAATAAACAAACATATAAAGCATATTTGTCCACTCATATGTTGATAAGAGTATTAAAAACTTGAAAAATATCCCTCTAAGGTACATTTAGAACAGATAAAAAATGTGCGATTAATTTGCGATTAATCGCGATTAACTATTTTAATCGACTGACAGCCCTAGTTTATATATATATATATATATATATATATATAATAATAATAATAATAATAATAATAATAATACTACATTTCATTTATATAGCACACTTTAAAAACAACGTCATCTCAAGGTGCTGCACAATGCTATGAGGAGAAAATAATAAAACATAGTCCCAAAGACACACACATAGACACACAGACAGAGACACACACACACACACACACACATAGACACACACATAGACACACACACAGAGACACACACACACTACACACCTCTGTAATCTACATCATTTCTATGGCTGCTGTCGGTGTCTCATGGTGTGTTTGTTTCGTCCTGCAGAGCGAGACGGTGGACGTGGGTCCGGGTCTGACTCAGGGAGACAAACTGAGAGCCTTAAAAAAAAGACGGAAAAAAAGAAAAGAAAAAAAGGGGGAAATAAGGTACTGTGTGTGTGTGTGTTGTGTGTGTAGTGTGTGATGTGTGTGTTGTGTGTGTGTGATGTGTGTGTGTGTGTGATGTGTGTGTGTGTGTGTGTGTGGTGTG
>NW_022987795.1:195023-247523 GCF_902827165.1 Trematomus bernacchii | reverse complement strand
TCACACTGACAGTAATGTTAGCGACACACACACACACACACACACACACAGCATGCTGCAGCCTTTCGTCACACTGACAGTAACGTTAGCAACACAGACACAAACACACACACACACACACACACACACACACACACACACACACACACACATATACATATACACACACACACAGCAGCCTTTTCTCACACTGACAGTAACGTTAGCAACACAGACACAAACACACACACACATATACACACACACACACACACACACACACACACACACACACACAGCAGGCTGCAGCCTTTCCTCACACTGACAGTAACGTTAGCAACACAAACACACACACACACACACACACACACAGCAGGCTGCAGCCTTTCCTCACACTGACAGTAACGTTAGCAACACAGACACAAACACACACACACATATACACACACACACACACACACACACACACACAGCAGGCTGCAGCCTTTCCTCACACTGACAGTAATGTTAGCAACACAGACACAAACACACACACACATATACACACACACACACACACACACACACACACAGCAGGCTGCAGCCTTTCCTCACACTGACAGTAACGTTAGCAACACAAACACACACACACACACACACACAGCAGGCTGCAGCCTTTCCTCACACTGACAGTAACGTTAGCAGCACACACACTTCTGACCCCACAGCTATGCTAACAGATCCAGTGGAGACACTGTGTCCACGACAACGAGCATGCTGTTGGTGTGTGGGTGTGTGTGTTGTGTTACATTGTGTGTTGTGTTACATTGTGTGTGTGTGTGTTGCAGCTCTCGGTTGGCGGCCTCTCTCAGCGATCTTTACTCCGACCTGGATGACTCCTCCTCCCCTTCCTCCCCCTCTGTGTCTCTCGGCCCCTCCCCCTCCCACATGGCCCCTCCTCCCTCTCTGGGTCGCTATGGTAACGGGGTTCGCGGCGCACATCTCGAGGTGAACAACAACAGCGGTGAAGGCCGGCCTCAGGACCCCTACAGGGTCTCCCACGGCGCTCTGCAGGGGCCGGCAGGACGCTACCTGAGCCGCTCCATACCTGTGAGTCAGCAGCAGCAGCTCACACACTCTGACATCACACACACACCTGGGAATCACACGGCAGGATGATGACAATATGAGGTGTAAAACTATTAGAAATGTACAATGAAAACAGAAATAAACGTGTGGTAGACAGTCCACTAAATTATGTAAACAGGAAATAGTAAACACACAATAATAAGAAGGAATACATTCATTTATTTTAGGGTTAGACGGTTGAAAATAAGTTTCTGTTGCTTTTAACCCTTAGATGCATAAGTGGGTATCTTTTGACCCGGTGAGGTGGTTTCCTTGAAGTATCTTTGTAATTACATTTTTTTATCATTTCATATTCCAGCTATTCCTCAAAAAACATGTTTTGGATATCATGCCATTTTAATTTTAATTTTAAATTTTAAGAAATTGTAGTTTTTGTATTTCTACCCCAAGCTTCAATAAGTGGGTCAAAAAGGACCTGCATGCATTTCCTATGGGATCCTATGGGAACCTTTGATTCTTATCACCTGTTGCTGTCAGGAAGACATTCACTGTGGACCACACAGACGACATCACAAGTGACACCTCTCAGGAAGATTATTTTACACAGCAAGATCTGAAACCTGTCAGTATAATAATAATAATAATACATTATATTTTTATAGGGCTTTTCAAGGACTCAAAATCGCTTTACAATATAAGGGAAGGTTAGGGTGGGGGGTATAGGACTATCAAACTTGATCAACCGGCATGGATTGATGGGGGGTGGGCTATGAGTAGACATGAGGAGAGGAGAAGAGATGAGTTTTGAAAAGGGACTGGAATACTGTGAGGGTCTCAGAATAGCAGAGATCTTTGCATCAATATGTTCAAAACGGGTTTTTTCAAAATGTAATTTTTTTTTCTAAAATTATAAATAGTGAAAACCAAAATATAATGAGTAAAAAATTGTGATTTTTCTTAACCAAAATGACAACAATGGCATAAAAACACATTATTCTAATACGGGTCACTTATGGTAGAGAGTAGGGTCCAGTCACTCGGGCATCTAAGGGTTAAAGAAACCTAATGTTTCCTTAGAAGAAGGGCACGTTAGCTTAGCTTAGCATAAAGACTGGAAACGGTGGGAAACTGCTAGCCTGGCTGACTGCAGAGAAACAACCTTCACCTCCTACAGCCTGAAGTGTTTAAATATTCCTTTAAATAAAAGACAGAGATTGTGAATGAAATTTGTTAATTAAAAAAACATTTTGTAATCCTTTATATTCTGTGAAGTTACTCACTGTCATGTTTCAGAGAATCATTGTTCTAGGGCTTCTTTTAAATATGAAGAAGAAGAAAAAACATAAATTAGGTAACATATTTGAAGATAGCAGTCATACTGTGTGAACCCTCCGGTGTGTGTGTGATCTCCTCTCTGCTGTTTCTCTCTTTCCATGCCATGGACTCTGTCTTCATCGATCTGTTAAAGAACTCACACTAACCCTTCTGCCTCGTTAATACGTTTTTTATTTGGTCCTTGTAAACTAATTTAAATATAATAATTGAGAGTAAGAAATGTCCCCATCGATTCCAATTATAAACTCAATTTTGTAAAATGCTGCTTTCTGTTATATCAGATTTATTATTTATTCAAATTTGAAAAAACCCTCCGAGCATTTAGTATTTATTTAAAGGGGTTCCCTCTCCTGTAGTGTGCTCTATAGGTGTTAGTGTCCCTGTGTCCCCCCCCCCCCCCCACCTGAAACACCTCCATTGGACTCCTTCCTTTACTTCCAGGACATAGTGACTTCACTCTAGACAGAGCCAGCGCTCTCTCCACTGCGCCACACACTCAGGAGGCGTGTGGCGCAGTGGATTGAGCGTTGGTGTTGGGATCAGGGGAGCACAGGTTCAAACCCCACTGCAGTCAGCATGTCGTTGTGTCCCTGAGACACTTCACCCCAAAGTGCTCCTGTGGGGATTGACCACAGTATTGAGTATGTAAGTCACTTTGGATAAAAGCGACTAACAAGTAATGTAATCACTCTGGAACACTCACGCTCCTATTGGCTAACGCTCCAACACATTGTATGTGATAGGCTAAGGGGCGGGACATCTCTAAGCGGTTGACCAATCACAACAGAGCCAGCCAGCTAACCAATCAGAGCAGACTGGGCTCTGGTTTCAGACAGAGGGTGAAAAGAGGTGCTGCAGCACAGAGAGTATGAGAAAAATAAAGAGCTTTTTGAACATTGGAGCATAGAGACATGTAGAGACACTACATACTGATATACACCTGAACATCAGCAGGAGAGGACTCTTTAAAGTAGAGACACTACATACTGATATACACCTGAACATCAGCAGGAGAGGACTCTTTAAAGTAGAGACACTACATACTGATATACACCTGAACATCAGCAGGAGAGGACTCTTTAAAGTAGAGACACTACATACTGATATACACCTGAACATCAGCAGGAGAGGACTCTTTAAAGAAGAGACACTACATACTGATATACACCTGAACATCAGCAGGAGAGGACTCTTTAAAGTAGAGACACTACATACTGATATACACCTGAACATCAGCAGGAGAGGACTCTTTAAAGTAGAGACACTACATACTGATATACACCTGAACATCAGCAGGAGAGGACTCTTTAAAGTAGAGACACTACATACTGATATACACCTGAACATCAGCAGGAGAGAACTCTTTAAAGTAGAGACACTACATACTGATATACACCTGAACATCAGCAGGAGAGGACTCTTTAAAGTAGAGACACTACATACTGATATACACCTGAACATCAGCAGGAGAGGACTCTTTAAAGTAGAGACACTACATACTGATATACACCTGAACATCAGCAGGAGAGGACTCTTTAAAGTAGAGACACTACATACTGATATACACCTGAACATCAGCAGGAGAGGACTCTTTAAAGTAGAGACACTACATACTGATATACACCTGAACATCAGCAGGAGAGGACTCTTTAAAGTAGAGACACTACATACTGATATACACCTGAACATCAGCAGGAGAGGACTCTTTAAAGTAGAGACACTACATACTGATATACACCTGAACATCAGCAGGAGAGGACTCTTTAAAGTAGAGACACTACATACTGATGAGCAGGAGAGGAGGCCTTTAAAACAACAGTGGCATTATTAAAATAAACTGGCATTGAAAGAGGTTAAACTCTAGAAATGTTTAATATTTGGTCGTTATGATCAGGACAGATCAACAGATTTAATTCTTTAAAAAGAGAAGCATATTTTTATAAAATATTTTCATGGCAGTTTTATAAAGAAATGTTTTGTCCTTTTTTTATAATTGAGGCACGAGGGTTAACTGAATCTTTCACATTTAACTGACTGTTTATGTGTTTCATTTAATCTCACGTTAAACCTGACGTTTCTGGGGGTTTCATATTCAACGGTGATTTTTAAGTTTCACATTAACTTCACTAACATGAAGCTGCTGCTGATCTGAGGAAGCTGCTGACGTTAATCATGATTATTATTATTATAATTCTCCTTCCCCTCCTCTGAAGAAACAACAGGAAGCTACGGTCACACTCGCAGGCATGAAGACGCGATGAACCTCTCTGATGTCCTGTATTCTCATATCCCTTATTCGACTTGACTGCTTTTATTTAAAAACTACGGAACATTTAGTTTTTTAAAGAGATGTCCAAAGTGCACATCAGTCAGAGAGACGATTATTCAAAATACAAAAACATATGAAATATTCCAAAAGTATTTACTAAACTCTGAGTAGTTGTATTATATATTAGTATTTATCAAATGGAAAGCACAACAAATAATTTCCTTTCCAATCGGTTTGATATTTTTTTACAGTTTTAATCACTTTATTTTGCCCCTCCCACTTCGGAACCCCTCGACCAATCAAATCAAATCAAATCAAATCAGGTTTTATTTATATAGCACATTTAAAAGCGATTTTTGGTCGAGCCAAAGTGCTGTACATGTAATAAAAACACAATTACTACAAACACAGTAAACGACAATAAATTACAACAGATATATCTTAAAAAACAAAATAAAAATAAAACACACAAAAGTCAGGAGTCGTGAATCAGCAGCGTTACATTTTAACTCTTTGCCCGACAACTCGTAGCAAAGCGTTGATTTCAATCGAGACGACGCTGCAAGATAACCATCTCGATTCTGACAGGAAACAGGAACTGATTTCAGGATGAAGGAGAAATGTGCAGCGCCCCCTGCTGCTCAACATTATGTGATGTTTTATTTGTGATGTTTTAATGATTTAAAAACACAGGCCGTTTCTCAATGTGGAGTAAACCTGCTGCAGAGCCACTATTTCAAGTATACTACGCCATCGAGTGGCGCCGAATGCTTGACAATTAACATGCATTTAAACAGTCCTTCGGCGCCACTCGATGACGTCGTATACTTGAAATAGTGGCTCTGCAGCAGGTTTACTCCACATTGAGAAACGGCCACAGTGTGCTGTCCCAGAGACGACCTCTGACCCTGCTCTTTGTGTTTTCCTACAGTCTCTTCAGTCTGACTACATCCAGTACTAAAACTACACGTCTCACCTGAGGACTCATTACCCACAACCCCCTCTGTGTGGGGCACGCTCAAAGGGAAGCTAATAAAGCAGCTCAGAGACTGAAGCTGTGATCACTGTACGCTAATGAGTAGCATGCTAATAAGTGGCACGCTAAGTAGCGGTATGTAAATGAGCAATATGCTAACTAGCGACAAGCTAATGAGCTGTCTGTAAATATGATGTAATCTACACGCGTGTTTTTGGCTGAAGAAGATATATTTAGATAAGACAGATTTTATATTTCTTATTTGTGACAGAAGAAGATATTTTTGTTTCTTTTGATAAAGCGAAGGATCAGCTGACGGCGACCCTCCGTCGCCATAGTTACAGTGTTTAATTCCTGCCTCGACAGCAATAATAACAATAATAATAACAGTAGAAGAACAATAAGGGACCCAAAAGCTGAACGTAAGCAACCTAACTCAGGAAAACAGAGTGTGTGTGTGTGTGTGTGTGTGTGTGTGTGTGTGTGTGTGTGTGTGTGTGTGTGTGTGTGTGTGTGTGTGTGTGTGTGTGTGTGTGTGTGTGTGTGTGTGTGTGTGTGTGTGTGTGTGTGTGTGTGTGTGTGTGTGTGTGTGGTGTGTGTGTGTGTGTGTGTGTGTGTGTGTGTGTGTGTGTGTGTGTGTGTGTGTGTGTGTGTGTGTGTGTGTGGTGTGTGTGTGTGTGTGTGTGTGTGTGTGTGTGTGTGTGTGTGTGTGTGTGTGTGTGTGTGTGTGTGTGTCACCCTTAAGAAGATTCTGATTTTTTTTATTTTGAAACGAACAGCAGAAACTAAATTAATTCACTTGAGAAAAATGCGTGTTCCTCAGTTTGATCCTGGTCAGACGATGCCTTCAGGCTCCTCCGCGATGCCTTCAGGCTCCTCCGCGATGCCTTCAGGCTCCGCACTGACTCCTTCGCTTCTTTTAGATTTTTAAGGCATCTCCTTCAATCAGTATTACAGAACAAAGTATATATTTTTCTCAAGTGAATGAATTCCCCTTCTGAAGACATCTGAGGATTTTAAATATTTCTGTTTTTTATTTTTGGGTCACGTGAGAAAAATACATTTCTATTTCAGCAGATAAAAAAGATTCAGAGATGTATTGTCATGTCCTAAACACAACTACGGTGTCGGGATGCAATGAATGGAAAACGTATCTCACAGGTTCCTCAACAGTGCAATAACAAGACAGACCTTTTTATAAACATCAAATAATAATAAAACAGCAGCTCAGGTGTTGAACAGGAAGCTGGGAGGAAGCTGGTTTCTGTCCTGATGCTGCCACTAAATTAAAGTTATTTAACTATAGATTACTCTGATGAGTTCTCTGGTCTATAACATGTGAAAACCCGTTGCATCCCAGTGTCTCAGAGTCCGAGGTGATGTGTTGAGATGTCCAAAGATATTCCCTTTTATGTAAAACAGAGAAAAGCAGATTTTAAAACATTTCTGCAGGAAAGAATACTTAATGCATTATTGGTGTCTCAAACTATTGAACATTATTTTACATCATTAGCCGACTATTTCTGCAGACTAGCAACCGCTTGCTGAACTGGTTTTTATTTTATTCTTTATTTTATTCTTTATTTTATTATTATTTTTTGTTTTATTTTCAATTTTTTTATTTTTTTTATTTTCCATCCTCTAGTTAAAGGTAAGTTTGAGAAACCGGCTCGAGATCGCTAGAATTTGAAAATACACAGCCGGAGAAAATCTGCCACTTCCTCACAGAGCCCCTCCTCCAACACACACGAACGCGCACATGACCAATGAGGGCACGAGATAAGTTTGTGCCCCGATGGAAGGCTGACAGGCAGGTAGGCCATCCAGTTATTTTAGCCGGGCCGGCTCAGATGATTGGTCGTGCTTTTTACAGTACTACAGCTTCCACAGATGATATTTCTTTATGGATTTTTTGTCAAAGCACTTCAGATATTCATTGCTATCGGGATGTTAAGAGCATTCCATGGAATATAACAAAAAGTGTATCTCGAGCCGGTTTCTCAAACTTACCTACCCCACCTTTAAGGTCTAGTCCCCGGTTCAAACAGCTGATCAGTTCAGGTCAACAACAAGACAGACACAGGACCGAGAAAAAATATATGATTAAAGGTCCCATGTCATGCTTTTCTGGTTCTTACCCGTCCCCTTGTGTGTTATGTAGCTTCTGCATGTGAACGGTCTGCAGAGTCACAAACCCTCAAAGTGCACCCTGTAGCGAGTAAAACTCTAACACAGAAAAGACCTGTCTCTGCTGCCCCAGAACGCCTCGGTGGACATTTCTCTTTTTCCATTTGTTTCTTCCGGGAACCAAGTGACGTCATGCGGTTCCCGGAACCAAAATGGACCAATCCGTGGAGCTCCTCACACACCAGGACCTTTAGCGTACACTTTCAACTAACAGGGAGTCCCATTGACTTGCATAGAGCTCCCTGGTTGGTAATAGACGAGTTGGGATGGTGGAGAAATGCTCTCCGCAGACCCATTCTCTCTGCAGACCCATTCTCTCTGCAGGCCCATTCTCTCTGCAGACCCATTCTCTCTGCAGGCCCATTCTCTCCGCAGACCCATTCTCACAGCGTTACAAACCTTTTTCTTTCTCAATATCAAGCCACACTTATTGTTTTTACTTCGAGTGTGTGTGTGTGCTCAGGATGAGTTTCGCTTGTTCAAAGCCGACCCGGAAACCACACCAGTAAGCCAGCTCACTCAGCAGCGTGCCTCGCAATGTCCCGACCAATCAGAGCACACTAGGCTCACAGGGAGGGGGGGGCAGGAGCTCCAACAAGCCGTGTAGGACAGAGAGTGAATGCACATACTATACAGAGATGCTGTATGAGAAACCAATGTGAGTTTGGAACATTGAACAATGTACATCTATTCTAGTATACCTCAACAATGGAACCATGATCAGTAGAAATGGCCGTGACATGGGACCTTTAATATTATAATTTATATTCACTACAAACTGAAGACACTTTAAAACTTTTAACTTTTTTATTTCCGTATAAATAATGATGATTTAATAATGATTGAATGAGGAGAGCGTCCTTATTGAGGACGATGAAGCAAACAATCAAGATATAATAAAACAAGATGAAAAAAAGCTATGATTTTTACATTAATTTAAAATATCTTTATTTGAAATATTTTTGTCTTAAGAGTTTAGGCACATTAATGAACTAATAATAATATTTTACACTTTTAAATGTATGTCTTGACAAACAAATAACAGAAATATCATTAATGTTCGTTTTTCTTTAACTTAAAAACACTTGAAATTTGCAATAACTGATCAATAATATAACTATGAATCAGTATGAGCAGGTTAAGGTAAAAAAACGTATTTTTATAAATATTATTTTGTTCTTTTTTTGATCATGTGACGCCGGCTCATTCAGAAATATTTGAATCCTTGGTTGTGTTTCTGTCAGCTGATTGGCTGTTCCAACACCAGCTGACTGCTCTGATGGCTCTGATTGGCTGAGAGGTGGATGTTGAATGTGTGTGTGTTCAGATGGAGGTCAGGACATATTTTCATATGTCACATGATTCAAGACATTCAGGAGGAATGAGATGTGTGTTTCTTTAAAGGGAAGTGTGTGTGTGTGTATTCCTTTAAAGGGAAGTGTGTGTGTGTGTGTGTATTCCTTTAAAGGGAAGTGTGTGTGCGTGTGTGTGTATATTCCTTTAAAGGGAAGTGTGTGTGTGTGTATTCCTTTAAAGGGAAGTGTGTGTGTGTGTATTCCTTTAAAGGGAAGTGTGTGTATTCCTTTAAAGGGAAGTGTGTGTGTGTATTCCTTTAAAGGGAAGTGTGTGTGTGTGTATTTCTTTAAAGGGAAGTGTGTGTGTGTATTCCTTTAAACTTTAAAGGAATACACACACACACTTCCCTTTAAAGGAATACACACACACACTTTCCTTTAAAGAAATACACACACACACACTTCCCTTTAAAGTTTAAAGGGAAGTGTGTGTGTGTGTATTTCTTTAAAGGGAAGTGTGTGTGTGTGTATTTCTTTAAAGGGAAGTGTGTGTGTGTATTTCTTTAAAGGGTAGTGTGTGTGTATTTCTTTAAAGGGAAGTGTGTGTGTGTGTGTGTGTGTGTGTGTGTGTGTGTATTCCTTAAAAGGGAAGTGTGAGTTAATCAGCTGTTTGATATGTATATCAAAGGTTTCTCTGAAGTGCCTTCAACAGCAGAGGGCTTTTATTTTTAAATGCCCCCCCCCCGTCCTGATTGGCTGTTTGACTTGATCCTGTTGTATTGTAATGTTTCAGTATTTTACTAAAGGGAAAAGTTAGAAAATAACTTAAAAATAAACTAATTATTCTTCTGATGCCGTTTCCTGTTTTGTGTGTGTGTGTGTGTGTGTGTGTGTGTGTGTGTGTGTGTGTGTGTGTGTGTGTGTGTGTGTGTGTGTGTGTGTGTGTGTGTGTGTGTGTGTGTGTGTGTGTGTGTGTGTGTGTGTGTGTGTGTGTGTGTGTGTGTGTGTGTGTGTGTGTGTGTGTGTGTGTGTGTGTGTGTGTGTGTGTGTGTGTGTGTGTGTTATAATGTTCAACACTGACATTTATTTGGATTTTAAAACTTTGAAATATTATTATGGTTCATTTTTTAATAGTTCTTTATTTTTAGCAAAATTACAGGTTAAGTAGTTTGATAATAATAAATAGTGTTTACTCTGAAGACACAGCTTTAAAATGTATCTTTTAAAAAGTATTAACATTATTATTAAATGCAATTATAATGTAAAGAAACACCTTTAAAATGTATTATACAAAATAAATAAAGTTTCCACATTTTATTTTAAATGTATTATTATATATTTATATAATTATATGTTTTAAATACAATATAGTTATTTCGTGTTTTTTGTATTATATATATTAACTTGAATTGAGAAGACTTGGTTCCCTAAACAGCTTTTTTTTTTTAATTGACATTATTGTGCCAGGATTAAACTTTAATTGATGTTACTTTCTGGGTCGGTCTCCTCGTCCGTTACAGCTCGTCCTACTCGTTCAGTTTTTACAATTTCTGTTAACATGTTTCATTCTACATCTCCTCATAGTTACAGGGGTTTCCCACCTCACACAAACTGAGCTGTTTCTATTTTACAGACAGAAAGAGAAAGAGACATCATCACCGACTGTTTATAGAAAGCTGTGAAGAGAAAATGAAAGAGAAAATTGTGTAGTTCCAGTGTGTGTCCTGCAGGGGGCGCTGTGGTCTGCACTGTTTTCACAATAACACACACAGAGAGGGGGGTATAAAGAGAGCGTGTGAGACTCAGAGAGGAACAGAAAGGCTGGAGACCCTCGGCTTCACTCGTCTGGATTTTACCCCGCGACTGGTTCTGATTTCCAGAGGAACGTCGACGCAGAGCAGCTGCTTCATCCATCCATCATTCAGTCATCCATTCATCAGCCTGTTAATCCTCTGAGGAGTGAGATGTCTCCACTGTCTGTCTGCCGGATCTCTGCTCTCTCAGGTAAGACTATTATTATTATTTATTTATTATTATGTTGTACTTTTTATTTCCTCATATTTTTTTGTTTTTATTACAATATTTATTTTATTATTTTATTTTATTTGTATTTTTACACATTTTCTAATTATTAGTTTTTTCCTCTTTGTGTCTTGTGATTAAATGTGTATACTGTGGTTTTTATTCCTGTTTCTTTCAATAAGAAAAAACACATTATAATAATACAGGACAGTCTTTAAAATAATAACAAATTAATTATAATAATTGTTTTGTTTTTTACTTTTTAAACTTGGAGTTTATTTGACCGTCTCTCTGTGTAAATTATTATTTAAATTGGATGTTAAACTGTTATATAATAATATTACCTCTTATAATAATAATAATAATAATAATAATAATGCTAAACAGACGCTGGTTAAGGAGTTAATATATAAAAGGTTTTTGTTTTTTCATTTTATTGATTATAAATCAGGTTATCAGTTAACCTCAGCCGACCTCTCCGTGAACTCCTGGATCTATTTGACTTTACCTGATGGTTAACGTGTTTCAGGCGAAGCTGGAGGTCATTACATTACGTCACATGACATCACATTACATGTCACTAGTTAGACGCTTTTATCCAAAGTGACTTACATACTCAATATTGTGGGCAATCCCCACAGGAGCAGTTTGGGGTGAAGTGTCTCAGGGACACAACGACATGCTGACTGCAGTGGGGTTTGAACCTGAGCTCCCCTGATCCCAACACCAACGCACTAGCCCACTGCGCCACACGCCTCCCTCGGTCACAGCTGTTTGTTGTTATTATTACGGTGTTGTATTTTAGTGTTGCCTCTGTGTTTAGTGTCCTGTCTGTGACTGTGTGTGGTAGTGTTACCACTGACAGGTCTCTCTTGAAAATGAGACCTTGTGTCTCAATGAGATTTTACACCTGTATAAATAAAGGCTAAATAAAAAAATAAAAATTTAAATTATCCTGTAATGATCCCACAGTAATAAGTGTTTATTAAATGTGTCTGAAGACAGTTTTTAATGGATGATATATAATCTGTGGGATTGATTTTAAATGATGAGATCAGCTGTGTCGTTAATCATTTGTGTTCTTCTGAGACGCTCTGTGGTCCAAACTGGAGCTTCAGGTTTCTACCAAAAAACTGAAGAAATCTCAACAAATTAAAACACAATTGAAAGATATTCTTTTTATTTTAACTATTTAATTACTAAGTTTATACACTTTTATTTTTACTCTAGTCTTTTTCTTCTAAGTTTGCATTTTTTCTTTTATATTTGCCGATTAATTTTATAGAATATTTGCATTTTTTTTCGTACTATTTCTTACTTGTTTTTACTATTTATTTTTACTGTTTTCATATTTTTTCGTCGTTTTCTTCTAAATTTGTGAATTTTTTATCTTTTATATTTTTCAGAGAACAGCTGTTCTTATTGTTTATTTCCGACTTTCTTCTCTGAACTGAATCTCCTCTAACGTCTGCGTAATGTATTCATTTGAACCTAAAGGACCCTCAGACGGTGCTGTTGTTACAGACGTTAGTTTGTTATCAACCATTAATCACTTGCATTACAACTGATTAAATCTTAAAATACTAAGGCCCCGGCTCCACGAGGACGAAAACGGGTTGAATCCGCATATTTCTCATGCGTATAGCCCTCTAAGCTCGACGACGCCGTAAGGGAAACGTAGAAACAGACCCCGCAAACGACAACGGGTCCAAAGGTGGATAGATCTGGGAACGGAGCGCTCTGGGGGGTCCAACGGGGCCGTGGAGTCGCCTATATGGTCATTCGTTTTCATAGCCCCGCCTCTCCCCCGCAGGGTTGCTATCGTGCTCCAGTCGCTACTGACCATGCTACAGTTCTTTGTGCAACATCTACAGGAGCTCCTCCTTGAATTCAGATTATTTATCTTTATCTCGATATGGACATAAACGCGAGTGAAGTCTAATCTGACAGGACGGAGACACGCAGCTCCTGCCGCTGTGATGCAGCGGGAGCAAAACACACACTTCAAGTCAGATCATCACCCTTAGCTATTTTAATTACCTCTCAAACTAAACTAGTTATAAATATGTTCATTTTTACTGTCGGGTCACTCATTACTGGATCAGCTGCTGCATGAGACAGACACTGACGCTGTCAGAAGAGAGGAAAAAGAGAGGACAGGCTCCGTGTATTTGATGATTATATATCATTATATCGTCGTTATTCATTTGTTTTAAAGCTCAATAAATAACAAAGAAGACCTTTGACCGGCACTTTTATCATTTTGTCCGGAAGATTTAAACTTTAACACACGTTGACCGGCGAAAAACTCTGCCCGGTTCTGTCGGCCCCCACCGCGGAGAATACACAGAAGTGCAGCCATGACAACCATTCTTCTTCGCTGCTTTTGTGGAGGAAGTTACAGCGCCACGTACAGGCTCAGCATATGTACTGCAGCTTTTCCAGCGTTTGGATGTAAACGGAGCCGTCTCGTGGAGCTTGACACAATCCGGTGTATATTGCGTGGGGACGGAAGGTTTTTTGCGGTTGCATTTGCGTTACTCCGATGCGTTTTGCCGTATTTGTCCTCGTGGAGCCGGGGCCTAACACTCCCCCCCCCCTCCCCTCCCTATCAGACTATTCTGATATTTCATGTTGTTGTTTTCCTCCCAGCTGTGCTGCTGCTGCTGACGTCGTGGTGCGTTCAGGGACTCCTCCAGGTGGACGTGTTACCCAGAAGGCCTCTCATCAGGCTCGGGCAGTGGCAGCAGCTGTTCTGCCGGGTGCAGGGATGTCCCACAACGCCGACCGTGTCGTGGTCGTGGCTGAACGACCGGCCCCTCGCGGCCTCAGTGAAATCCAATCAGAGCGGCTCCTCCGTGACCTTTGACCCCGTCAGGATGGACCACGAAGGAACCCTGCAGTGCCGGGTCCGCTGCGGGGAGGAAAGGGGGAAGAGCCTCAGCACCCTGTACCTCTACTGTAAATACACACAATATATATATACACAATACTGCAGAACTTAGTATATTATATTCTGTACACAATACTGCAGAACTTAGTATATTATATTCTGTACACAATACTGCAGAACTTAGTATATTATATACTGAACACCAGGGATCACCAACTACATTTGTCCAAGGGCCAAAATTATTCCTAGAGACACTTTCGGGGGCCAGCGATTTATATATATATATATAGCCCTGAATTTTGAAGTTGTTGACCGGGTTGGGGGGGGGGGGTGGGGGGTGGGGTGGGGTGTGTGCTAGTGGAGCACGCTCATGTACTGTCAAGTCGGGCTACTGCGGAGCGCATAAAGAAGACTCTTCACGCTAACGAAGGATCACTTCTTCTTCAGGGCAGGGAAGGCTACGCAGTGCGCAGGCTACTGTCTCGCAGCTGCTGCCTCTCTGTTGGACTCCGGTACTGCACATTACTCACGAGACGTTGTAAAAAAAAAACGAGTGGGGGGGGGAATGCACTAACCACTCCTCCAGCGCCACAGCGCGTGCCGGATGAGAATGTCTGGCGTGCCAGATTTGGCCCGTGGGCCGCCAGTTGATGATCACTGCTGTACACAATACTGCAGAACTTAGAAGTATATTATATATATAAGATGGATTTTATTTACATAATCAGAATCAGGTTTATCACCAGTGACACGTACGAGGAATTTGACTTGGTGTCGTTTAAAAGCAAAACACAAAAATTAAAAACACAGATAGAGAACTATTTTAAGAAAACTATAATAACATAAAAAAAATACAATATATAGCAAAATAAAATAAAGCAGTATTTACATTGAAATAGGATGGAATCAAATGTAAAATATGTGCAGTAAACAGATATTGTCAACATTGTGTAAATAAATAGTAAACCCTGTATAATGTCTGTTTATAATGAGTAAACCTCTGTGTTTGCAGCCTTCCCATCGGACCCTCTGATTGGTGGACAGGAGCGGCTCAGGTTGGGGGCGGAGTCTGTGCTCACCTGTCAGGTGTCTGATGTGTACCCCCTCGAGCAGCTGACGCTCAGCTGGCTGCAGGGAGACACCGTGCTGCAGAGCGCCAGGGGCGCGGAGCGCTCAGAGTACCGGTTCAAACCCCAGGAGCAGGACCGGGGGCGGAGCCTGATCTGCAGGGCGACGCTGGACCTGAAGGACCTGCCGACGGAGGACCAGACCCGCGAGACTGAAGTTCTGCTGGATCCGCTCTGTGAGTGAAGCTCTGGGGATCACATGCTCGGGGATATCATAATAATAATAATAATAATAATAATAATAATTGTTGAATTGTTGAAAAATCTCAGCGGCTTGAGCTTCAACCTCAGGATCCATGTATCTGTGATCCTCTCCAGAATGGAAGTAGTCATCACATACAGAGCATCAACTAGTTCCTGAACAGTGTCCTTCACATGCTGATATCCAAGAGAGGGAGTTACACAGTCACAAGATGGAGGAATAGAAAGCAGTATTCAATGTTTACTTCAGATTAGCTCCACGTCAGAAATGAGCATGCTTGTCATATGTCTATCTCCATAGAGGCTGAATCATCATGTTAATCACATAGCTATCATATGCCTCAAACAGTCCTGATGCTCTTCTAGGTAATCAGACATCCTGTCACGTTCACAGCTACAGTTGGGATACCTTTGTTATCAAGTTACTCTCATGTTGGAAGAGGACGTTCAGTGTTTTCCCAACAATGAAATAAGTCCTCCTCCTCAGTCGCTCCTGTGGTGACGGAGATCCCCTCCTCTGTTCTGCTGATGGCCGGCGCTCCTTTCGTCCTCTCCTGCTCCGCGAAGGGAAACCCGGAGCCGCAGATCAGCTGGAGCTTCAGGTCTGCAGGCGGACAGGTGGAGGCGAGCGGACCCTCTGATAGGCTGGAGATCGCTCAGGTGAGGCTGAGTGACGCCGGACGCTACGACTGCGAGGCGAGGAACAGCGAGGGGAATCACAGCACCAGCGTGGAGGTCAGAGTGCACGGTGAGAGAGAAGTTTGTTTTAACGTCTCTGATGAGAAATTCTGACTTTCTTCTGACTATTTCTCAAAATTCTGACTTTTCCACAAAATTCTGACTTTTTCTCCAAATTCTGACTTTTTCCCTAAAATTCTGACTTTTTCCCTAAAATTCTGACTTTTTCCTCAATATTCTGACTTTTTCTCAAAATTCTGACTTTTTCTCAAAATTCTGACTTTTTCTCAAAATTCTGACTTTTCCCTAAAATATCTGAACTTTACATTGGAGGTCAGAAATGACGTCACAGCCCAGTTTACTGCGTTCATGTAGCACAAGTCGGAAAAATATTGCCACCCACAGGAAAGTTGTTGTTGTTTACATCTTTCGCAGTTCACCATCACCCAATATTTTTAGGACTACGTTGAAAATGTTCACATTTGACTTTTAATTCTTGGCTATTATTGAATGATTTTTCCAATTTCTGAAATGTATTTTTTAGAAATGTTTCACGTGTTTTCCGGATGTTTTTCACACACTCTGAACCGGAAGAGAAATAAAACTATGATTCGAGGAGCAAAGCTGTTACAAATGTATATGTTAAATTATCAAAGTGTTCCAGTTTAACCGAACGCTCCATAACTCACCTGTCCCCCCCCCCCACAGCCCCCCCCACCAACACCTCCCTGTCAGTGAGTCCAGGTGAGCAGGTGCTGGAGGGGCAGCAGGTGACCTTTACCTGCCAATCAGACGGAGCCCCGCCCCCCACGCTGGTGCTGAGGAGGGAGGGGGAGGAGCTTCAGAGGACAGACTCTGCCTCCTCCTCCTCTCTCTCCTTCAGTCTCTCCTCCGCCTCGCTGCAGGACTCCGCCTCCTACGTGTGTGAAGCATCCAATCAGTACGGAGCTCACCTGGTGAACCGATCCATCGCCGTCACAGGTACGGCTTTACCGTCTTAATTAACCATCTCTGAAGCGGACAAAATCATATAGAAATAAAACAGATAATTCACTTAAAAATAACACAGCTGAGGCACCAGTTAGCGGATCTTACGCAGGGCAATGACCCAAGACAAGAATATCCGTTTGTGCATTTCATTACGATCCAATATCATTTACAAAGAACAATTCACAGGTTTCCTATATTTCTCTCCTGAAGCCTTTCCTATGTCTTTCCTTCGTGTGGCTTCACCCTGATAAAGAACCATGTGCCTACTAGTGCTCGACTCCCACCTCCACCTGTTTCCATTATATACAATCACACCAGGCGCTCTGACATGCCTTCAGAATACAAGCTTAGAAACGACTTTAACTCACTATAAACAATAACAGCAAGAAAATCAATGTTTAACTTTTCAATAATATGAAGCTCCAACAATCTCTGAATATTCTGGATTTTCATTGTTTGTGTTCAGTGCACGGTCGTTGTAGCGCGTTGTGTTGTTGTTTACATGTAGTCGTGTTTATACGGTGTTGTTGTTCTGTCAGCTCACCCCCTGCAGGTGGATCTGAGTCCCCTGGTCCCTGCAGCAGATCGGGGTTCAGATGTGTTGCTCACCTGCCGGGCCTCTGGGTGTCTCCTCCCCCCCACCTTCACCTGGAGGAGGACTGACCAGAACCACACCGTCCTCCAGGGGTCACACCAGAACCAGAACCACACCCTCCTCCAGGGGTCACACCAGAACCAGAACCACACCCTCCTCCAGGGGTCACACCAGAACCAGAACCACACCCTCCTCCAGGGGTCACACCAGAACCAGAACCACACCCTCCTCCAGGGGTCACACCAGAACCAGAACCACACCCTCCTCCAGGGGTCACACCAGAACCAGAACCACACCCTCCTCCAGGGGTCACACCAGAACCAGAACCAGTCCCTGCTCCTCCTGCAGGATGTGGACCTCCAGGATGAGGGAGGGTACAGCTGTGAGGCCGAGTGTGACTCTGTGATCCGGACCGCAGAGATCCAGGTCCACGTCTTCTGTGAGTCCCCTCAAATAAACATGGCATCAACTTAACAGCTGTTCCCTCAACAAACTGACCTCATGACAAACCAAGGAACCTCTCTAGTGGCTTGGCCCAACCAAGTTGAAACCAAGGGATAATTAATAGTAACAGAATACACAAAGGGACACTGACAAAACCCAAATCTCCTGTTAGGATGTGAAATGAAATTTGAAGTGGTTTTGGATAAATAAGATAAGATAAGATGTACTTTATTAATCCCACTTTGGGAAGTGTTTTTTGTGGGTGTAGTGGTTTTGGGGTTTTGTACTCTTGCTGGTTCTGACTACCATGAGTAGTGCTGCGACCTTTGGATATAGAGAGCACAAGGTTAACATGATTACTGATCAGAATCAGTCCACAGAGAGGGTCATATAGACGTTCTTCCAGCTCCTCGTCTTCTGTGAGTCCGAGACCCCGTTAGGGTGTGACATAAAAAATACTTTAGCCAAGGGGCAACCTTCAAGTCTGAGAGAAACCCCCTCTGAAGGAACACAGGGGTTTTAGCCTCTGCAGATATCAATACAATAAAATATCTGAATTCTGACTTTTTTTCTAAAAATTCTGACTTTTTTTCTAAAAGATCTGACTTTTAATCAAAATATCGGAATTCTGTTGTTTTTTTATGACTTTTTTTTCCAAAATTATGACTTTTTCTCTCATAATCTCGAGAATCTGACTTTTGCCAACAAAAAAAACTTCTTTAAAAAAAAAAAAATAATTCAGACTCAACATTTTTGACTTATTGCTTAAATGTCAGACTTTTTCTCAACATCTCAAAATGATGCTTCCTTACTTTTACATTGGAGGTGGGAAATAGGAGTAAGGTCATACCCGAGTTTACTGCATTTCAGAAGCATAAGTTGGAAACATATGGCCATCTGCAGGAGAGAGAGAACACCACAACAAGCAGAATAGAGCCTCTCTTCAATGCTCGGTAGTTTTAGCTCCACCCTCTTACGTCACTTCTGGTTTCCCAAAATCAACATAGAGACTGCAAAATAACAACAAGGTGACAGCCAACAAAACAACATGCCAAACGTGGGGCTTCGAAACTGTAGTCCACAATCCAATGGGTGATCATAGCGTTCATTGGATTGACTTCAAATTTGGCAGATATTTTTCTCAGGTTCCAAAGAAGCAGAGATTCAAGTGTGAAGTATTTTGGAAGTGCGGTTATCCAGGAATCTGCTTTGAAGAATGCAGGAGAACAGGCATAGGGACAGCACTAGACAGGATTAAATTAGACACTGAGACATTCCTGCAGGTCTCTCTGAGGGTCTCTTGAGGGTCTTTGAAGGTCTCGAGGGGGGTCAGGGTCTCTCTGAGGGTCTCCCGAGGGTCTCTGAAGGTGTCAGAGGGGGGTCAGGGTCAGTCTACACTTCAGTTTGCCTGACGGTCAGACCAGAGCGGTCGAAGGTCACAGAGCCCCTCCCTTCTGTTAGATTATATATATAGAAATGTATTTATTAGGATAAACCCCTTGAGATGCACCATCTGGTTTTCAAGGGGGTCCCGACAAAAGCAACGTGTTACAGACAGACATGAACAACATAACAGAAAGCAAAGCATGACAAACCACGTACCATCTGTTCAGTAAAATGCATGAAGTAATACCTACAATCATTACAATGTGATAGATAGTGTTTGACAGATCAGTTTGATCAATAACAAGAGCAGCTGAAAGTGAGATGATGAGGCTGAAACGTACCCACTGATGATCTAACAACAGCAGGTCAAGTACTCCAGTCTGTTGGGGCTTTACACGTCAACGCTCTTCTGACAATGGACAGAGAAATAAATCTGGACAGAGTGTCTAACTTAATAATTTGACGAGTAAGGTACAAAAATACTGCTTTAAATAAGGGGGAATGCATTTAAATATAAGTTGAAGCCAACGCAGAGGGAGAGTCCTCTCACTGATCTGTGTTGAATCTGATCCGAGCAGGACACACTGACAGGAAGTGACACAACAGGGGAGCAGGGCCACACACACACACACACACACACACACACACACACACACACACACACACACACACACACACACACACACACACACACACTGTACACCCCCTCACATAGTTCCAGTAAGACACAGCTCCCCCGCAGAGACATTGGACCCTCAGTTTGTTCTGTCAGGAGTTCATGAACCTCTCACAGGAACATAAAATCCTTTCAGACACACTTCATCAGATAACGATAGAGACGATAGACAGAAGTAAACTGTTTTTTTAAACAGGACACATCTTTAAGTAGTACTGTAGTTGTAAATTAGGAAAGAGTGTAAATAAAACAGAGATTATCAATAATGTGCAACAACCTTCAAGTGCCTAAAATAAACTCTCAGTGTGTTGGTGGAAAATGTCCGCTACTCAGTGAGTGGCTTAAAAAAGATAACTTCCTGTTGTCTCTTTAGTGACTGTGCTATGCATCAGCGTAAATGATTATATATAGCCGTCACTTTAACACGTCTCACTTTGAAAGAGGAGAGGAGAGTTAATAGAGCTGGAAGTCATGTTTTTAAATAACAACACAACCTCGTTTATTGCCATTTAGTAGGTTTATATATCGATTTTACGGCCACTATATATTAGTGAGAAAGAGAGTGGAGCTACAGTGAGTACAACCAACATTAGTAAACTGTGAAAATGACATTTAATGGAGTGAAAACACAAACTGTGAAACAAGGACAACACCAGGTAGCTGCCTGTCAATCAAAGTTAGCCCCGCCCACAAGCATACGCCGCTTTATTGTCTATTTTACTTTTAATGGGACTATCATTTACTAAATGAACATCATGCTGTGTTGAAGAAGACTTGGAGATACAGATTGAGACCATCAACTCATCAGGACAATGTTTACTGAGGTAATACAGAGAGAGAGAAGTAGGGACATGTTCTCATAGACTTCTCTACAATCTGAGGTAATACATCAAATCAAATCAAATCAGGTTTTATTTATATAGCACATTTAAAAGCGATTTTTGGTCGAGCCAAAGTGCTGTACATGTAATAAAAACACATTACTACAAATCACAATAAACGACAATAAATTACAACAGATATATCTTAAAAACAAAGTAAAAATAAAACACAGGGAAAAGTCAGGAGTCGTGCTCCGCTCTAATGGCGCATTTCCATTGCAGCGCGTAGCTCGCTTTAAGCGTGCCGTGTCGTGCCGTCCCCTTTTTTGGTTGTGCTTCCACTAGGCCTCGTTCCGGCGCGGCACGGCGCGGGGCCACTTTTTCCCCTCTTTTCTGGCCCTAGAAAATTGTGGTTCTATCGGGGCCAACAAACAGGGCTGAGTCGGGCTGAGTATGCTAAACTAGAGAGAGGAGCGCTGGCAAGAGGGCTAGAACTACAACAAGATGGACATATTTGACCGTGATTTAATTGTAATACACGTTTCAAAATGATGCCGAAGTAACAACATACTGATACCGGTTAGTAAAAACCATGAATTAATGCTTTGTCAAGTCTGCAGACAGACGGCAGGCGAAAAACCTTTTAAAATTCGTGTTTTTCTAGATGGAGATTGGCTAAGCTAACGCAGTATATGCCCCGACCGTCCACACTCACAACAACGGCCTATACAGACATAAATTAAGCAGCGACTGTATTCACCATGACACAGGCAGTCTGTGGTGTGTACTTGTTTAACTTTTGTCGAGTTTCTGAACATATATAAGGAGCTGTGAGCTCTGAGTGCTCACAGCTAACGGCTGTGTTGTGTTTCTGGATTTCTCATTGAAGATGACGTCACGGCTCCGCCTACACTGCGTTACTATAGTAACTACCCCAGTTCCTAAACTGTAATGGAAGCGCAGCATGAAGTGAGTCGGCCCTGTTAAGGCCCAACGCGGCCAAGCCGTACCGAGCCGTACCGAGTGTGGCCGAGGCCGACCGTGTAGTGGAAATGCGCCATAAGGCCAGAGAGAAGAAGTGTGTTTTTAGTTTAGAGGTCTGGGCCGACCTCACATGGAGGGGCAGAGTGTTCCAGATACATCAAGAGAATAACCAGGATGTGTTATCGATGATGTATCTCTAACTCTCCGGATGTTTCTTCTCGCAGCGTTCCCGTCCGATCCGGTTCTGGAAGCTCCCGTTCCGGTCCTTCTGGGTCAGGAGGCGGTTCTTCGTTGTAACGTCACCAACGTGTTCTCAGCCAATCAGATGAGGATCCTGTGGTTATCTGGCAACAGGACGCTGATGTCCGAGTCGCTCAGGTTCTCCGGTTCCTTACAGAACGTCTCGTCTGTTCTTCAGTACCAGGTCCAGGAGGATCAGCCGGTTCTGGTCTGCAGGGCGGAGCTGCTGAGGGAGGACGGAGACGTTTGGAGGTCCAGGACGACGGGTGTAGCTCTAAAGGTTCACTGTGAGTGTCTGAGCAAATAAAATACTTCCTGTTAGAGGCTTTTATTGTGAAGGAGCTATTCTTTTTATCTCAGATTGAGGTTTTGTTGAATTTAAATTCAGGCTTTGTTGATTTTAGATTAAAGGTTTTGAAAAGCACAAGTTAAGGTTTTAAAATATTGTTCCTCTCAGATTTTTTATTTTTTTAATCTCAGATTCAGGTTTTGTAAATCTCCGATTGAATAATTTGGGATTAACAAATTCACGCTTTGTTTATCTCAAATTCTGGTTTAGTCGAACTCCGATTCAGATTTTGTCAAACTGAGTTTCAGGTTTTTGAAATCTGAACCAATGAGTCCCGTTTGTGTTGCAGATCCTCCGAGGGGAACCTCCCTGTCAGTGAGTCCAGGTGAGCAGGTGCTGGAGGGGCAGCAGGTGACCTTTACCTGCCAATCAGACGGAGCCCCGCCCCCCACGCTGGTGTTGAGGAGGGAGGGGGAGGAGGTTCAGAGGACAGACTCCGCCTCCTCCTCTCTCTCCTTCAGCCTCTCCTCCGCCCGGCTGCAGGACTCCGCCTCCTACCTGTGTGAAGCATCCAATCAGTACGAAGCACAACTGATGACCCGATCCATCACCGTCACAGGTACGTTACTGTTGCCAGTGGTGTAGTACTATGACTCATTGAGAGTAAAAGTGAAGCCAAAACTCAGAGCCATGAGGCGCTCCATGTGAGAGTGTTAGGCCCTTATTTAGTTTAATTATTAGTTTAATATTTAATTGGCACATTAAAAATTATATAAAATATAATCGAAAACCTAGAGGACCGAGTGCAGAGCCTTGAGGAACTCCACACGAAACATTTATTTTCCTAACTCTCTTGTTTTTGGTGATTTCACACTAAAAACATTCAGTTAAAGGTCATCATGCTATTTTTAGGCAATAGCATAGGTCTCAGATATATACAAATATATAAAAAACATGTCTATGAGGTGTTTTGCTCTAAATACCTAACAGATCACCCATTCTAGCCATGCCTCATATCCCTCTATTTCACTTCCTGTTTCTAAAGTGCTGATTTGGGGTATAAAGCTTTAATAAGGAGGGGTCTGAGCCAGGGGCGTCGCCTGGACCTGAAAACATTCGGGGCTTAGCCCACAGTGGCGGCGGCACTACAGTGGCATTTTTTACTGCAACACTCCCCACACGCACACACACACAGTACACCCGCGACTGTTACAATGAAGGCTCGATAATCAGCTCACGGCATATAGGCAGGGGTAAAGTGGTATTTGTTATGAGTGGGGGGCGGACCTCACCTCCTCTAGGGGGTCCGGGGGGATGCTCCCCCGGGAAGATTTTTTTTTAAATATTGAAGTTAAATGCATCAATCTGGTGCACTTTGAGAGCAAAATGAAGAGATCTATGGATACCTCTCTCAACACCCATATGAAGCAGAACTGTAAACAGATGTACTTTTTCTTTATGGATATTTTACTAATCACTCCCCTTTTAAACTCTATTCTTGTTTTACTGCCATATAGTATTTCATAACTGTTTTTCCTTTATTCTCTTATTTTTTTTATAACTATAATGATCATATGAAGGTGTGCCGCGGAAACACTCTTTTGAATAATTTGTGACCAAACCGTTTGAGACCCACTGAGATAACTTAGACTAAAGTTAAGTATCTAAACACTCAGAGAGTCCTTTAGCTCACCTGAGTCTCTCAGTCTGAGAGGAGAGGACTCTCCTCCAGCTTGTTGTGGAACAAACAGCTCCTTATGTCCGTTAGTGCAGCTAGCTAACCAGATGCTAACAACACGGTCCCTGCTGGCACCGGTCCCTCCCTCCCCCTCTCTCCCTCTCTCTCTCTCTATCACACTAAATGCGCTATTGCCGCACACACACACAGAGCCAGCTTGAATGACACAAGCACACGTTTATTTCCATGCAACTCTCTGATTGGTCTGGTGTCATGCCTCTGTTGCATTCACTGAACACGGGAAATTACAGTGCTGCCGTCCTCTCGTGTCATGATGAGGTTCACGTAAAGCCCGGTTAATGTATTATATTATTGAGGGAGAATTGTCCGGGGCTACAGAAAAAACATTCGGGGCTAAAGCCCCGGATGCCCAGGCCAGGCGACGCCACTGGTCTGAGCTCATGCGGGACCCGGCAGCTACTGTCTAAACTAAATACTGCCGTGATGAAACGCCATATCATGGATTATCAAGGATTCTTTCTGAAACAGTATGGAGCTCAAAGGCTTTCTCTCTTGCCGGTTATACCACAAGGTGAGTTCCTTTTTATTTCCTGCTTCTTCACACACATGCTCTCCAGTACAGGTTAGCTCTGAGTGTTAGCCATGCTAATGTAAACACTGACCATATTACGTCCAAAACAGTCGGGCATTGTTTCTGATAGCAACGTTTCTGATAGGGCCGTGGGTCCACATTTCAGATATTACGTCATATCGGACGCAAATCTGGATCAGCTCCGTTGTTCCCCCGTTTTTAGAGATTTGGGTACGGAGGAAAAGAGAGAGGGTTTTATTTCCTGATGCTGCGTGAGTTCCCTGACACACCGGGGACACATGTTTATGTATAAGAGACATCAAAAAATGCATTTTGCATGATAGGTCCCCTTTCAGTTAAACATAAGTAGACGTATTTTACGTACAAGTATGATACATTAATTTGCAATACATTCCTTTGATTGAAGTCCAGTTGAAATATAGACAATTTGTTTTTGATGGGCATTAATTAAATTAACATCTTGCAGTGAAATCAGTGCATATACAAATCTAAAACTAGCTTACAATTTTATTAACCTCAGATTGGGTTCTGTTGATTTTAATCTTGTTAAACTCAGATTTAAATTGTGTACATTTCAGATTCAGGTTTTGTTAATCTCGGATTAAAATGTTGTGAACCTCAGACTTATTTACAACAATAAGATGGACTAACTGGATGCTAACTAAATCGAATATGTTTTCATAAATGTAATCCATGCTACTTTGTGGGCAGGTTAAGCACAGTTATTAAAAAGGTCAATAAAAAGTTTGTTTTAACTTCCTCTGAATGATAATAACATTTTTGGTGGATGACAGACTTTATAAATGTTCCCCCGGTTCCTCTTCTGCTTCTTGCTTCATGAGTTTCTGTGGTTGTTGTGACAGACGTTATCTGAAGAGTCTCCCTCCTTCACAAGATGCTGAGCTGCTGTGGACAGAAATAAACTGTGACTCTGTGCTCAGTAATGTGTCGGCCTCCTGAGCGAGCAGCTGATCACATCCACAGATATTCAGAGATATTCACATACATATATATATATGAATAACTTCAGTGAACATTAATGGCGCATTTCCACTGCAGCCCGTAGCACGGTTTAAGCGTGCCGTGCCAAACCTGGCCCGTTTTTTGTTGCGTTTCCTCTAGGGGTAGTTCCGGCTAACGGGTACTCGTTCACAGTTTTTCTGGCACTCCAAAATCAAGGTTCTTTCCGGGCCAACAACCGGGCTGAGTATGCTAAACTAGTGACGTGAGTGGCTACAACTACAACACAATGAACACATTTGACCGTGATTTAATTGTAATACACGTTTCAAAATGATGCTGAAGTAACAACATACTGATACCGGTTAGTAAAAACCATGAATTAATGCTTTGACAAGTCTGCAGACAGACGGCAGGCGAAACACCTTTTAAAATGCGTGTTTTCTAAATGGAGATTGGCTAAGCTAACGCAGTATATGCTCCGACCGTCCACACTCACAACAACGGCCTATACAGACATAAATAAAGCAGCGACTGTATTCTCCATGACACAGGCAGTCTGTGGTTTGTACTTGTTTAACTTTTGTCTAGTTTCTGAACAGATATGAGGAGCTGTGAGCTCTGAGTGCTAACAGCTAACGGCTGTGTTGGTTTTGTGGGGTTCTCATTGAAGATGACGTCACGGCTCCGCCTACACTGCGTTACTATAGTTACTGCCCCAGTTCCTAAACTGTAATGGAAACGCAGCATAAAGTGAGCCAGTCCTAACGAGGCCTAACTATACCGTACTAAGCCACTGCTAAGATTTCCCTTTCTGTGGTCTTGCTATTTAAAAGTATACATGCATTGAGTAAAAGGACGTTTTAGATTTGTTATAGAAACTATTGATGATGATTTCCTCAAATTTCCAATAAGATAAGATGAGAGGTACTTTATTGATCCCAAATTGGAAAGAGTTTGCGTTGCAGCAGCATAAAAAACAAGGCATTGCACATGAGTAGAAATGAAAGAGTAGAAATAAACCATTCTATAATTTAAACATCTCAAAAAAGAATTAAAACAGCATTAAAAAGTAGATAATATACAGTAGAGTAGACCGTGAAGATAAAACAATCTATAAACTCTGACAATAAAACACTGAATTCTAATATTAGAATTTAGAGAATTGAATCCTAGAAAATGGCATCTGGTGAAATAAAGGAAATTGCAGTGGTTTAAGACCTCAAGTAATGCAAAGAATACAAGTTCAAATTCATTTTTAAATACCACAATACTGATGTTTTAACTTAGGCAGAGTTCATAAATCACTATTTGTTGGAATACATTTGATTTTCTTTAAGTTAAGGCTTAGTAAAAAGCATTTTTAAAAAGGTGTTTTTAGAAGTTAAAAGGCAGCACATTGAGTGTTTTAAAGGTTAATCATATGATCTTACATTACATTACATTACATGTTACTTGTTAGACGCTTTTATCCAAAGAGACTCAATACTGAGGACAACCCCCACAGGAGCAATTTGGGGTGAAGTGTCTCAGGGACACAACGACATGCTGACTGCAGTGGGGTTTGAACCTGTGCTCCCCTGATCCCAACACCAACACACTAGTCCACTGCGCCACACGCCTTATACAAACCATTAAACTGCTCCCGTTATAAACTCTGCTTCACCAAACAGTTCAGTTTCATTCTTTCACTTTTGAATTACAGACGTTCTGTCAGGAGGTTTTTCCCCAGAGTTATAATCGAAAGATAAAAGTTGTGATGCCCTTATCTTAGTGTTAAAAGTTGTCTTGTTTTGACTTTCCATTGAGACTCCCTTCCTGTGTTTGACACTAAATGATCCTCCTTCACACTTCCTGAGAAATCTTCCTCCTCATTGTTGAAACTACTGTTTCGTAATCCCTGCCGAGCATCTACGATAACAAAAAGCTATTTTTCATGGATTCATCTACAGATATTTTGCAGATTAAATAGTTTAAAAAAGTCCAGTGACTTTGATATAAAACAGAGAAAGTTAATCCATTATCAAAGTAGTTGTAGATGTAGCTTCTGTCAATCTTCTAAAGGGTCTCTATTCTGCTTGTTGTGGTGTTCCCCTTCCTGTATTGTGTTATATAGGTTTTAGTGCATGTAAATGGTCTGCATTATATTCCAACTTATTTTTTGTCATACTCTATTTTGTCATTTTTGTGTGTATAAACATGCTGCTGTGCCGTGGAAACAAATCCCAATATTTGATAATAGAGGATATGTAATCCATAAAGAACACACTGGGCCAGGTTAAGTAAAAAGAAAAAGGCTAAAATAGAGACTTTTTCATATCTAAGAAACCGTCAATAGGCGCTTTCACACCGGAGTACTTTTCCCCCCGAACTAGGCAGATAGGGGGGAGATTTGGTTTCACACCAAGAAGGATCTGGGACTAGTCCCTAGTTCGCGCGAACCTTTTCACCCCCAGATAGTCCCTGCTAGAGAGGTGGTACTTTCCTGAGGAGGAAATGGTTCGTGGGTGTTTCTCAATCTCGAGTACGCTTGCTTGGTAGCACATGTTTTCCGAGTCACTTGCTTCAGAAGCGAGGCAAGAATACTTCCTGGCATTCGGAAAACGAAGAGTGGAACAGGCTAGCAAGTGTGCAGGTGTGCGTCATATGAGAGGCCCCGCCTTACATTTTCCGCCACAGATTTGGGGAAATTGGTCCGTGCGCAAAGCATTGTGGGGATTTTTAGACCGCGGAGTCTACACAAGTGCAGCCTCGATATTTCTCCAAACGAAGTACGCCGGGCTCGGTAGATTTCCAAGTATGCTGGACATTGGAACAGTCCTTCGGCGGCACTCGATGACGTAGTATGCTTGAAATAGTGGCTCTGAAGCAGCTTTACTCGCGATTGAGAAACACCCGGTGTGTCGGCCACACTAACAATTTCTGATTGGCTCGGTGAATTGCAAACCACGCCCCGTAAGACTCAGAAAAGTTTTGTGATCCCAAAGCAGAAGAAGAAGAAGAAGTGACGTCAGCGGCTTCATTTTCCTAATCCTCCCTCAGGGACTTGTTCCGGTGAGAACGCGATCTACTAGGACAGTTCGAGGGACTAAAGAGTTCAGGGGAACAAGTACCGGGGACAAGTACCGGCTAAGTACTTGGTGTGAAAGCGGCTATTGTTTCCAAAAAAGGGGATATTTCACTGCTAGTTGGGCGAAAAGTAGCATTTTATTTTCATGAATAGAATAAAAGTTTGACGTGTTTCACTAGCCCTAACCCTAAACCCTCTGCATGAATGAGGTGTGAATGGATGAATGATGTATGTAAAGCACTTTGAGGGGTCGAAAAGACCTGATAAAGCGCTATATAAGTAAAGTTCTGTTACCATTTACCATTTCAGAAAGACTTTAAATCAAATGTCTGACACGCTTTCACATTATAAAGAGTATTAGTTGTTCAGCAAAGCATTATAATCTTAATCTGGTCTCCACAGCGCCCCCCAGGAACACCTCGGTGCTGGTCCTGCCCTCTACGGTGGTCCATGAGGGACAAACCATCACCGTCTCCTGCCACACCGTCTGCTTCCCGCCCGCCGCCGTCAGTCTGAAGAACCTGGCCAATGGGACGGAGCTATACTCGTCCAACGGCACCTTCCTATTGGTCAACGTGACGGCCAGAGACTCTGGGATGTACCAGGTCAACGTGACCAACGAGCTGGGGTTCCAGGTCAGAGTGTTCAGCATCCGGGTCAGAGGTCAGTGCTGTCTCCCTTTGACTTAATATATGTTTTATGCATTATCACAGACAAACTGAACCGGAAATTCTAAGTAATAAAATGTCCTTGTATGAGACTCTTTACATAGATTTAAAAAAAATTGTTTTAATAATAGTTTGAATTTTTTGGTTGTATTTCTTACAATTGATCTTTAACTGTGTTTATGTAAGCACCATATATACACCAAGGGAAATTCCACGTGTGAACCTAGTTGGCAATAAACCTGTTCTGATTCTGATTCGGTAGTAAGGGTTCTTGTAAATCACAAAGCTATTTGTTACTCTGATTATTACCTGGGGAGGGGGAGATAGTATTGTTTTTATTAGTAAATGTTCTATGTTTTTGGTTTGTGAAGCACTTTCAGAATCAGAATCAGAATCCCTGTATTAGTCCCGCAGAGGGGACATTTACATTGTTACAGCAGAAAAGAGCCAAAGACAGCTTCATGTTACCTGGTATATATTGCAGTTATTAACGGCATATATATATATTGCACATATTGCACATAGTTACCTTTTGTGTATGAAAAGTGCTAAATAAATAAAGTTTAATTTGATTCTGACATGGTTAACAACATCCTGGTTTATTTGATCCTGAATGTGTCCTCCTCCACACAGAAAGGAGCTCCAGTCCTCCCAATCTCGGCAGCGTTCTCATCCCAGTCCTCTGCTCCGCCGTTGGGCTCGCCGCCGCCGCTCTGCTCCTCGACTTGCTGAGGAGATCCAGGAAGAAAGGTTTCTATCAGCTGCCGCAAACTGCACCGCCGTCAGCCTGAGGGACGCTAACCGCGGGCTACTGACTTTCAGCATGTGGCTACCAGTTTACATCAAGTAGCTACCCCTCAAACATGTGGCTAGCATCCCCAAACATGTGGCTAGCATCCCCAAACATGTGGTTAGCATCTCTAAACATGTGGCTAGCATCCCCAAACATGTGGTTAGCATCTTCCAACATGGTGGCTAGCATCTCCAACATGTGGCTAGCATCTCCAAACATGTGGCTACCACCTCCAACATGTGGCTAGCATCTTCCAACATGGTGGCTAGCATCTTCCAACATGTGGACTATCTCCAAAAAAGTGGCTAGCATCTCCAAACATGTGGACTATCTCCAAACATGGTGGTTAGCATCTCCCAACATGTGGCTAACACCTCCAACATGTGGCTAACACCTCCAAACTTCTGGCTAGCATCTCCAAAAATGTGGCTAGCATCTCCCAACTTTTGGCTAGCATCTCCTAGCATGTGACCACCATCACCAACATGTGGAGTATCTCCAAACGTGTTGCTAGCATGTCTAAACATGTGGCTAGCATCCCCAAACATGGGGCTAGCATCCCCAAACATGTGGTTAGCATCTCCAAACATGTGGTTAGCATTTCCAAACAAGTGGACGGAATTTCCAAACATGTGGCTAGCATCTTCCAACATGTGGACTATCTCCAAACATGTGGCTAGCATCACCAAACATTCTGTGGCTACCTTGTAATTGCACCTTCTGTTTTGATATGCTAACATGTGGCTACTGTGTCCAAACATGTGGGTACCACCCTCCTAATTTGTGACTGCTAACATGCTAACCTGTGGCTTTGATAGCTCAACATGTGGCAACCACTTTTCAAAAACATTACTGCATCATTCCTGGACACTCCGACAACATGGGACTACTTTGTGAGCGGGATTTTACCACTTGACAATTTATTTATAAAGTTTGTTTATATAACTATCATGTGCTTGGATACTACTTCACAACGAGATACTCCAAGTTTCAAAATGTCGCTAATTGTGCCTTCCTTGTTCTAACTTGTGTCTTTTATATGGTAGCGCATTGTTACTTTGTCCAAACATGTTGATGCCACCTTCAAAATGTTGACTGCTAAATGTGGCTACCAGATTCCAACACATCATTCCGGGACACAAAACTACATGATACAAAACAACTTGTTTTCTAACTATCCTGTGCTTGGCTACCACCTCGTAGCATGCGGCTTTGATAATCAGACATGAGATTAGCTGTATTAGTTGTTTAGGTGAACACTGGTGTATTTCTCCATGTGATTCTGGATTATGTCAGAAAATAATCTCAGTGTCAAACAAACGTTTATGATAATTACATGTTTACTTCAGCAGGATAATCTCCACATGTTAACACCACTTAATGATTTCTGAAGTAAAAAGCTAACGTTAGACTATAAAGGAACTACAGCACGGTCACATGACTTCACGTCACCACCGCTAAACTAAAGGAGGCTAATGTTGGGCTATAAAGGAACTACATCACGGTCACATGACTTCACGTCACCACCGCTAAGCTAAAGGAGGCTAATGTTGGGCTATAAAGGAACTACAGCACGGTCACATGACTTCACGTCACCACCGCTAAGCTAAAGGAGGCTAATGTTGGGCTATAAAGGAACTACAGCACGGTCATGACTTCACGTCACCACCGCTAAGCTAAAGGAGGCTAATGTTGGGCTATAAAGGAACTACAGCACGGTCACATGACTTCACGTCACCACCGCTAAGCTAAAGGCGGCTAACATTGGGCTATAAAGGAACTACAGCACGGTCACATGACTTCACGTCACCACCGCTAAGCTAAAGGCGGCTAATGTTGGGCTATAAAGGAACTACAGCACGGTCACATGACTTCACGTCAGTACCGCTAAGCTAAAGGCGGCTAATGTTGGGCGTGATGACGTTAAGTCGTCTTATTAAGTCCACTTGTTGGCAACCTCCGTCTTTCAATTCACCAGTGGGGTATTTACTGACACAGTCTAATGCTATCCTGCTAACGTGATGTTTCCATATCCCAACATGTGACTACACAACCCAGTCTCACGACATTTCATGTTATAGTCACGAAATTAATTTAATCTATTGATTCGTGCCTGCACCACGTCTTTTTGTCCGGTCGGGTCTTGGAAGACCGGAAGCTGTGTGGTTCATAAAAACATTTTCTTACTCAATATCTTACCCTAAGCCTAACCCTTTTATTTTAAATTGTATAATGTCTGAGTTTTTTTGCCGTCCACGAGGAAAATAAATGTGGCTCAGAGCCTCAGAATACTGAAATCTGTATTTTTTTTCTTCTTCTAATTAGTTATTATTTGGTGCAGGCACGAAACATACTACCAATAGAAATACATTGCTTCTAAAATCGTTCTGTGTCAGAATACTGAAATCTGTATTTTTTGTGTTGGTGAACACGAATCAATAGATTAATTTTCGTGACTATAACACGAAATGCCGTGAGACTGTGTTGGACTACACTACCTGATGCTCTGTATATATGAACAGCAGCTAACATCATTTTATAGATATGCAGCACATTGTGCATCAGTGAGTTTTAATCACAATCTTTGTAAATGTGTTTGTTGCTTTATTTGAGGCAGTGTGGAAAGGTGGTTTACTTCATGAGCCCCATGCAACAAAGGTCCAAGTTGCTCCAGGTGTAGAATGTGTTTTCAGTGAACTGTCCCTTTAAAAAGTTTCCTCTGGATCACATCTTCGGACACGAGTGTTTTTATAAATGAGCAGAAGAGGATCCCTGCTGGTTTGGTACTTCGTTTTTATCTTCAAATGTTCTGCTGCAGATCTAAAGTGTTTCTCTTTCTGTGCTTTTATTAAATATATTTATTTCTTCATTGTGTCGTTGGAACATGATTACACCTTCTGGGAATTTCCTGTGAGTCAGCGGCCGAACTTTCTCTTTCTCTTCAGGCCCAGAGTTTACTGGAAGTGTGCAGATTAACTTTGTGTTTCACCGATTGTGTTTTTACACGCCTCGACTTCACGAGAAAAGAAAAAAATGTTTTCTTGTTGTTCGGCTGGAGGTCCGTGAAGAGGAAACTAAATCCTCTGAGTGACGTCCTGAGGCTGAAGGTCAGGAGGGTCAACGGAGTCTTCAAAGTCTATAGCGTTTAAATAAGCGGCAAAAATGTAAATAACTTGTAATGTAGGTCACAGCTGGGATACGTTTTCTGGCAGTGGCTCAGTCAGTAGGGGCTTGGACTGTGAGCCGTAGGGTCGCCGGTTCAAGTCCCCGAACAGACCTAAATATGGAGTGTGGACTGCTACTTGGAGAGGTCCCAGTTCACCTCCTGCCCTGCCGTGGTGCCCTTGAGAGCAAGGCACCGGACAACCCCCTTCCCCCCTCACTCCCATTGCTCCCCGGGCGCTGTACAATAGCTGCCCACTCCTCCTAGTGCTAGACTCCTGGTGCTAGTCTCCTGGTGCTAGACTCCTGGTGCTAGACTCCTGGTGCTAGACTCCTGGTGCTAGATTCCTGGTGCTAGACTCCTGGTGCTAGACTCCTGGTGCTAGACTCCTGGTACTAGACTCCTGGTACTAGACTCCTGGTGCTAGACTCCTGGTGCTAGACTCCTGGTACCAGACTCCTGGTGCTAGACTCCTGGTGCTAGATTCCTGGTGCTAGACTCCTGGTGATAGACTCCTGGTGCTAGACTCCTGGTGCTAGACTCCTGGTGCTAGACTCCTGGTGCTAGACTCCTGGTACCAGACTCCTGGTGCTAGATTCCTGGTGCTAGACTCCTGGTGATAGACTCCTGGTGCTAGACTCCTGGTGCTAGATTCCTGGTGCTAGACTCCTGGTGATAGACTCCTGGTGCTAGATTCCTGGTGCTAGACTCCTGGTGATAGACTCCTGGTTCTAGACTCCTGGTGCTAGACTCCTGGTGCTAGACTCCTAGTCTCCTGGTGCTAGACTCCTGGTGCTAGACTCCTGGTGCTAGACTCCTAGTCTCCTGGTGCTAGACTCCTGGTTCTAGTCTCCTGGTACTAGACTCCTGGTGCTAGACTCCTGGTACTAGACTCCTGGTGCTAGACTCCTGGTTCTAGTCTCCTGGTGCTAGTCTCCTGGTGCTAGACTCCTGGTGCTAGACTCCTGGTGCTAGACTCCTGGTACTAGACTCCTGGTACTAGACTCCTGGTACTAGGATGGGTTAAAAGCAGAGAACACATGTCACTGGGTGCTGTGTGCTCTGCATGTGAGACCATTAAAGAGGGTTTCATCCCTCCCATTCCAATTCAAATATTTATTTTCAGGCAAAAACGTACTTTATGAAAAAATAGATGTTTTTGCCCTTAATTAAGTTTCAGGTTTGCCCCCCAAGATTTACATATTTAAAAAAAATAATGTCTTATATTTCTGTTCCTCGTCTCAAAGTGAACTCCCTCTGAGGCTGGAGCAGCAACATGAGGCCCTGGCAGAGGGACCTGTCTAATTCCTGGCTCTCTGTCTCTGTTTTATTTAACTAGCCGAACGAATTAATTAAACTTCTTCTTCCTCTTTGTATTTGTTTTTTATTCAACACGGAGCTCTTGGGCTGCTCAGCCCGTCGTTATGGAAACAGGAAATGTGTGAACGAGTTTCTCTCAGGTTTGTTTTTCAGAATAAAAAACTTGTGGGGTCTGTATACCACACACACACACACACACACACACACACACACACACACACTTTCTTTCTGTGCCACTTTCTACTTCTACTCCAATACAATTCAAAGGGAAATAATGCAGTTTCACTTCACTACATTATTTTAAATATGATGTTTTCATGTAGAGACGCCTCCATTTGACTCCTTTGTTTACTCCAGGAACATAGTGACACCACTATGGAACACTTGCGCTCCAACACATTGTAGATGATAGGCTAAGGGGCGGGACATCTATAAGCTGGTTGACCAATCACAACAGAGCCGCCCAGCTAACCAACAGGCAGTTTGAGACATTAAAGCATGGAGACATGAACCTGAAAATTAGATAGGGCGGATTTCAGATTCTTATATACAAATATTATTATCTTTAGTGTGTGTTTTAAATGTTCTTGTATACTCATTAGTGTGTGTCTCATTAGTGCTTGTTTCTTAAATAATTAAAGAACACAGTACCATCTGTACTCTTTGTACCACCTTGTCATTTCAAAATAAATGTTGTAGCTTTATGGAGGTGCATAATAATACATGTGATTGAAAGCTTGTAAGATTTATTATTATTATTGTTTTGTGCATCAGGATTGAGTGTCTGAGCAGCAGGAGGTCGGAGGTCAGATCCCTCTCTGGTGAATAATATGTTTCTGCTGTTTTTACTTTCGTGATGCGTTCAGTGTCCTGCCGGGCCTCCGTGACTCCTGACCTCAGCTGAGTGCAAGAGGACGGAGCGTTCTGCTGCGTCCCCTCATTTTAATCTGCTGGCATTTCCTGTCGCTTTGTTTTTTCTTCGTCAGCAGCTCCTGTTCAGACATCAGATCATCTTTATTCAACTTTCACTTCAATATCTCTGACCGTCGTTAATGTGTGGAAGTATTGAGTTTTTACATCTGGAAACCATCAAAACATCAGATACAGGCGGTGCGGGGCGAGGGGGTGGGTGACAAAAAACAAGATACTCACCCTCATGTGTCGGGTTTTATGGGAACCTGATTTTAACAGGGAAGTAAACCTCAACTTTGACACCTATTTTCTTTTATATTTAACGCTCTGTGTAGAAGTATTTATTACGGGGGCCAACAAACGCTCCATCAACAACACATGCAGTATTTAGAGAACATTCAGCAACTTGACCAGGGGACACTAAAGAGTGACGCACACAGCTGGGAGACCAGGGGACACTAAAGAGTGACGCACACAGCTGGGAGACCAGGGGACACTAAAGAGTGACGCACACAGCTGGGAGACCAGGGGACACTAAAGAGTGACGCACACAGCTGGGACGTTCAGGATCATAAAGCTGAACAACTGTCTCTGTCTCAGAGTTAGAAAGCCTCATAACTGTAAGTACCTGTTGGCGTCTTCTGAGGAGGTTGCTGAGGTTTGTGGTCTCCATGGAAACTGATGAGAAAATCCTCTCGTCACACACACACACACACACACACACACAGTGATTTCATAACAGTTTTTACATTAATTTACACATTGAGTTTAATTTATACAGAATGAAGGGCAGGAGGGAATTACATTTTTTGTCAGACAGGAAATAAAAAATATAATTTAGAAATTACTCGATAAAGCAATTAACCAATCAATCAAATAATCAATTTATGTAGCATGTAATAATTTATTTAAACTAAAATACTTATTTTGCAGAGACCACCTCTCTTTCTTTGTGACTTTTGGATACGTTGTTATTGTTTTATTATATTTTGACGTTTATTGTAATGTAAATGCTTCTTTATGTCACGTGTAACATTGGTATGAATTATTTATTATTTTAAAGTTGTGTTTTAGTGTTGAAGCAGGACTCTGATTCAATCCAAACGAAAGATAAAGACTAAAGTGAGTTTCAGTTGATCTGATCTGATCAGACAGTAGCCCAGACTTTAACCTGAGAGTCAACAAGAGAAGACACACACACACACACACACACACACACACACACACACACACACACACACACACACACACACACACACACACACAGTGGATTGAGGCGCCCTCTGCTGCTCTAAAACAACACTGCATTTAGGACTTTTATTTTGAAAAACAACCCGTTTTTGAACACTGTAAATCAGAATAATCAAATAAATTAAATGTTTTCTTTTTTAAATGTGTTGTTGTTCTGATACTGAATAAACCAAACTTTAGTTGTGAGAGTATACAAATCCTGAGAGAAAAACATCTGAGTGAAGATTTTTATTAAAATAAAGTTAAAAGTTCAGAATCAGAATCAGGTTTATCACCAGGTAGGTTCACACATACGAGGAATTTGACTTGATGTCGTGGTGCAGACATAAAATATGAAACAAGAAATCTTTAAGGACACCGTAATAAAATATAGTTAAATAGCAATAAAATAAAGCAGTAATTTACAGCGAAATAGAATGCTATGAATGAATTATAGAATATAAAATATGAAATATGAAATATGAATATGTGCAGTAAGCAGTATGAACATCGTGTGCATTAATGTAATGCATATAGGGACTATGTTGTGGCTGAGGTAAGTGTCAGTGGGGGGGCCGGGCCTTGTTTAGCAGGGGCGGTTCTAGGGGGGGGCCTCTAACACTGACTTTGGATCCCCCTGTGGCCCCCCTAAAAATGAAAAAAATGAAAAAGTTTATGATTAAATTATGACGGAATAGGCGGAACTAACGCTATTTGTCATTCTAGTCGGACCCATTAGAGCGTAAAAACTGTAACTATAAGTATCTGAAATAAATATGTGTACTGAAACAAATACCAATAACTGTATTGCATAGTTTTCTTATGCGCAATTACTTCATAATGTCTTTGTCTTTTTCGTCCTGCATTTATTGTGCCCCCCTCAGAAAATAACTGGCCCCAGCCTGGCCCCCCCACTCAAATTGGTCTAGAACCGCCACTGAGTAGGAGGAGGAGGTGAAGTCATTTCATTGAGAAATATCACTCAGCTCTTGAGTAAATGTGGCGCTTTTATTGTGAAATCCGAGCGGAGCGGAAGTTGTCAGTTAGCATCCCGTAGCTAAATCTACAGTGTGTGTGTCTGTGTGTGTGTGTTCAGGTGTGTGTGTGTGTCCAGGTGTGAACATGTTACCTTTATCTGTGAAAGACGATGAGTACAAACCCGCTAAATTCAACCTGCTGGTGAAGCTGTCGGGATGGTTCAGGTAAACCGACAACTGCTAACGGCTAACGGATGCTAACAGAAGCTAGCGGCGATTCAACTGTACAGAATAGCTCTTAGCATGATGCTAACCGGCTAGCCTTAGCATAAATCTGTATTAAACTGTGTTTTATTGACATTGTCAGCGGTATGTTTGTATTCGGTTGGGTGTGAACATACCCCGGGTTTATTTTGGGTTTATTCCGGGCTTATTACCGGGTTTCTCTCCGGTTGGAGTTGCTCTCTGATAGTTTTACTGTTTTCAGGTCGATACTCGCGGACAAAACGTCCCGGAATCTGTTCTTCTTTCTCTGCCTCAACCTGTCCTTCGCATTCGTGGAGCTTTCATACGGCATCTGGAGCAACAGGTGAGCTAACGGTGCTAACATCTGTCTGTTTGTTCATCGGGGATGTGCCACGTAGTGCTAGTGACTGTGTGTGTGTGTGTGTGTGTGTGTGTGTGTGTGTGTGTGTGTGTGTGTGTGACTGTGTGTGCGTGTATGAGATATACCATTGTGTCTGTGGTGTTATCATTGGGTGTGTGTGAGTGACCATGGTGTTACTGTTGTGTGTGAGTTATACCATGTGACGGTGGTGTGTGTGTGTGTGTGTGTGTGTATATATGTATAAATAAAAGTAATAGCTCAGCCTCCACACTTCCTGTCAGAGCTGCAACTATTGAAACTAATCTCAAACTATTTAAAAAATAATCTACAGTACTTGTAATAGACAGTGTGTGTGTGTGTGTGAGATATATACCATTGTGTGTGTGTGTGAGTGACACTGTAATAATCTCCAACTATATAAAAACTAATCAGTATTGTTTGTTGTTATTCTGAGTTTGTGTCTTTATTGCACTTTTTGTGAGTTGCTTTGGATAAAAACGATCAGCTGGATGCAATCTAATATGTTTGAGATGTGGACTGTGAAAACAAGACACAAGACATCACTTTGGACTTTGAGAGACCATTTGGAGATGGAAATAATCTGCAGATAAATCAGTTTTTATCAGTAATGATGTGTGTATTGATACCTGAGTTTAGATAATGGAATAGAAAGGGATAGTGCAGATATCGTGTTCACAGACATTGGCCCTGAATAGTGTTTTTATTTGTCAGACAGTTTATAGATTTTTTTAGCTTCACGGTCATCTGTATATTTCTCTCACTCTGGAATGCTGGATTATTTCTATTTCTTTTTTTAGATGTTTATATTTTAGAATTGTTTATTTCTGGTCTTTTAATTTGTTATTTTGTGCAATGTTTTACGCTGCTGCAACAACACATTTTCCCAAATTGGGATTAATAAAGTACATCTTATCTGATGTGTTTCTGATTTCTGTTTTTAAGGGTCACCGATGATGCTAAATCCTCTTCCTCATGTCTCTTCTTCATCAACATGTGTCCCCTCTTCTTCATGTCTCTTCTACATCAACATGTGTCCCCTCTTCTTCATGTCTCTTCTTCATCAACATGTGTCCCCTCTTCTTCATGTCTCTTCTACATCAACATGTGTCCCCTCTTCTTCATGTCTCTTCTACATCAACATGTGTCCCCTCTTCTTCATGTCTCTTCTTCATCAACATGTGTCCCCTCTTCTTCATGTCTCTTCTACATCAACATGTGTCCCCTCTTCTTCATGTCTCTTCTACATCAACATGTGTCCCCTCTTCTTCATGTCTCTTCTTCATCAACATGTGTCCCCTCTTCTTCATGTCTCTTCTTCATCAACATGTGTCCCCTCTTCTTCATGTCTCTTCTACATCAACATGTGTCCCCTCTTCTTCATGTCTCTTCTTCATCACCATGTGTCCCCTCTTCTTCATGTCTCTTCTTCATCACCATGTGTCCCCTCTTCTTCTTCATGTCTCTTCTTCATCAACATGTGTCCCCTCTTTTTCATGTCTCTTCTTCATCAACATGTGTCCCCTCTTCTTCATGTCTCTTCTTCATCAACATGTGTCCCCTCTTCTTCATGTCTCTTCTTCATCAACATGTGTCCCCTCTTCTTCATCAACATGTGTCCCCTCTTCTTCATGTCTCTTCTTCATCAACATGTGTCCCCTCTTCTTCATGTCTCTTCTACATCAACATGTGTCCCCTCTTCTTCATGTCTCTTCTACATCAACATGTGTCCCCTCTTCTTCATGTCTCTTCTTCATCAACATGTGTCCCCTCTTCTTCATGTCTCTTCTTCATCAACATGTGTCCCCTCTTCTTCATGTCTCTTCTTCATCAACATGTGTCCCCTCTTCTTCATGTCTCTTCTTCATCAACATGTGTCCCCTCTTCTTCATGTCTCTTCTTCATCAACATGTGTCCCCTCTTCTTCATGTCTCTTCTTCATCAACATATGTCCCCTCTTCTTCATGTCTCTTCTACATCAACATGTGTCCCCTCTTCTTCATGTCTCTTCTACATCAACATGTGTCCCCTCTTCTTCACGTCTCTTCTACATCAACATGTGTCCCCTCTTCTTCATGTCTCTTCTTCATCAACATATGTCCCCTCTTCTTCATGTCTCTTCTACATCAACATGTGTCCCCTCTTCTTCATGTCTCTTCTACATCAACATGTGTCCCCTCTTCTTCATCAACATGTGTCCCCTCTGTGGAAAGAGACTCTGAAAGTTTCAGTCTCAACGATTCTCTCTCTTTTTGATCCATTTCTATAAAAACCTGTCTGAAAATGAGCTGATCAGATTTTGGCCACTTTATGATGTCATAACGATGTTTTGTCTTGTGCAACCATTAGCCAATCAGCAACCAAGGTAACCCCCCCCCCCACCTTATCACCTGAATCTCCTCCTAGAGCACCATTAGCCGCGTTCACACCAAGTACTTTGCCGTACTTAGTGCCAGCACTCAGTGCCCCGGCACGTATTACCCCAGGGCATTTAGTACAGATCGTGTTCACACCGGAGTACTTTTCCCTGAGGGAGGATTAGGCAAATGAGCCGCTGACGTCACTTCTTCTTCTTCTGCTTTGGGTTTACTGGCAGGCAGCAAACCACTTCACGGCGTATACTGCCACCCGGAGTCCCCGGCCGGAAGTCCCCGGAGTTGGGGAAGGCTTCAGTAGAAGCTGCTGGGACTCCCAGCAGCTTCTACTGAAGCCTTCAGAGTAAATCGCCAGAACGCCGACACCTCCTCATCTCCACCGCTCCCATGTTTTCTTTTGTGTTGCCATAAGTTAGTCTCTCTGCGTTGGTGCGCTGGGCTAATGCTAATGCTAATAACGCTAATGCCAGGATAATAAAATGGCGGCTCTACAAAACATTTCAGAGTTGTACGGGGCGTGGTTTGCAATTCGCCCAGCCAATCAGAACTGGGGCACTTTTCCCCCAGGAAAGTACCATCTCTCAGCAGGCACTAAACATGGGGGTAAAAGTTCCAGAGATGAAGTTCTCTTTTTGGTGTGAACGCGACATAAGGGGTACTAACGGAACTAAACGTGAAAAGTACGGGGAAAAGTACTCCGGTGTGAACGCGGCTATTGAGTTCTTTGTAACCAAATCTCTCTCAGAGGGGCGTGGGGAGGGGCTCCTTATTTTCATCTAAAGTAACAGACAGAGAATCAGCACTTTGGAAACAGGGCTGAAACAGAGGGGATTATGGGTAATGCTGCAATGATCTGTTTGGTGTTTCAGCCAATCAGAGACAGGCTCTGTATATATCTGAGACCTGTCATGTATTGATGAAGAAGAGGATGATAGGGGAGCTTTAATATATGTATCTCGTGTTTCCTCTCCAGTTTAGGTCTGATCTCCGACTCCTTCCACATGTTCTTCGACTGCACGGCTCTCCTCGCAGGTCTGGCAGCTTCAGTCATCTCCAGGTGGAGATCCAACGACAGCTTCTCCTATGGGTAAGACGCTGTGCTCTGTTAGTGTGGTCTGATAGTCTGTGCTCCGTCAGTCAGGTCTGATCATCTCTGGGCTTTGTTAGTATGTGTCTCTATACACATACTTTAGGGCTGTTTTGAGTGCCTAACTCCCAATGAGAAGTTTGGCCAAATGTTCTATCAACTAAAGACCTTTTATGTCTATGCTCAGTCTATACGGAGGATCTGTGCTCTGTTACTCAGGTCTGTCTGTGTTTCAGGTACGTCAGAGCTGAGGTTCTGGCCGGCTTCGTGAACGGACTCTTTCTGATCTTCACCGCCTTCTTCATCTTCTCCGAAGGGGTCGAGGTACCTGTCTCTCTCTGTCTGTCTGTCTGTCTATTAACCCTGTCTGTCTGACTCTGTACCGGTCGGTCTGTCTGTCTGTATTATAATAAAAATAATTCGATTTTTATAGCGCTTTTCCTCGTGCTCAAAGACGCTTTACATAAAATCAGAAACAGTACAAAGAAAGCAACAAATCTTAACCCTGTCTGTCTCTGTATATTAACCTGTCTGTGTGTATATTAACCTGTCTCCCTGCACCTGTCTGTCTCTCAGAGGGCACTGGAGCCTCCTAATGTTAACCACGACCGCCTGCTTCCTGTCTCTATTGCTGGTCTGCTGGTGAACCTGGTGGGGATCTTTGTGTTCCAGCACGGAGGCCACGGGCACTCTCACGGAGGGGAAGGTAAACACCTGCAACACTTTACATCCACCTGTTGAAGAAAGTGAAGATAAACATAAAGAAATGTTGATGTAAAAACAAACAAATCCGTTTTTGGACTTTTTTGAGATTTCAAACAAAAAAAGTCAGAATTTTGAGAAAAATCTGAATTCTGAATATTTTTGTTTTAAATCTCAAAATTCTGTTTTTTTGTGTGAAAATCTCCGAATTTGGACATTTCTCAATAAAGAAGAATGAAGAATCTTAAAATTCTAACTTTCTAACTTTTGTCAGAATTCTGACCTATTTCTCAAAATGTCTGACTTTTTCCTGGAATTTAGACTTTATTTTCTCAAATTCAGATTTTTTTCAAAAATGTTTGACTCTATCCTGAAAGTCTCCCAATTACAAATTCTGAATCAAAAAATAATTCTGACTTTTTTAAGAAAAATAATTCTGACTTTTCTCAACATTTTCGAACTCTGACTTTTTTCTAAGATCTGAAAATTCTGACTTTTTTCTAAGATCTGAAAATTCTGACTTTTTCAGAAATGTCTTTCCTGAGTTTTTTCACAAATTGTTGAAAATATCTTAAAATGTCAAAAAGGGGTACAAACTTTAAAAAAATAATCAAAAAACTTTTTTAATAAAGAGGGCAAAAAAAGAAAAAATATCAAAATGTTCCTTATTTTAAATGGAAACGCCTAAAAATCTTCAATGAAAAATCCAGTTCTATTTCAATAACCTCATCTTCATCTGCAATGCTAATGTAGCGTTACACCATCAAACAACTCAAGAGCCTACTCTCACCTGTCTGTCTCTCACCTGTCTGTCTCTCACCTGTCTGTCTCTCACCTGTCTGTCTCTCACCTGTGTGTCTCTCACCTGTCTGTCTCTCAGATCACGGCCACAGCCACTCTCTGTTTAACGGCAGTGCAAATCAAGGACACAGCCACGGAGGAAAGGACCACGGAGGAAAGGACCACGGAGGAAAGGACCACGGAGGAAACGATGGACACGGACACAGCCACGGAGGAAACGATGGACACGGACACAGCCACGGAGGACACGGACACAGCCACGACAGCCATGACGATGCACACTGTCACGGTGAGAGGCTGCTCCCAAACATCTATACATCTATTTACCTTCACCTTTAAAGTGATCACCTGCACATCAGTTGCCTGATGGTTGCATTTGTAAAGAAACTCATCACAAAAACAAGTGTAAAAAAGAGTTTTTCATCTTTTACACATATGGTTATTTTTAAATCCTTGCGCTCCTATTGGCTAGCGCTCCAACACATTGTACGTGATAGGCTAAGGGGCGGGACATCTCTAAGTGGTTGACCAATCACAACAGAGCCGGCCAGCTAACCAATCAGAGCAGACTCTACATACTAATAGAGTGGCGAAGTCCCTCCCCTTCCGGTTGAGCCCCATGGGACCTTATTTCGGAAAAGTTATGCATTGAAGTCAATGGAGAGAGAAAGATTATCTTTCGATCCCGTTTGAATTGTGCCACGAATTACACATATGATGTTTGTCAATTTAAAAGATAATTTTGCAAGTCAAAAAAAAAAAAATGTGTCGTAAAACTGTGAAGTAACACATTTGTTTGTGTGAAACGCTCAATGAACTACATCTCTGGTCTCACAGAACAACACACGTCACCAAGATGGCCGTCACTACTGTCTTGTCAACAAAACGATTGACTACCCTCACTATCACCACAATGAAACACGTCCTGAAGAATGTCATGCAAAGCTGCCTGCCTACCTTCCTTTGATTCTCTCTGAACTGCCTGGTCGTTTTAATGTTTAATGTCAACCATTTGTGCAGATAGCATGAAGTAGAGAAGATCGCTAGCATTAGCGTTAGCATTTCTCCCCCGGAATTAAATGGTGTATTATAGGATGATCACACCGGTGACAGTACTATTCAAAGGGTTCACGAAATATGACTACTACTCTTACTGTTTAACATTTTGGGTTACTTAATGTTACTTCATGTTAAGGCTAATACAAATGACAAGGCTGTAATGCTAACTAACGTGCTAGCTACTAGCTAGCTTGATCCAGACACTCCTGGTCCTTTCATCAGACGGGAAGCAAAAGAACGAGCAAGACCCATTGCTGGTATGATAACAACCTGGTACTAAGCACACAGGCATCTTGTTAAAGTTATCTTATCTTAGCCAGCGCCATATAGATAGATTATATCTATATGGCGCTGATCTTAGGTATCTGAATGGTGGAGGAAAACAATTGTGACATCACTTACGCGACTCTGGGATTTGTAGTCTTTCTAGTTACGTATTTTTCATAGTCTTATATTTCAACAGTTTTACGACAAACTGTGACTTTTTTGACATGGAAATGATTTTTTAAGATTGACAAACATCATATGTGTAATTCATGGCACAATTCAAACGGGATCGAAAGATAATCTTTCTCTCTCCATTGACTTCAATGCATAATTTTTCCGAAATAAGGTCCCATTACCCGGAAGTAGATGGGCGTGACTTCGCCACTCTATACGTAAAAGGAACATTTTGCATCAAGACTTTTCTATGTTTTTGTATTCTTCGTTCACCGTGGAGGAAGAGCAATAATTCATGACAACACGAGGGAGTAACGGAGGATGGTCTTAAGGGTGAAGTTATCCTTTAGTGTGAGTTCTGCTGTTTGTATTATTTTAACTAAATGTGTGTTTGTCCTGCAGACCAGCTGACTCCGGGGAAAGGAGCCAGTAAACAGATCCTTCAGGGTGAGAATGAAGACACAACACTTGTATTCATAGAGTGATTCAACGTGCCTCACACAACACGTCTGAAACATGGAGAGCAGAAGCTCATACTAAAGATTTAATTCAATTTGTATTTTAACAGTGATGAAAGAATCCAACACAAAGACGATCCCTGATGAGAAATAAAAACTGCTTTGTAACGTCAAAAAAATGTCGATTGATATTTTCATTCAGAAACTTATTTAAATTATTAAATAGATATAATTAGGGTAACATTTAAAACATACTCTAACTCATGTACACTGCCTTGACCACCAGAGGGCGCCGTCACACCATCACGTTGTTTAGCCCCCAGAAACACTGAGATGTCTCCATGTGGTTGTTTTTACTAAATAAACTGATTCTTCCGATACTAGCTTTTTTAAATTATCTTTTCAAAAGTAACTGAACTAAAAACTAACATTCAGAACAGTTTAATTTCACTTTTAAAATGGTTCTCTTTCTTATTTTCCGGTTTGAAGCTAATGCAGCAACATTCACTTTCTAATAAGCTCCATTAGCACTAATACTGTTTCTGAGTAAAATAGATGGATGAAGTTTTAAAAACAAGGTGTCTTTCTGTCCTGATCAAAGTGTCTTCAGGTCACGACACAAACAGCAGGGGACATTTTGGACGCACATTCTGAAGTGTGTGTTATTACGTGTGTGTGTGTGTTCCAGGCGTGCTGCTACACATCATCGCTGACACTCTGGGCAGTGTTGGAGTGATCATCTCAGCTCTCCTGATGCAGAGATACGACCTGATGATCGCTGACCCGATCTGCTCCATGCTCATCTCCCTGCTCATCGGAGTCAGGTAATAACTCTATATAACTAACATTTAAGTCTTAATACAAACATTCAGCTCTTTAAATCTGCTCCAAAATGCAGATGTTCCCAGTCAAATGTGAAAGTGATCAGAAAACAATATTTCTGTTCGTCAGAAACGGTATAATTCCTCCAGAAATCTGAGAATCAAACGGAGCGTCAGACGGCAGAGACGGCTTTGTTTTTACGGAGCTCCGACGTCACGTTGTTTACGTCACGTTGTTTACGTCACGTTGTTGTTTACGTCACGTTGTTGTTTACGTCACGTTGTTGTTTACGTCAGGAGACATCTTGTTTACGGGCGTCATGTTCTCAAGAGAATTGATATATCTTATAAACAACATCAGAGACACAGAACTCATGCTATATCTTTCTAGAGACACTCCTGAACTCAACACAATGCACTCCTAAATGTGCGCCCTGCTCCTCTGAGTCAGCCGTGAAACACTGGTTATAACCCACTCTATAGAACGCATTATTTAACTAAAGCTACATTCACGTGACCCAAGGTAAAACAAATTGCGTATTCAATTCAAGAGTCAAGGCTTTTATTGTCATTCGTACATAGCTACGGTGTAGTCATGTCGATGGGAGTCGTGTATGTAGCTAAATATTACAGGAAAAAGTCAACATTATTAAAGTATTCTGCATTTTGAGAAGAAAGTCAGATTTTTGTAGAACATTTTATAATTGTGAAATCTCAGGAGAAAGTCATATATATATTAACTTTATAACAAACCATATTAAAGGTCCCATGTCATGCTTTTCTGGTTATTACCCGTCCCCTTGTGTGTTACGGTCTGCAGAGTCTCAAACCCTCAAAGTGCACCCTCTAGCGAGTAACACTCTAACACAGAGAAGACCTCTCTATGCTGCCCCAGAACGCCTCGTTGGAGGTCTTTCTTCTTCTAAGTGACGTAACGACGACCACATGGACCAATCCGTGGAACACACCAGGATCCCTTGGCGTCACTATCAAACGCAGTGGGGGGACCTTTAGCGTCGATTTTCAACGATCAGGGAGTCCCATTGACTTGCATAGAGCTCCCTGAACGTTGGTAATAGACGAGTTGGGATCGCAGAGAAACACTCACTCAGCCTTATCTCAGGCTGTGAGTGTGTGGCGAGCTGTGTGGTGAACAGCCTGGCTGTGAGTGTGTGTGTGTTAGTGTTGCACGGTGTACCGATACTTGAAAGGTACCGCGATACCCTGCCGTTAAAAACATTACGATTCCTCCGTTTCATTAGTATCGGTACTTTAAGAATGACGGGGAAAAGTACTCTGGTGAGAAAGCGCTGTTTTAATAAGAGCCGTGTGTGTCCAGCGCTCTGCTTCCACTCCCTGCAGTCCCTCCCCTCTCAAGCACGCTCTAAGTGCCTCCCCTCTCTCGTGCACGCGCTAGCTGCCAGAGCATGTGAGAAAACGAGAAGCATGGCTGCAAGTGGGAGTGCAACTGCCGCTGCGCCTCGGCTTGTTGACAAAAAAGAAGCCAGAAGCGAAATGTGGAAGTATTGTAGCTATATCTCTGACAGTGAGGGCAAGCCTACGGACACCACGAGGCCCGTCTGTGAGACAGGCCTCGTGGTGTCCGTGAGGGCAAGCCTACGGACACCACGAGGCCCGTCTGTGAGACAGGCCTCGTGGTGTCAGTGAGGGCAAGCCTACGGACACCACGAGGCCTGTCTCACAGACGGGCCTCGTGGTGTCCGTGAGGGCAAACCTACGGACACCACGAGGCCCGTCTGTAAGACATGTTTTAGATCCCTGCAAACCAAGCGAGCCAACACATCAAACTTGGCTAAGCACCTCGCCGACCGGCATCCAGAGCTGTTTACAGAATTTAAAGACAGACAGGTTAGCGAATGTGATAGATAACATAATTACATCATGCTCAAGCCCATGCCCTCAAATCGAAGTCAAACAAGTGTCATTTATTTTGTGACAAACAAACGTTTTGGTAGTTTGACGAGGCAATGATAACTGTCTAATATGGCTATCTGTTTAGCTAACTTACCAATGTGGCTAACATCTGCAATGTACATTTAGTCAATCATTATTTATATTACTGTACTATTACATGTTAATAAAATATAAAGTTAACTATCAGAGAAATCACATAAACTCAAGTATAAAGAAGAGACCATGTTGGAAGAAAACACTTAACAGATAAACTACAATTGTATTGATCATGAAAATAATAAAAGAAAAGTATCGAAAAAGAATCGGAATCGCAATTCTTGACTTGGTATCGAAACCAAAATGTTGGTATCGTGACAACGTGTGTGTGTGTGTGTGTGTGTGTGTGTGTGTGTGTGTGTGTGTGTGTGTGTGTGTGTGTGTGTGTGTGTGTGTGTGTGTGTGTGTGTGTGTGTGTGTGTGTGTGTGTGTGTGTGTGTGTGTGTGTGTGGTGTGTGTGTGTGTGTGTGTGTGTGTGTGTGTGTGTGTGTGTGTGTGTGTGTGTGTGTGTGTGTGTGTGTGTGTGTGTGTGTGTGTGTGTGTGTGTGTGTGTGTGTGTGTGTGTGTGTGTGTGTGTGTGTGTGTGTGTGTGTGTGTGTGTGTGTGTGTGTGTGTGTGTGTGTGTGTGTGTGTGTGTGTGTGTGTGTGTGTGTGTGTGTGTGTGTGTGTGTGTGTGTGTGTGTGTGTGTGTGTGTGTGTGTGTGTGTGTGTGTGTGTGTGTGTGTGTGTGTGTGTGTGTGTGTGTGTGTGTGTGTGTGTGTGTGTGTGCTCAGGCTGAGTGTCTCGCTGTCTCCACGCAGCAACCAGGAAACGACACCAGTAATCCAGCTCACACTGTCCGCTCCTCGAGCCTCAAAGGGCGGAGCAGCGAGCCCCTCAACGTCCCTCCAACACGGCACCCAGACCCCACGCAGCATTCTCATCTGTTTGTCATTACTGGTGTCATTTCCTGGTTGCTAACAAACGCCATTGTAACGCATAATCACTGATGTTCCGCTGTAACGGTGGTGGACTCATCAGAACAGAAAGGGCGAGCTGACCAATCAGAGCACACTGGGCTCATAGGGAGGGGGGGGGGGCAGGAGCTCCAACAAGCCGTGTAGGACAGAGAGTGAATACACATACTATACAGAGATGCTGTATGAGGAACCAATGTGAGTTTGGAACATTCAACAATGTCAATATATTCTAGTAGACCTCAACAATGGAAATATGATCAGCAGAAATGGCCGTGACACGGGACCTTTGAACTCTATTTAACTCGTTATAACTTACTTTATATAACTCCATTTAACCTATATGTAATGTTGGCACATGATAAAGAACCCTATAAGCTTGTAAATGACTTGTAGAGCATCTTAAATGTCCACACCTTTTATTAACACCTTAATATACCAATTCAAACTCGATCCTCCTCACAAAAAGGACCCATAGAACGTCTAACAAAACCTCCTCCTTCTCTCTTCACATTCATATAACCCAGAGAGCCTCTTTAGTGACCAGCAGAACATTTTTTAACGTTATTCTAACCTCCAGAGGATGAACACTCAAACCTCTAACGTGCTTTTTAAGAAATAATCAAACAGACTTTGGTGACGTCTGACTTTAAAAAAGCTGCAGTTTCTAGGATGTCAGTGGTTCCTTGAACGCACCGCTGAAGGAGCCTCAGAAGGAAGCCTAAAGTACCAGGACTGATGGATTATCTCTCAGGTTTCTGCTCTCCACAGAGGAATGAAATCAATCCGAGACTCGACGGATGCTTTGGAAAATAGTTTTTCTCTGACGTAAGGAATGTGCAATCAGGAGTTAATGGACTAAAACCACCGGCATGGAGCTGGAATACTTCTGGAGTCCGGCAGTGGATGTGCAGCGGTCAGATTTCCCAGAAGCCCCGGGGATAGATGGAGTAGATGTGGTCTGATAGGCTGGCAGTGATCGCAGCTGCAGATTGAAGCAGTCAGCAGATCTGTGGTCAGCTGAGAGGCCTTCACTCGACCACAGGCATCAAACTCTGCAGCTGGAAACTGCTGAACTCCAGCTCCACAGTTATGTGCACTGAACAAAGAGAGAAGAACTCAAAGCAAACTACACTTAGAAACCTGTAGAATCTGATCCACACAGAACTCTTGTTAAAAACGTACAGATTCCACATATGTGTTCACAATGATCTGATCTGCATTGAAGAGAAGGACTCACACCAAACTCCAGCTCAATCCACAGATATGAGCCTATAAAAACAGCCTATAAAACTGAACAAAGAGAGAAGAAATCAAACCAAACTATAGTTCAAAAACCTGTAGATTCTGAGCTAATCCACAGCAAACTCTTGTTAAAAACGTACAGATTATTCCCTTGAATCTGAGCTACATTTAAAGGAATAATCCAAACCAAACTCCAGCTACATTACATGACATGACACTTGTTAGACGCTTTTATCCAAAGAGACTTACATACTCAATACTGTGGACAATCCCCACAGGAGCACTTTGGGGTGAAGTGTCTCAGGGACACAACGACATGCTGACTGCAGTGGGGTTTGAACCTGATCCCAACACCAACGCACCAGTCCAGCTAAATCCACAGATATTTGCATATAAACTGAACAAAGTGAGAAGAAGTCAAACCAATTTCCAGTAAAAACTATGTAGGAACTTCCCTTGGATCTGAGCTACATTTAAGGGAATAATCCAAACGGATTCTTCCCTTGAATCTAAACTAATCCACACAGAACTCTTGTTCAAAATCAACATATTCTACAGATGTGTTCACAATGATCTGATCTGTATTAAAGACAACGACTCACACCAAACTCCAGTTAGTAATCTGTAGAATCTGAGCTACATTTAAGTGAATAATCCACACCAAGCTCGAGCTGCATTGAACAGAACCGCTCACACTGAACCAGCTGTGAGTGTCTGCACGTGCTCAGTGTGTCTCTGTCTCCTCAGCGTTATTCCGTTACTGAAGGAGTCCATCGGGATCCTGATGCAGCGAACGCCTCCCTCTCTGGACCAGAAGCTGCCCGAGAGCTACCAGAGGGTCAGTAAAAACACTTCTAAATCACCTCTACGTACGAAACAAACTCTGACGTTCTGAGACCTTTTGTTATTGGTTTCTCCCACATGTCGTGGCTTCCTTCCTCATTTCCCATCAAGCCACTAGACGCCTTAAACAGACATTTCTAACTCGTTGTCTTTCCTCCTATATTCGTGTTTTACTCACAGTTTGAAGAGTTGCTTTTGTGTCAGGGACGTGTCTAATTCCTGGTTTTTCTCGTGATGCGTTCAGGTGCAGCAGCTGCAGGGCGTTTACAACCTGCAGGATCCTCACTTCTGGACTTTGTGTACGGACGTTTACATCGGGACGTTAAAACTGCTGGTCGCTCCTGATGCCGACACACGCTGGATCCTCAGCCAGACGCACAACATCTTCACACAGGTACCTGAACGCACCACATCTTCACACAGGTACCTGAACGCACCACATCTTCACACAGGTACCTGAACGCACCACACAGGTACCTGAACGCACCACACCTTTACACAGGTACCTGAACGCATCACATCTGTACACAGGTACCTGAACGCACCACATGCACCACATCTTCACACAGGTACCTGAACGCACCACACATCTTCACACAGGTACCTGAACGCACCACACCTTTACACAGGTACCTGAACGCACCACACATCTTCACAACACATCTTCTATCATGTACCTGAACGCACCACACCACTTCTTTACACAGGTACCTCAACGCACCACACATCTTCACACAAGTACCTGAACGCACCACACATCTTCACAAATCATGATCACACAAGTACCTGAACGCACCACACATCTTCACAAATCATCATCACACAGGTACCTGAAAACACCACACGGTCAAATAACCTCTTCACAGGTACATGAACACGTTTGCAGCCTTCCCTTATAGGTATTTATTTATCTGTGATTAACCAGAGGCCTGTACTACGAAGCAGGATTTTCTCTTAGCGACTAACTTCAGGGAAAACTCTGGGTTTCCGGTCCTACGACGCTGGTTCTCTTTTTAGCGGGCTAGATCTCCATGGTAACTTATGCTGAGCGGCTAGCCTGGTCCGGAGCAGGTTAGGTTGCAGGCTAAGAGATCAACTCAGTGAAAGCACCGCCTGTTGACCAATCAGAGCTCCGTGTGCGGAGTTTAAAGCGATCAAGTCATATTACAGGATAGAGGAAATACAGAAAAACTGCCGTTGCAGGAAAGACGGCCGGCCAAAATCAACTGACTGTGTGAACGTGAACATTAATAGAATATCCCCTCCTCCCATCTTCA
>NW_022987795.1:177523-190023 GCF_902827165.1 Trematomus bernacchii | reverse complement strand
TTGGATCCAATATGTGACGTTTTCGCAGTCATTTCTAATATTCTTTCTATATTTTGACCATTTTGCATCTAAATAAATAATAATACATATTATTAATAATAAGAAGAAAGGAAAAAGATAGAAAAACTTCAACTCATATTAATAGAAATATATTAAAATGTGGGATTAAAGGAGTCGTGAATTAAATCCTTCTCTAAGACTTCTCTGAATAAAATGTAATTAATACCTCCTTATTATGATATTATATTTAAACATTCATTCGTTTGTATAATTCATTTATAAATACATAAAAACAGGGAAGGTTTAAACTATAAAACCTTGTTTATAAATCTGTATTTCTCAGTTTGTTCAGCTCATAAGGAGTCATGTGGTGAGGGGGCGTCTCATTAGCATAGCCCCGCCCCCTCATTAGCATATTAACGAGCTCCCGCTCAGTGCACAGCTGGGTCCTGCGTTCTGATTGGCTGCTGTGACAGCTCAGTTATTAATGACCTATCAGCAGATGGTGAGAGGTCCCTGAACGCACCGCTCTGTCAACTCAATCTGTGAGGAACTGATGTGACCCTATAGAGAAGAGAGAGCAGAGAGAGAGATGAGAGCGAAGAGAGAGCGAGGAGAGAGCGAGAGAGCGAGAGGAGAGATAGCGAGATAGTTAGAGAGAGAGAGAGAGAGAGAGAAGAGAGAGAGAGAGAAAGAGAGAGAGAGAGAGAGAGAGAGAGAGAGATCATGTATTCATTTTAATTGATTGAGTACCTGAAGGCCACAGCAGCCGACGGCGTTCATGATGGAGGCATTGTGGATGACTTTGTACGGTATCCCAGCATGCACTGCTCTCAGCACCAGGTCACTGTGGGTGGTTGCTCTGCAGGAGAAACATATCAATACATATTATTATTGAAGAAAACATCATATGTTTAGAGGTTTACTGAGAATTAACAACTGATATTTGATATTCTGAGCAGGAGAGGACTCTTTAAAGTAGAGACGCTACAGACTGATATACACCTGAACATCAGCAGGAGAGGACTCTTTAAAGTAGAGACGCTCCATACTGATATACACCTGAACATCAGCAGGAGAGGACTCTTTAAAGTAGAGACACTACATACTGATATACACCTGAACATCAGCAGGAGAGGACTCTTTAAAGTAGAGACACTACATACTGATATACACCTGAACATCAGCAGGAGAGGACTCTTTAAAGTAGAGACACTACCTACTGATATACACCTGAACATCAGCAGGAGAGGACTCTTTAAAGTAGAGACACTACATACTGATATACACCTGATCATCAGCAGGAGAGGACTCTTTAAAGTAGAGACACTACATACTGATATACACCTGAACATCAGCAGGAGAGGACTCTTTAAAGTAGAGGACACTACATACTGATATACACCTGAACATCAGCAGGAGAGGACTCTTTAAAGTAGAGACACTACATACTGATATACACCTGAACATCAGCAGGAGAGGACTCTTTAAAGTAGAGACACTACATACTGATATACACCTGAACATCAGCAGGAGAGGACTCTTTAAAGTAGAGACACTACATACTGATATACACCTGAACATCAGCAGGAGAGGACTCTTTAAAGTAGAGACACTACATACTGATATACACCTGACCATCAGCAGGAGAGGACTCTTTAAAGTAGAGACACTACATACTGATATACACCTGATCATCAGCAGGAGAGGACTCTTTAAAGTAGAGACACTACATACTGATATACACCTGAACATCAGCAGGAGAGGACTCTTTAAAGTAGAGACACTACATACTGATATACACCTGATCATCAGCAGGAGAGGACTCTTTAAAGTAGAGACCCTACATACTGATATACACCTGAACATCAGCAGGAGAGGACTCTTTAAAGTAGAGACCCTACATACTGATATGCACCTGAACATCAGCAGGAGAGGACTCTTTAAAGTAGAGACCCTACATACTGATATGCACCTGAACATCAGCAGGAGAGGACTCTTTAAAGTAGAGACACTACATACTGATATACACCTGAACATCAGCAGGAGAGGACTCTTTAAAGTAGAGACACTACATACTGATATGCACCTGAACATCAGCAGGAGAGGACTCTTTAAAGTAGAAAGTAGAGACACTACATACTGATATGCACCTGAACATCAGCAGGAGAGGACTCTTTAAAGTAGAAAGTAGAGACACTACATACTGATATGCACCTGAACATCAGCAGGAGAGGACTCTTTAAAGTAGAAAGTAGAGACACTACATACTGATATGCACCTGAACTGTTGTTTTCGTGCTTCATATATATATATGATGTATTGTTAGTAGCTGCTTCTTTGAGTCTCAACATGAAGGTTTTACCGAGAGATGTTTAAGAGAGAGAGAAACATCGTCTCATCTCCCTGCCTGACCCTCAGAGTGATGCTGAGGTTTGAACAGATTAAAGATGGCTTTTACTCTCCTCTCTCTTCATGTAAACTGTAACCCAGCGCTCACATGACCACACGTCCGCTCTGTCATTACCTCACAGCTGGTGTTTTGGGGAGAAACGAGCAGGAATGAGTGTGTGGTCAGTTTAAAGAGTGCTGACGCAGCAGAACTGGATCAATACGAGCTGCAGATGCTACGTGTCTGAAAACTGCACAAACATCACATCAAGCCCTCAGGATTATAAAAGACGCCCATCACCCCAGAAACAAACTGTTCTGGTAACGCAGCATCCGGACTAAAACCACCTGACTGAGGGACAGTTTCATCCCACAGGCTATAAGACTGTTAAACACCTGCACTTTGAAACATCCATAACATTTGTTAGAAAAATCTCCCTGGTCCCCGGCTTGAGCTTCAACCTCAGGATCCATGTGTTTATGATCCTCTCAAGAATGGAAGTAGTCAAAATCTAAAAAATCTGTCTTTTTCTCAAAAATCTCCAAAATCTGACTTTTTCTCAAAATCTCCAAATGCTGACTTTTTCTCAAAAATCTCAAAAAATTGGACTTTTTCTCAAAAATCTCAAAAAATTGGACTTTTTCTCAAAAATCTCAAAATTCTGACTTTTTCTCAAAATCTCAAAATTCTGACTTTTTCTCAAAATCTCCAAAATCTGACTTTTACACACAAATCTAAAGAATGCTGACTTTTCTCAAAAATCTCAAAATTCTGACTTTTTCTCAAAAATCTCAAAATTCTGACTTTTTCTGAATACTTAAAAATGTTAATAATCCCTGGTCCCCGGCTTGAGCTTCAACCTCAGGATCCATGTATCTGTGATCCTCTCCAGAATGGAAGTAGTCATCACATACAGAGCATCAACTAGTTCCTGAACAGTGTCCTTCACATGCTGATATCCAAGAGAGGGAGTTACACAGTCACAAGATGGAGGAATAGAAAGCAGTATTCAATGTTTACTTCAGATTAGCTCCACGTCAGAAATGAGCATGCTTGTCATATGTCTATCTCCATAGAGGCTGAATCATCATGTTAATCACATAGCTATCATATGCCTCAAACAGTCCTGATGCTCTTCTAGGTAATCATACATCCTGTCATGTTCACAGCTACAGTTGGGATACCTTTGTTAGCATGCTACTCTGATATTGGAAGAGGACGTTCAGTGTTTTCCCAACAGCATTCATCTGTTTGCAACTTACAAATTAGTTATCTAATATATCATATTCCAATGACTTGTATATAGACTCTCCTTGCTCTATTTTAACTATTGTATCTGTTTTATTGTGTTGCTCTGTTGGAGGAGCCTCAGATATCTACACTGTAGCTACGAACACATGACAATAAAAGCCTTGAATCTTGAATCTAGTGAACTGGGAGCACTCATCTTTTACAGTGGTGTCTTGTTGTTGGACGGGGGCTTCTTTTGACACTAGTAATGCAATATGTGGAATAAAACACATGTCCATACATGTTTCATTTTGCACTATTTGTAGTTGTATTTTGTCCTTTATATAATATGTTGCTCTGTTGGAGGAGTCTGTGACCTCAGATTGTGTTCATATCTACACTGTAGCTTCGAACACATGACAATAAAAGCCTTGAATCTTTTGTCTCACCCGAACGGGTCGCCCACCACCAGGAACGCCACGTCCGTCACGTCAGCGTCCTTCAGGATCTCGTCCGCCTGCTGCTCCACCAGATCCCTGTCCGCCAGGATCAGAGGCATCCCATAATACTCCTCCTGGGGAGAAGCACAGAGTGAGGGGGAGGGTGGCAGGAACAGCAGGAGTAGTAAAGTATTTTAAAGTCAATTCATAGTAAAGGATGTCATAGAAAAGTGAAACAAAGTCATATTATAAAATCTCATTTAAAAAAATCATAGAAAGTCTTTAACCCTCCGGTATCACTCATGACTAATGTGTGAGTCTTTTGTTTAATCTGATTCTGTGCAAAAACTAATAATCCACCAAAATCAATGTTGTTGCTAATCTTTGACATATCCAAGACTGTGATAAAAAAATAAAAAAGCCGACCCCCCCAACATTTATTATATGGAAAATAACTGCCTTTTTGTGCATGTTTTTCATAGAAAACGCGAATTCATGTTTTCAAACTGGCAGTTAAAGGGTTAAAATCCTGAAAATTAATTGATATTTGATATTTTTTTATCAGGACTGAAGTTGATTGAAAGATTTAACCCCAAAAAGTTTTAAAAAATATTAATCTGTTATTATTTTATAGCAGTTTTTGGAAGTGGACATTTTTGTCCCGAATGACTAATGTGTGAGTTTTTTGTTTAATCTGATTTTGTGCAAAAACTAATAATGCAAAAATATAAACTTTGTTGCTAATCTTTGACATATCCAAGACTGTGATAAAAAAAAAAAAGCCAGTCCCCAGATATGTATTATATGGAAAATATATATTTTATCATGAAAAACAACAGCGATTTCATGTATTCAAAATGGCATTTAAAGGGTTAAAATCCTGAGAATGATTAAATATTTGGTATTTCTGATTAGGGCTGAAGTTTCTTTAAAGATTGAACCCAAAAAAGTTGTGAAAAAAACCTTTTAATATAATGTTTTTATCAAAGTCTTTTGCAGTGGACATTTTTCTCCCGAATGACTAATTTGCGTAGTCCAATCGAGTGATACCGGAGGGTTAAATAATATCATATAGTTTGTCATTAAAATCCTAAAGACTGATAAAAAATGATGTTGAAGTAAATCATGATCTATCTATACAAAGCCCATGTCATAAAAAGTCTATAAAGTTTTTGTAGAGTATCTTATAAAAGTAAGAAAAAGTAACATTAGAATATGTGATAACAATTCCAATGTCATAAAAATACAAAATAAGTCACAATAAAATGTATATAATATTTCAAAAAAATTCATAAGAAGTCCAAATATAATATATAATAAAAAGTCATAAATCAAAACAGCAATACAAAATGGTATGTTATGAAAATTCATAAAAGTATTCAAAATAAATGTCATTAAAGTTATATATATGTATTAATATGTCGTAAAAATCATAAAAAGTCCCATGTTATGAACTACTTGTGGACTCCCTGTTGTCAGAGGTGGGAGAAGTACTCAGAAGTAGAAGTACACAATAGCATAACATTGAAATACTCAAGTAAAGTACAAGTACCTGGAAATTGTACCTATGTAAATGTACTTAGTTACTCTACACCTCTGTCTCTTGTAACTAAGGTTTCTCTGCAAAGCCTTTAATGTGTGATTCTCTGTCCTGGAGCATGGTGGTAACAACCTCTCCTGTACCTCCTGGGACAGCTTGTATTTGATCCTGAGACAGTTCAGTGTGATAGGAAGTCCTCACCAGAGCCTCCTTCCCCACGGTGAGGATGGAGGTGTAGGCCTCCAGGTAGACCCGGCTGCAGCCCCTCACGGCCGCCAGACCCTTCACCGTGATGTCCGTCGCGTCACCGAGCCCCAGCCCCACCAGGTACAGCATGCTGGCCCGCAGATACTCAACTAAAACTAATTAAAAACACTTCAATTTCAAGTTTATTTCTGCCTGTTTCTGCTTTCACGTGTAGTCTCACTGGACATACTGGAATACGGCATGTCGTAAACTGTTTACGTTCACGACAGCTACAGCCAAGTTACGTTTCTGTTCCGTTTGTTGACCAAACTCCATTCACAAATCCTCATATTTAATAAAAGCATTGATTGTTTCAGAGCTTTACGCAGATAACAAAATAACTTTTCTATATGTTTTCTTGTTCAATACAAGGCCTTCTTTAATTCGGCGTACTTATAATTACGATCTGTTTATTTGTAATAAATTATTAACATGTGTTTTTCTGTTGATGCCCTCCAACACCTCAGGTTCAGGGCAGATATCATGTTAAAATAAATCAAACCGTGGATTTCATTACAGCCGAACTAAAGAGAATCTTATTAAAGTTGTGTATACAGTAATCAATGTGTGTTACTGTCAGAACAGATAGTAGAGCCAAACTCTGTGGGAAAATCTTCATATTTATATATTTTAATTTTATATATTTTATTTATAGGCTATGTCCCACAATATATCAACAAATCTTTAATTCGAGGCAGAAGTAGCCAGTTGTGCAAAGGAAACAAGTGGATTTACTCAAGTACTGTAGCCTACTTGTACCAGATCTGAGTAGGCCTACTTCTAATTTTACTCAAGTACAATATCTGAGTACTTCTACTTTTACTACAAGATCTGAGTACTTCTACTTTTACTACAAGATCTGAGTACTTCTACTTTTACTCAAATACAATATCTGAGTACTTTTTCCACCTCTGGAAGTAGTTGTAAATTATTAAATAACAATAAAATACTAACCCTATTTGTGACCACCTTAATCTTTAGATGAGTCATAATTTTTAAACTTTAAAGACATGTCATATCTAAACAGAAAAGACAAAACAAGGATCTGAAAATAAGTGACTCAACATGTAACACAACACACAATTGACATGCATACAAATGCTTAAAAATATATTATTTATTTACAATAAATAAGAAGACTTCACAGACATATAGATTCACCCAGAGGCAGAGATGGGAAAACATGTTTTATTCGTGCATTGATTCTAAGATTTTGTGCTTTTTAGCTTCCATAAAATGTCCGCAAACATCTTAATCCTCATCCAGGAGTTTATTTGACTAACTCTGTCTGTTTGTGTCTGTAGATTTATCCAAAATGTATCATTACATAACACCTCATTTGCATATTTAAACATGACATGTCCACTCCTTGTAATTTGCTAAATATTGTGTTGATGTCAGTAATGAAGTGGGGGGACCTGTACTGTCTCCTGATTGGCTCTCCTCGGTCACATGTCCCTCTCTGGGTCTCCATGGTGACGGCGGCGGCAGCGCGGCGTGTGAAAGTAGTTGTGAATGAGATGGTGGGAAACCCTCCTCTCTCTCTCTCCCCTCTCTCTCCACTTGTTGTGGTAAACAAGCCTCTCTGGACCACGTGACCCCCCTCAGCCTTTCAACTGGAAACCAGTTAATGAGTGGTGGGGGGGAGCGGGTTATATAATGGGCTCTTCTGCTTTTTGGGGTCTGTGTAGGATGGGTGAGGAGGGGTGAGGATGGGGGTGAGGAGGGGTGAGGATGGGGGTGATGGGAGGGGTGAGGGAGGGTCTTTTGTTGCTGTGTTTCAGGGCTTGTTCGGCTCCAGTCATCCGGAGAACATGGAGAACATCTCTGTTAACTGTTTCTGCAGAACATCCTGAACCTGAGAAAACTCTTTAAATCCTGAAACAAGATCATTTATGAGGATTTAAATCACAAGGATCACTTTAAAAGAGATGACATTTTGAAGATCTCTTTAAAGATAGTTAAATCATGAAACAAGACCCTTTAAAAGAGTTAAATCATGACAAAAATACAGAGGCCGACCGGTTTGAACGTGCTAAAACAAACCTCTTCCATCAGGAGAAACTCTGCAGCTTCAGAGAGGATGCAGATATAAAAACACAAAGGTTCCACATGAAGAAACATCTCCAACAACAACACGTGCAGCATTTAGAGAACATTCAGTAACTTGAGGAGACATGCGCAGCTGGAGACCAGGGGACACTAAAGAGTGACGCACCCAGCTGGGAGACCAGGGGACACTAAAGAGTGACGCACACAGCTGGGAGACCAGGGGACACTAAAGAGTGACGCACACAGCTGGGAGACCAGGGGACCCTAAAGAGTGACGCACACAGCTGGAGACCAGGGGACACTAAAGAGTGACGCACACAGCTGGGAGACCAGGGGACACTAAAGAGTGACGCACACAGCTGGGAGACCAGGGGACACTAAAGAGTGACGCACACAGCTGGGAGACCAGGGGACCCTAAAGAGTGACGCACACAGCTGGAGACCAGGGGACACTAAAGAGTGACGCACACAGCTGGAGACCAGGGGACACTAAAAAGTGACGCACACAGCTGGGAGATCAGGGGTCACTAAAAAGTGACGCACACAGCTGGGAGACCAGGGGACACTAAAGAGTGACGCACACAGCTGGGAGACCAGGGGACCCTAAAGAGTGACGCACACAGCTGGGAGACCAGGGGACACTAAAGAGTGACGCACACAGCTGGGATTTAAGCCGTCAGATAAAACGCTTGTCTGGGATCAGATTAATCCTGTTTCTGTCTGAGTCATGTGACCCGAGACACCTGAACTCACCTGAGACTCCTTCATGTTTACACAACATATTAATTAACAAAATGTTTCGTCAGTATATCTGAAGGTTAGCTACGTTAGCTAGCTAGCTTACAGCAGATCTGCAGTAACATCAGAAGGAGTCATGTGACCACATTGTTCAAATAAGACCATCAAACATTTCAGGTGAGTTTCCAACAACACTTTTTAGGGTCCCCTTGTCTCCCAGCTGTGTGCGTCACTCTTTAGTGTCCCCTGGTCTCCCAGCTGTGTGCGTCACTCTTTAGTGTCCCCTGGTCTCCCAGCTGTGTGCGTCACTCTTTAGTGTCCCCTGGTCTCCCAGCTGTGTGCGTCACATTTTAGTGTCCCCTTGTCTCCCAGCTGTGTGCGTCACATTTTAGTGTCCCCTGGTCTCCCAGCTGTGTGCGTCACTCTTTAGTGTCCCCTGGTCTCCCAGCTGTGTGCGTCACATTTTAGTGTCCCCTGGTCTCCCAGCTGTGTGCGTCACATTTTAGTGTCCCCTGGTCTCCCAGCTGTGTGCGTCACATTTTAGTGTCCCCTGGTCTCCCAGCTGTGTGCGTCACATTTTAGTGTCCCCTGGTCTCCCAGCTGTGTGCGTCACTCTTTAGTGTCCCCTGGTCTCCCAGCTGTGTGCGTCACATTTTAGTGTCCCCTGGTCTCCCAGCTGTGTGCCTCACATTTTAGTGTCCCCTGGTCTCCCAGCTGTGTGCGTCACGTTTTAGTGTCACGCGGGGGTGACTGTGGCGTAAAAAAAAAGGAAAAAAAAGGTGAGAAAGTTGCATGCTTTGTGATATGATGACGTCTGAGATTGTACTCTTTTGCAACAGGTGTAGCCTTATTGAACGATGTTATGATGAATGCGTATTTATTCGTCCATTCCTCATTAAAACTGCGGTTTTCCACGTCAACTTTACGCCTGAGGCTCTTTGACAGTGACATATTTGCGTGCCTAAATGATATATAAATATATATATATATAAAAATCTCTGGCCCCGAAAGTGTCTCTTGGATTAATTTTGGCCCTTGGACAAATGTAGTTGGTGACCCCTGCTGTAGAGTCTGGACAGTACCACCATGATGATGATGATGATGATGATGATGATGATGATGATGATGAAGACCATGTTAAACAGGTGTTTGTGGCTGCAGGTAAAAAGCAGGTTAATGAGACGTTTTGTGTCGTTTCTCCAAATTCGAGTCTTTAATTGGATGATTTCCTGGAAACTGAATCTTTATGCAACACGTTACACAACGGCGAGAGTGAGGGAGGACAGGATGAATCAGAGAGGAGAGGGTGAGGAGGGTGAGGAGGGTGAGGAGGCCCTGGTTTCTTTGTGGCTCCCACAGAAAACATCTCCAATTACAGGACAAAGCCGGCTCATTCAGGCCAGCAGCTCCAACTCTGCAGCTTTGCATGTCTAATGAGCGCGCCGCTGAATGCTAAGAGGCCTCGACACCCCCATCATCCCCCCTGTCTCCCCCCAATATCCCCCTGTACCCCTCTACAGTGGGACATCCAGGCTGGGTCTTCTCTCAAACCTCCTTCTCTGCAGCAAAACGACCAACACCACACGGTCACTATAATAACGGCTCTTTGAGATCTGAGCCTGTTTTCACTTTGGTGAGAGATAATCGCTGTATCAGTTTCGAGTCCGCTCAGAAATGTGTGTTTCCTTGGTCCATGCTAAATGCTTCACCAAATACTTCTCCAGTATTCCTGTCAATTGGACCAGAAGTTTTTCTGTAATCATGCAATCAAACAAAACACAAAAAACCTGCTGAAAACCCTTTGACGAATAAAATCGGATCCTCAAACTCTCAGAAATGTTCTCTTAGCTTTGGTGCTAACATTGTCAAAGTAATAACAAAACTAATAACTAATCCCTTCATGCTGACATCCCAACATCCCTTTATCCCTCATCCCTTATCCTTTATCCCTTGATCCCTACATCCTACATCCCTCATCCATTACCCCTGACATCCCTACATCCCTCATCCCTTATCCCTACATCCATTACCCTGACATCCCTTATCCCTACATCCCTTATCCCTTCCCTCATCCCTTATCCCTACATCCCTTATCCCTACATCCCTTATCCATTACCCTGACATCCCTTATCCCTTCCCTCATCCCTTATCCCTACATCCATTACCCTGACATCCCTTATCCCTACATCCCTTATCCCTACATCCATTACCCTGACATCCCTTATCCCTACATCCCTTATCCCTTCCCTCATCCCTTATCCCTCATCCCTTATCCCTACATCCATTACCCTGACATCCCTTATCCCTACATCCCTTATCCCTCATCCCTTATCCCTACATCCCTTATCCCTACATCCATTACCCTGACATCCCTTATCCCTACATCCCTTATCCCTACATCCCTTATCCCTACATCCCTTATCCCTACATCCCTTATCCCTACATCCCTTATCCCTTCCCTCATCCCTTATCCCTACATCCCTTATCCCTTCCTACATCCCTTATCCCTACATCCCTTATCCCTACATCCCTTATCCCTACATCCCTTATCCCTTCCTACATCCCTTATCCCTACATCCCTTATCCCTACATCCCTTATCCCTTCATCCCTTATCCCTACATCCCTTATCCCTTCCCTTATCCCTACATCCCTTATCCCTTCCTACATCCCTTATCCCTACATCCCTCATCCCTTCCTACATCCCTTATCCCTACATCCCTTATCTCTTCATCCGCTCTACCTGTCTCCATTCGCATTTAACTTGTGCATATTTTAAGTGTCTCATTCATTTTATAAATTCCTTTGAGGAAATAAAAATGATCTTGTTAATGTCAGAGTAAGTTGGTGTTGTCCATCTGTGCTAACAGGCTAACATACATAGCATCAGCCTATTTGCCCCTATTCTCTCAGACGGCAGTTTAAACTGTGTACTAAAGAACTGCTAAGTATCTCATCAATCTTTTATTGAGATGGATAAAACACTAAGTACTTCCCGCAGCAGCTATTACAGGACGTCCTTTACTTAAATATTCTATTGATTTGACTTCCCGTTAACTTCCTGGTGAGTCAGTCACAGTTTACTGTTAATGCAAGATGAACACTTTATTATTATCCAATTAAGTCTTTATATAGAACAGACATATAACTATCAGGGTTTAGTCTGCACAGGGTAACAGGAGCGCTTCTTACTCTCAGCGTGCGCCTTCTTACTAAAATGCAGATTTCCCCCGTAAAATGTGAAAGTGATCAGAAAACAATATTTCTGTTCCGTCCAAAAACTGTATAATGACTCCAGCAATCTGAGAATCAAACAGAGCGTCAGACGGCAGAGACAGCTTTGTTTTTACGGAGCTACGACGTCACGTTGTTGTTTACGTCACGTTGTTGTTTACGTCAGGAGACATCTTGATATATCTTATAAACAAGATCAGAGACACAGAACTCATACTATATCTTTCTAGAAACAAGCCCTGACTGAAAAACAATAAAACCAACTTTGTACAAACCAGAAAAATGTACTTCCTTCCAAATGATAAATGTTTCTGTAGCTTTTAGTTCTTCTCAGTTCCTATTAAGGCTCTGCTCGAGTTCAACAGCAAACCACAGAGAGCTGAACATTTCCATTTGTGGTTGAGGAATTTACCAAGAATGATCAGAAGCTGAGTAATAATAAAACGGAGAGGGAACGTTTCACTAAACACAAAGACCTACTCTTACTTTCAGACTGACTGCATTTCACTGATGAAACCTAACCTTGGAAACACAGGATAAGATCCAAGGAACAGCTGTGACATCTTCTTCTGTGGTGTTTGTTGTGAACACTGGAACTCCATACACACACAACACACAGATTAACTACAC
>NW_022987795.1:137523-175023 GCF_902827165.1 Trematomus bernacchii | reverse complement strand
TATGTAGTGTCTCTACTTTAAAGAGTCCTCTCCTGCTGATGTTCAGGTGTATATCAGTATGTAGTGTCTCTACTTTAAAGAGTCCTCTCCTGCTGATGTTCAGGTGTATATCAGTATGTAGTGTCTCTACTTTAAAGAGTCCTCTCCTGCTGATGTTCAGGTGTATATCAGTATGTAGTGTCTCTACTTTAAAGAGTCCTCTCCTGCTGATGTTCAGGTGTATATCAGTATGTAGTGTCTCTACTTTAAAGAGTCCTCTCCTGCTGATGTTCAGGTGTATATCAGTATGTAGTGTCTCTACTTTAAAGAGTCCTCTCCTGCTGATGTTCAGGTGTATATCAGTATGTAGTGTCTCTACTTTAAAGAGTCCTCTCCTGCTGATGTTCAGGTGTATATCAGTATGTAGTGTCTCTACTTTAAAGAGTCCTCTCCTGCTGATGTTCAGGTGTATATCAGTATGTAGTGTCTCTACTTTAAAGAGTCCTCTCCTGCTGATGTTCAGGTGTATATCAGTATGTAGTGTCTCTACTTTAAAGAGTCCTCTCCTGCTGATGTTCAGGTGTATATCAGTATGTAGTGTCTCCACTTTAAAGAGTCCTCTCCTGCTGATGTTCAGGTGTATATCAGTATGTAGTGTCTCTACTTTAAAGAGTCCTCTCCTGCTGATGTTCAGGTGTATATCAGTATGTAGTGTCTCTACTTTAAAGAGTCCTCTCCTGCTGATGTTCAGGTGTATATCAGTATGTGGTGTCTCTACTTTAAAGAGTCCTCTCCTGCTGATGTTCATGTGTATATCAGTATGTAGTGTCTCTACTTTAAAGAGTCCTCTCCTGCTGATGTTCAGCTGTATATCAGTATGTAGTGTCTCTACTTTAAAGAGTCCTCTCCTGCTGATGTTCAGGTGTATATCAGTATGTAGTGTCTCTACTTTAAAGAGTCCTCTCCTGCTGATGTTCAGGTGTATATCAGTATGTAGTGTCTCTACTTTAAAGAGTCCTCTCCTGCTGATGTTCAGGTGTATATCAGTATGTGGTGTCTCTACTTTAAAGAGTCCTCTCCTGCTGATGTTCAGGTGTATATCAGTATGTAGTGTCTCTACTTTAAAGAGTCCTCTCCTGCTGATGTTCAGGTGTATATCAGTATGTGGTGTCTCTACTTTAAAGAGTCCTCTCCTGCTGATGTTCAGATGTATATCAGTATGTGGTGTCTCTACTTTAAAGAGTCCTCTCCTGCTGAACCCACAAAAAAGCATAATAGGGCCTCTTTAATAAGGCATCTTCTGAGTTTGAGGGTCCGTAGTGATTCTGGTCTTCAGTTTTTCGGAGTTTCCCCCCTTTGGTTCCCTCGGTGGTCATGGTGACGCTCAACTATGCAGAGTCTGAATACAGTCAGCGGAGGAAAGAGGCCTTTGTTACCCACAACCCCTTTCACCTCCCCCCCTTCAGCGGCTCCTCATCTCAGCTCCACTTTCAGACTCTGGAAACCAACCGTGGACTGGTATAAAAAAAACTGTATTTCATTACACAGTATCCACATATTAGCAGTTAGAGTTCTAAAAACAATGAATTCCCAGTATATCCAGTATATCCCATTATGTCAACATTAAAACACCAGTTAGAGATCTAAAAACCAGTGTGTTTCCATTGAATCCAGTATATTCCTAATATTTCATTGTATTATTCTCATAATATTAAGTATATTTCTATCATATCCAGTGTATTTCCATTAAAACTCCAATATATTCCTCACAGTTCCAGTCAGTGGCGGACTGAAGTGGGCCGGTCGGACGAAGTGGGCCGGTCGAGAGTCCCAGTCCGCCCCTGGTTCCAGTATAATCCCATTAGTTCTATATATTCCAATTAACTATGTTTATTCCCATCATTTTCTGTTCGTTCCCAATACATCCAACATATTCCCATAATGTCCAATATGTTTCCATTATAGTAAACCCTGTAGACTCACATTAAAATTACAAATATGTCTATTATAATTCCAGTATATTTCCATTACATTACACTTTTTATCCAAAGCGATTTACAATGACCAATTACAGGGACATTCTCCCTGGAGTAACTGAGGACTAAGTGCCTTACTCAAGGGCACACTAGTGGTGGTGTTCCCGGCGGGATTTGAACTCACAACCTTCCGATCTTCAGCCCACCTCACTATCCATTAGACCACCACTACCACTTACATCCAATATATATCTAATATATTCTCATAATATCGTGAATTTCCTATTATATTAAGTCTCTTCCCATTATAATTCCAATATATTAATTTTACATGCAAAAATAAATATTCCCTTTATTTCCAAAGTGATACGCTGCATATTCCCATCGTAGTTCCAGTATATTCCCACTATAATCCCAGTGTATTTCCAGTATATTCCCACTATAATCTCAGTGTATTTCCAGTATATTCCCACTATAATCCCATCGTAGTTCCAGTATATTCCCACTATAATCCCAGTGTATTTCCAGTATATTCCCACTATAATCCCAGTGTATTTCCAGTATATTCCCACTATAATTCCAGTGTATTTCCAGTATATTCCCACTATAATCCCATCGTAGTTCCAGTATATTCCCACTATAATCCCAGTGTATTTCCAGTATATTCCCACTATAATCCCACTGTAGTTCCAGTATATTCCCACTATAATCCCAGTGTATTTCCAGTATATTCCCACTATAATCTCAGTGTATTTCCAGTATATTCCCACTATAATCCCATCGTAGTTCCAGTATATTCCCACTATAATCCCAATGTATTTCCAGTATATTCCCACTATAATCCCAGTGTATTTCCAGTATATTCCCACTATAATCCCACTGTAGTTCCAGTATATTTCCACTATAATCCCACTGTAGTTCCAGTGTTCCCAGTAGTTTAGTTCCCAACAGTTAACCAGCTGCTCCAGTTTAACCAGCAGGCCTGAAACAATGGAGCCGCCTGGACAGGAAGTGAGGTCACAGTACAGAGATCCCACAGAGGGGCTTCCCACAATGCACCTCTCTGAGCTCCTGTGTGGGTACAGATAAAAACATCATCAGTGCTCCGAGGTGTGATAAACACTTCCTGTCCTGAAGCGAAAACATGGTATTATTTTCTGGAAGTCAGAGCGGTTACTGGAATGACCGCTAATGACTCACAGCGTTAGCTCGTCATGCTACGTGCCCCCATCAACCTGATAACATCTGGTGGATGCAAATCTACATCTGAAAATTGTGTAGCATGTTTCATTTTCATCAAGGTGACACAATGAGTTTCCTCCTACATAGTGCCCGTGTTTACAAAGGCAACTACACAATACAACGCTAACCACACCATACATAAACTAATCCTATGCCAAAAGTGATGCCTAAAATAGCTGTTGTTAGCACTCTTTGTTAGCAACATAACGTAAACATATCTCAATCTCAAGGCTTGATCATGTGCACATTAGCTACAGTGTAGATCTGGCAATGAAAAACTGAAGTCCCAGGCTCCTCCAACAGAGAAACATGAATATATATAGGATATTAAACAAATAAAACAGATAAAATAGTGCAAGAGAATGAAATATACTATATTACCATCTTCATAGCATCCAAGCTATGCTATGCTATGTCCACACAGATATTGTTCTTTACGTGGTTGTTGAGGTCGTCGCCGTCTTGGTCCGACATTACTGGACAGCTTATTTATTATGAAATACCTAGTCTGCTAGATTTTCTGCAAAATAACTGATATTTTTTATGACATTAGTTGGTTAGCAACATTAAAAACGTGAGCTAGTGCCACATTAGCATATGAATGGTATCTCACAGATATGGATCCTTATTTGGTTGTTAACGTCGTCGCCGTGTTGTCTGACATTATTGGACGCCTCATTATTCTGAAACACCAAGTCTGAGAAATGTCACCCATTTCTAACAAAAGCTCAAGGCTAGATTTTCTGCAAAATAACAGACATTAGTTGGTTAGCAACATTTAACGTTAGCTAGTGCTACATTAGCAGTACGCTAGCTGAGAAAACAGAAGCTCAAAGCTACACCGTCTGCAAAATATCAGATATGTGTTATGACATTAGTTGGTGAGCAACATTTAACGTTTAATTAAATGTAATCGTGCTACATTAGCATATGGATGGTATCTCAACAGTGATATGGTTCTCTATGTGTTTGTTGTCACAGCTGTGTTTATTCGACATAATTGAACTTGGAGAATCGTCCCAAAAACAAACACTCTGAAAATACACAACGTCTCTGTAACAAACAGAAAATCAAAGCTACATCTGATGCAGAATCACGGAGATATTTTTATGTCAAACCATCTTTTAAATTGATCAAATGAGGATGGAGAAAAAAAATGGAGAAATTAGCTTTTTCTACGTTGTGTATGTTGTTGTTGTTGTTGCTATGTTTACTTCTGAATGAGCTGAAATGACTCCATCAGAGTTTAACCTCCAGCTCTTCTTCTGTTTGCACCCCCCCCCCCCCGAAATAACCCCCTGCTGACCTCTAATAATGGGGTCAGAGGTTAGAGTCAATATTAGGGGGGTGGGGGGATCAGCTGGTCAGTTCCCACCATGGACACAAAAGAAGTGATATTTGTATTAATATCTGTTATTATAGTAACTTTTCTGTCATTTAACCAAAATGTACAAAATTACCCTTTTAGCCTTTTTTAAATGATTATAAAATATTTGTAATTTTTTGTTTTTATTTTGTGTATACAGTTTTTCTATTATTATTTCTTATTATGTTTTTTTTTTTATTTGATTTAAAATAAAATTGAATGAATCTGTAAAATTGTTATTTATTCATCTATTTTCATTTTTTTTAATTATACATGTTTACTTTCATTTTTTCATTTTTTATTATTGTTTATTTTGATCTGCTTAGTTTCCACTGAGAATACAAGGACCAACAATACAAAGAGGAGAACAGGAGGAGCATCTTCATCCTCCTCATCCTCAGAGAGAGAGAGTGTGTGTGTGTGTGTGTGTGTGTGTGTGTGTGTGTGTGTGTGTGTGTGTGTGTGTGTGTGTGTGTGTGTGTGTGTGTGTGTGTGTGTGTGTGTGTGTGTGTGTGTGTGTGTGTGTGTGTGTGTGTGTGTGTGTGTGTGTGTGTGTGTGTGTGTGTGTGTGTTCTCTCTCAGGCTGCTCTCTCTGTCGGACTCTTTTCCTCCGGACTCTCACTGAAGGTAAAAATCTCTCTTTCATTTGAATTCAAGTCTGTTTTTATTTCCGCTAAAGTTTACAAAGAGCTTCGATACAAACGTTCGTGTTGCTTTAAATGTTTAAATAAAGTTTATTTAGAAGTTTGTTTTATCCTGCTGAGACTCGAGGAGCCGTTTCTTTGGTTTGATGAAAGAAATCCGGTTTTAACGGAAAATAAATAAATAACACGGATTTTAAAACGATTAACAAACACGAGTTAAAGTAGTGATATTATGAACTGATGAAGGGACGTCTTTTATTCATTTATGCCGTAACAAACCTTATTGAACAACATTTAATCGTTAATTAGAACCAATCAATGATCGATATATTAATACGGATTATATAGAATAACCATTTAAACACGTGTAAACAATTCATGTTGGGAGGAGATGTAATGTGCTCGAGGTCGTTATTTTTATATTCTTTTATCCATGTATTATATTTCGGCAGCCCTTAAAGGGACCTTAAACTTAAGGAAAGACACTATAAAGTAACATGTTTAAATGTGTTTTTAAGAATGTTTGTTTGTTATTTAAAAAGCTTATTATTGATCAGAAAGCTTTAAAGGTTTTTAACATAAATATAGTCCGTTTCATTATTAACCCTTAAGTGGCTTTAAGGGAAGTTTTAAGGGACATTTACTTGGTTAAAAAGTTGTTTGAGAATCATGAATGGAGGTTTTATTACCTGCCAATGGATTCATTTCAGCACTTTGCTTTCTTTAAGTAACTGAAATATACGTAAAAGTGTACGATCTATAGATTTAAAGGACAATTTGTGGAATAAAAAACGCGATTTTAGTGCTTAAAGTTGTTTTTAATGAGCCTCGTGCAAAGACTCTCAGTCATTGCAATATAATTGATTAACTCCTTATTGACTCTTAAGTTATATGTCTCTCTCTATATAAAACAAAGCTAAAAGTATACAATCTACATATTTAATTTAAGGGACATTTTTCGTGATAAAAAACAGTTTTTTTTTGTTTTTATTAACTGTGTGAAAATGTTCCGCAGTCTGTCCGCTTAAAGTGACTTTAACTTGTTCGGCTGCTTCACAAGTAAATCACATACAGATTTACCCTCCGTTTGTATAACAACAGCTTTGAAAGTGTCCTTTAACGAGCTGATAGGAGGCACTTTATAGACTTTCCGCTGGTTTTTCAAGCGTAAAAGTCTGTTTTATTAACTCTTAAGTGACTCAAAGGGATATTTAAAGTACATTCAGTCAAAGTGTAAATCCTATGGTTAAGGGACTCTGAGTGTGTTTAAGAAGTTGTTCCTTAGGATGTTGTCTCCACTAACGAGCTTATAAATACACTTTATTGGAGCTCAGGAGATGTTCATTGCCATTTCTGCAGCTTTGTGCAGATGACAATAAAACCTTTGAATAAACAGACTGACTTGAGATGGAACTTAAACCTGGAGGAAGTGTTGACTGATCAGTTCACAGGTTAAAGGTCTTTTTGTCACCTTGTTTGTTCAATAACTTGTATTCAAATGTTCCTGTTGTTCCCCCCCCCTGCAGGACGATGCCCCCCCTCAGCCCCCGGACTCTTCTTCAAGGTTCAAGGTTAGTTTAAAAAAGACAATTCATAAAAGCGATAAAATACTGGCTGCATCTAAAAGTGCAATGATAATGCACGGCTAAAGGATCTCAGGGCTGCATTACAAAGAAACCTTGATTTAAAAGAACCCAGGGTTTTGAAGGACCTCAGAATCTCAGGCAGTTTGTTCCAGGTGCTTGTGGTTAAATAAAAGCTAAAAGCTGCCTCAGCAAATGTAGATCTGACTCTGGGGATAACGAGTCAACCTCCTGATGATAAGAGAGCTCTGGCTCTCACAGTGAAGTCAAGTCAAAGTCAACTTCATTGTCAATCTTTCAGTTCGTGTGTACATGACAGAGAGATCGAAATACCGTTTCCCACAACCCTGAATACAAATGTAAAAATATGTGTATCATCAGACACATTTATACATATGCACACATTAAGACGTAAGTAAAAGCACAACAATCAATATATATACAAAATAACAGTCACTTCAATATCTTTGGGAAATGTACATTAGTGCCAGACTGTCCATATCATCTCTGACATGTGTTCCCAATCCAGGAAGTGCTTTGTACTTGAAAGTAGGATTTTGAAGTGCATCCTTTGTGTAATAGGAAGCCAGTGGAGACCTGAGTTGATGTGGTTCATTCTCCTAGTTTTCAGGATGACCTGCTGACATGAAGGCTGAAGTGTGAGGACTCGGCGCCCCCTGGTGGACCCCCCACTGCTCTGCAGGGCCATGGCTGAGGAAAGCTACTCCGACCTGATCGCCAAACACTACAACTTCACCGGGAAATACCGCAAACCTCAGCAGGACTCGGGCCTGAAGGCGGACTCCGTGGTCTTCATCATCGTGTGCTGCTTCATCATCCTGGAGAACATCCTGGTGCTCACCACCATCTGGAGGACCAAGAAGTTCCACAAGCCCATGTACTACTTCATTGGGAACCTGGCGTTATCCGACCTGCTTGCCGGCGTCGTTTACACCGCCAACATCTTGCTTTCCGGCGCCAACACGTACAAATTGACGCCAACGCAGTGGTTTTGCCGGGAGGGAAGCATGTTCGTGGCGTTGGCAGCGTCTGTTTTCAGCCTTTTGGCCATCGCCATCGAACGCCACCTCACCATGCTGAAGATGAAGCTGCACAACAACGGGAACACGTGCCGCGTCTTCCTGCTGATCAGCACGGTGTGGATGATCGCGGCGGTTCTTGGCGGTCTTCCTCTGATGGGCTGGAACTGCATCCAAAGCATGACTCGATGCTCCACCGTTCTGCCGCTCTACCACAAGACCTACATCCTGTTCTGCACCACCGTCTTCAGCATCCTCCTCCTGGCCATCGTGGTTCTGTACGCCCGAATCTACGCTTTGGTGCGAACGCGTAGTCGCAAACTCGTCTTCCGCAAGGTGTCCAACGGCCGCGGGAACTCTGGCGCCAACATCAAAAGCTCCGAGAAGTCGATGGCTTTGTTGAAGACCGTCATCATCGTGTTGAGTTGCTTCATCGCCTGCTGGGCTCCGCTCTTCATCCTGTTGCTTCTCGACGCCGCCTGTGAGACCCTAAGCTGTCCAATCCTCTACAAAGCCGAGTGGTTTCTTGCTCTCGCCGTCCTAAACTCCGCCATGAACCCCCTCATCTACACGCTCACCAGCAACGAGATGCGCCGCGCCTTCCTCAAAACGCTGCTCTGCTGCACCGCCTGCCTCAGACCCAAGTCCAAGTTCACGGGGCCGATCATGGGGGTGGAGTTCAGCCGCAGCAAGTCGGATAACTCCTCCCACCCCAACAAGGACGAGGCCGAATACTCGCCGAGGGGCACGACGACCTCTGGGAACGTCACCTCGTCATCTTAAAACCGGGTCGTACAGTTTGTGTTTCTGCAGAAAAAACGGCGTGAAAAGCGCTCGCCACAGACCTGGAACTCCAGCACTTAGAGAGACTTTCAGACTGGTGAACCAGCGCGACTCAGAGAGAGGCCGCCGCACTTTTAAGAAGCTCACGCGGGAAATATCAACAAGTCCTCGACGATCAGCTTCATGTGGATCCTGAAGTTACAGCATGATGAAGGTTTATAGTGCCAGCTTTGTGCATCTGGAGATGTTGAGACCCTGAAGTTTGATGTTAAAAATGTACAGTAGGGTCCACAGAGCATAGCAACTGCCGGATGCTAACCTGCATATGTTGGGCAATTTGAACAATTAGCACAAGTTGCGTTAACTAACCCTAACCCTAATGGCGTCATAGCCTAAATAGTTAAAATATGGCTTGCAATTTGGACAATTTTTGAGAGGTTTTGGATGTTATTGAGGATGTTGTATCCATTTCTGCAAACAACAAATGTCAGTTTTAACCAGAAAGTGGCCATCTGTGAACTCTCTGTGGACTTATTCGACTACCATGAGTAGTGTTGCAACCATTGGATATACTGAAGCGAGCACAAGATGAACATCATTACCTCTACTGTTGACAACTTTTCTTCATATAAATAAGCAATCTGTCCAATCCAAATGATCCGGAGTCCCCTAAAACCTCCAAATCAACCCAAAATTCATCAAAATCAGCCCACAGAGAGTAGTAATGTTGTCACTTTCTGGTTAAAACTGACATTTTCTATCCTAAAAATGTCCGAAATAGATTCAAGATCCTCAATAACCTCCAAAGCCATAATGGTAATTAACGCAACTTATGCTAATTGTGCACATTGCCCAACGTATGCAGGTTATCATCCGGCAGTTTCTATGTTCTGGGGATTTCTATCATAACACTTTGGGGTACTCAACATTTCTGGGTTCACTATGAGCTGCAACTAGACTAATAAAAGGGTTAAAGGTGAATATTACAACAGGTGTGAGCTTCATAGAAAGTGCTTGTGTTCCTCGTAGAAGAAGAAGAAGAAGGAGAAGAAGAAGGAGAACCAGACTTTGTACTGACCCTCTAAGAACAACTAGAACCCGTAGCGCTTAAACACACAGCTGTCAAATATTTAAGAATTCAAATTAATTCATGGAGACTTTCTTTGTTTTCCTCCACTTCCCTTAAGACATACGCACTCATGAATCCAGAGTTCAGGCGCTTCTTCAGATCCAACATTTAGGGTAATTGTCTTTTTCTGGTGTACCTGGAAACATAGGAATAAATAAATAATCGTCTTGATTTACAGAGAGGCACCTGAGCTGTGAATTCTTGTGGTCATGTGACATTTTTTTGTTGTAAAAAGTTAACTGTGTAGAAACTGTTGGTCAGAATGTATTTTCTACTTCCTGTCTGTGTTGTTGTCATTGTGCCGTAGGGACGTCGGTGTAGTGGAAATAATTTATATTTGAAAGAAAGAAACTCTTCACACATAGAAGAGAGGAGGGAACGTTTTGTTTTGTACAGTTTCAGAAGTATGGAAGCTCATTTCTGCTGAGAAGAAACCCTCAAAGCTCTTTACATACTACCATTCACCCATTCATACACACACACACACACACACACACACACACACACACACACACACACACACACACACACACACACACACACACACACACACACACACATCATCTCAAGAGCAGTTTTAATTGGATAGCTGAAGTCGAGTCACTTTCCATCACTTTTATACAATGCATTATTTTGGGTTATTAATTAAAATCATATATTTTTGGTATTAATTTATTCTGAGTCTCGCTACAGGGTCTGATTTTTTATTTCACGTTTTAAGAATCTAAATAATTTACGTGTCATATTTGACTTCATTTTTTTTTTTTTGGCAGAAATGGGCTTCCGTACTCGTCCGACTCGACCCGATTGATTAATCCATTAATGATTTTGTGTTTGTTGACGTCCAGCATGAGCTCTGTCTGCACTGTTTAACTCCTGAGTGTTTGTTGGTTTGTTAGCTCTTAATAAAGACAGAAATAGAAACACACGATGCAAGAAAAGCTGATTTTAACAACATGTTCGTTTCAAGGGAAATAATAACGCGTTTTCTAAAAGTATCCGAGCATCAAGTTGAGGAAACAGGTTTTATGTTGGAGCACTGAAATAAATTGAAGGGCTTTTGAAACAGAAACAGATTTAAGATAAGAATAAGATACGATCTACTTTATTGATCCTAATTAGGGGAATGTTTGCGTTGCAGCATAAAAAGACACGGCATCGTACAATAGAGACATTAAAAGAGAAGAAATAAACAATCCAAAATGTAAACATCTCAATAGAAATAAAATAGCATTAAAAAAGTAGAAAATATACGGAAATACAGTGACAAAATAAAGCAGGATATTATATATACATTAAGTGTGTAAGGAATGGATCATTCAATATTAAATTGAACCTAAATGTCAAAGTGGTTTTAAGTTTTGAATATGATGGAAGCTTCAACCTGTTTCTATGAAGTGAAGTCAAAGTCAAATTAAATTATATTTAGCTGATTCTTTTATCCAAAGCGACGTACAATAAGTGCAGTAACCGTAAAGATCAAGCTAAGGACAACAACAACAACAGTGCTGACATGTTTAGGGGAGACCAGGGATAGTTGCAACACTTTTTGGGCTTTTCCCCAATAAGTAAAAAACCATTTACAATAGGATAGCCATTTTGCTATATTATACATTATCAATATGTCAGCTACTGAAACATTGTATTTAAGATGTTTTTATGAAATAAGTACAGGTTGGAAAATGTATTTTAAAAAAAAAACTCAACTGTTACAACTGTCCTTGTGTTGTAGCACATGCCAGGCACGGTTGTAACATGTTAATAACGGTTACCTTTTTTCACACTACATGACAACAAATAGGGAAAGCTGTCAAATTCTAAGGCAACAAGATTTGAATGGGGTTTCACACATCCTCCAACAAACAATGAACAATGAACAGGATAACAGATAACACACACAGCATCATCCTCTGTGAAGGATTCAACTGTTCTCTGAGAGGTGCTTCTACCTTAATTATGTAGACCTACCTCCTCTGAGCTGAGACCATAGTATAAATCAGCTGCCTCCAGATAGTCTCTCAAAAGCATCTCCTGCTCTGTTGAGAACACCTTCTTTGGTGTCCAGTAGCCTACTCTTGGGGGTGTTTGTGATCCCTGACTCTCCAACCTCAGCCTCTTTGTATGGAACCGGTACAGGGTGACATGGCATATATCCAGGGACTTTACCACTTCCCTGAATGATTTGCCCTTCTCAACTTCATTTGAGGCCCTCTGCAGCAGAGCAAGTGGCACTCCCCTGTCTGTCTTCCTCTTTCTGACATTTGGCATACTGTAAACACACACACACACTTTAGGCCTACTGTACAGTATTGTATTCTGTTTATTTTTACAGGGACAATGCACACCAATCAACAATACAACTGTATGCTTGAATGAACAATTGATCATTCAAGCAAATGAGCCATCATTGTAAATGTGCCATGTTACAACCGTCCCGTTACAACCGTCCCAGGACCACCAGTCTTGCTTTCACCCCCTGTGAACCTGCTGATTGCTAGCTTGACCCATATTTAGCTAGTTATATTTGTAGCTTACAAAACAGTGATTCTAATAATACTAGTTTGGATTCCTAGACATTTGAACTCAAGACAGTATCCAAAAAATACATCATATCATTTTAGTTAATATTTGACCTCAGAAACACTTTTGCTGATATCTTACGCGAGAAATTCAAACGTGGCTCCGTTTTTTCTCAGCGATCTCACCATCTATCTGCGCATGTGCAGAGTGAGTGTCATCACTCTAGCTTGTTTGTGATTGGAGATATTGAAGGTGTTACAACTGTACCTGGTCTCCCTACTACAAACAAGCCAGACCAGAATAAGAGCTGCTGCATCAGGTACACTCTATAAGAGAAACAGGTGTGTCTTCAGTCTGCGTCTGGAGAGACTCTCTGCTGTCCTGATATCAGGGAAGCTCCTTCCACCAGTTAGGAGCCAGGCTGGCAACCAGGTGTGTTTTTGTTGAGGTGTACCTGGTTCCTCTTCACAGGGAGGAGCAAGCTGAATGAACTTGGTAGTATACGGGAGAGATTTAGGGCCCCAAGTGGAAAAAGCAGGAATTGTGACTTTAATCTCAGAATTCTTGGAGAATATTAACTCTGATTTATTTCTGAAAATCTCCGAATTCTGAGACAAAAGTCAGATTTCTGATTTTTGTCTCAGAATTCAGAGATTTTCATAAAAAAGTCAGAATTGTTTTTCTTCTCAGAAATACTTTACGTTTGGTTGGTTGTAAGCATAGACTGTTGTAAGAGGGACGAGGTGCGTCACGTGTTAATGTATCATTGGTGCTCGGGTTGACTGCCTGAACTAGCTCGCAGGCTTCGCCCCATTTGTTTACCTGAAGGATCTGCATCAGATTTAAAGACACGTCTCTGAAGGAGTCTCGATCACAAATCCTTTCATAAATCTGAAGTATAAAGAGTAAAAAAACACACAGAGGAAAAACAATATCCATTACCCTTAGAAATAAATATATTAAAGTGTAAATATCAGGTAAATATATATATGTAATGTTTATTAAGGGAAGAGGAGGAGAGGGCCTCTGCTGCCACCCTGAGGCCACATCTAGACATTACAATAACAACTTTTTTTAAATATATAAAGTAGAAAAAAACATATAAATCCTTATTTAAATACCTTAAAAATACGATAAGAATATACATCTAGAAACAAAGAAATGAACTAAACCATGAAAATTAATACAACAGAAAAATCATTGAAAGAATAGTAAAACAAGAAAATAAAGAATACAAACATTACATTAATACTGAAGACATATATAAGGCCCTTTCTCATTTCTCTAACGGTTCCCCTCCTCGACTCCTCTCTCCTCGGTTCCCCTCCTCTCTCCTCGGTTCCCCTCCTCTCTCCTCGACTCCTCTCTCCTCGGTTCCCTCCTCTCTCCTCGGTTCCCCTCCTCTCTCCTCGGTTCCCCTCCTTGACTCCTCTCTCCTCGGTTCCCCTCCTCTCTCCTCGGTTCCCCTCCTCGACTCCTCTCTCCTCGGTTCCCCTCCAATCTCCTCGACTCCTCCGCTCGCGGACTAAGACACGAGGATAGGAGTCGAGGATAGGAGTCGAGGAGGGGAGTTAGATAAATGAGAAAGGGCCTATAATTAATACAACAACAGCAACATATAAATAGAATAAAACATTTAAAAAACATTAATATATATCAGAAAAAAATATTACGAAAATAAATAAAAAAGGAAAATAAGATAAGATATACTTTATTGATCGTTATTGATCGTTATTGATCGTTACAGCAGCGTGGGAAAACAAAGGCTATGAAAGAGTAGAAAATAAACAAACATCTGAAAATAGTAAATAAAACAGAACTGAAAAGTGAGATATAAACACCGTGAAAGTTACACACCTGTAGTCCGTCTGACACACTCCATGAAGGGTCACTGCTAACACCTTACACACTGGTATCTCATTGGATATGCAGGTCTTGCAGACTAAATGTGTTAGCTGTAATTTAGCCCTTAAAGTTAAACCGTGTTTTATTTGTCAGATTTATATTTTCATTCTTTTAGATTGTTTTAATCTTCTTTTTGAGGTGTTTATATTGTATAATTATTTATTTCCTACACTTTTTTTTATTTCTAATGATGTGAAATACTCGTTTAACATGCTGCTGCAAAGAAATACATTCACACTTCTGGATTACTAAAGTATATCTTATCTTAAATTAATTCAAAGTAGCCACAAACAAAGCTGTGTTATTGGATTTATTCTCGGTTTTAATGTAAAATGATCGAAACAGGCTCTGACTTGGATGCGTGTGCGTGTGCGTGTGCGCGTGCTTGTGTGAACTCCACTTTTCTGCCAAACTCCAAGAGCCGTGATGACCCCTCTCTTCACAGGAGGCTGCTGGGAAATGGAGTCTTTCACTCAGCCGTTGAGCCAGCGCCCCTCCCGGTCGGGGACTACATTTCCCATCATGCTCCGCGCGTCTTCTTCCCTCCTTCCTTCCTTCCTGCAGCCTCGGCCCTTCTGCCGTAAAAAAAAAAAAGAAAAAAGAAGGAAGGAAGATGAGAAGCAGCCGCGCGCCGACACCGAGGAGCCGAACCGGAACCGAGTGCAGAACCGCAGAATGAGTCCAGAGGAACCATGGCCGAGGCGCGGCTGCTGACGGACCGGATATCAGGTGCTGTTCCGCGGCCCTGAAGAGACCCGGAGCCGCTGGAGAGACCCGGAGCCTGGAGGATCTGCAGGGCCGAACCGAGCCGAGCCGAGCCGTCCTGATGCTCAGCGGCTGTCTGCAGGGCTGAAGACCGCACCGTCCCTGAAACCAGAGCAGACCCCCCCCCCTCAGGTGAGAGAGACACACCTGGAGACATACCTGAGACCCGCAGCTAGGCCTGGTCCGGACCGCACGAGAGTTCTGATCCGGACCTCACGAGAGTTCTGATCCGGACCTCACGAGAGTTCTGATCCCACGAGAGCTGCAATAAATCCAGTAATCTGAACACATTTTAAGAACTAAAATATAGTAGAAGTATTCAGATCTTGTACTTGAGTAAAAGTAGAAGTACTCAGATCTTGTACTTGAGTAATAGTAGAAGTATTCAGATCTTGTACTTGAGTAAAAGTAGAAGTACTCAGATCTTGTACTTGAGTAAAAGTAGAAATACTCAGTAAAAGTAGAAGTACTCAGATGGTGTACTTGAGTAAAAGTAGAAGTACTCAGATCTTGTACTTGAGTAAAAGTAGAAGTACTCAGATCTTGTACTTGAGTAAAAGTAGAAGTACTCAGATCTTGTACTTGAGTAAAAGTAGAAATACTCAGTAAAAGTAGAAGTACTCAGATGGTGTACTTGAGTAAAAGTAGAAGTACTCAGATCTTGTACTTGAGTAAAAGTAGTAGTACTCAGTAAAAGTACTCAGATCTTGTACTTCAGTAAAAGTAGAAGTACTCAGTAAAAGTACTCATATCTTGTACTTCAGTAAAAGTAGAAGTACTCAGTAAAAGTACTCAGATCATGTACTTGAGTAAAAGTAGAAGTACTCAGTAAAAGTACTCAGATCTTGTACTTGAGTAAAAGTAGAAGTACTCAGTAAAAGTACTCAGATCTTGTACTTCAGTAAAAGTAGAAGTACTCAGTAAAAGTACTCAGATCTTGTACTTGAGTAAAAGTAGAAGTACTCAGTAAAAGTACTCATATCTTGTACTTCAGTAAAAGTAGAAGTACTCAGTAAAAGTACTCATATCTTGTACTTCAGTAAAAGTAGAAGTACTCAGTAAAAGTACTCAGATCATGTACTTGAGTAAAAGTAGAAGTACTCAGTAAAAGTACTCAGATCTTGTACTTGAGTAAAAGTAGAAGTACTCAGTAAAAGTACTCGTATCTTGTACTTCAGTAAAAGTAGAAGTACTCAGTAAAAGTACTCATATCTTGTACTCAGTGAAAGTAGAAGTACTCAGATCTTGAGTAAAAGTACTCAGATCTTGTACTTCAGTAAAAGTAGAAGTACACAGGTCTTGTACTGTATATTCTAGTTTTTTATATATTTCCTGTGTATGTTTGTATGTATTTTATAGTTTTTAATATAAGATGAGAGGAGAGAGATTCACACAGGTTAATAAAATCAAAGATACAAAATAAATAAATAAATAACTATGAAATAAGAAATGAATTAAAATGAACATATATTCATATTATATATATTTATATATTCCTGTGTATGTTTGTATGTATATTATAGTTTTTTACATATTTCCTGTGTATTGTATATGTATTTTACATGTATTGTATCTGTTGTGCGTGTCCCCTGCAGCATGGAGCGCTCCGGCAGCGTCCAGCTGGACATCCCAGACTTCAGTAACTCGGTGCTGTCTCACCTGAACCAGCTGCGCGTTCAGGGCCGTCTCTGCGACATCGTGGTCAACGTGCAGGGCCAGAGCTTCCGGGCGCACAAAGTCGTCCTCGCGGCCAGCTCGCCGTACTTCCGCGACCACATGTCTCTGGGCCAGATGAGCACCGTGTCGCTGACGGTCATCAGGAACCCCTCTGTGTTCGAGCAGCTGCTGAGCTTCTGCTACACCGGGCGCCTCTGCCTGCAGCTGGCCGACATCATCAGCTACCTGACGGCCGCCAGCTTCCTGCAGATGCAACACATTATTGATCGCTGCACGCAGATCCTGGAGGGGATCCATCTGAAGATCAGCCTGGGGGAGGAGGACGAGGAGGACGAGAATCGAGGGGGGCGAACGCTGGAGGCCGCGGTGCGAAGTGGAGCGAATCACTCCGGGTTGAGACTGATCAGCACCAGAGGGCAGAGATGGCAAAAGTACACACATCCTTTCCTCAAGTAGAAGTACAGATACTCGTGTTTAAAAATACTCTGGTGAAAGTAGAAGTACTGACTAAACTTCTTTACTCAAGTCAAAGTAAAGAGGGCTTTGAAATGTACTTCAGTAAAAAGTACCCATAACTAGCAGCTGTTTTAAAGAGTACCTGACCTCCCTTTATATTAATAGAACAATAATGTCATTGTTAGCTAATGAATGTTTCCATGCTGAACAACGGCAACATGACAACGTTTTCATTGGTCCCTCTTCTTTAGAGAAGACCAGGAAATGATGGATACACGGATCGTGTTCAAATCAATAGGCACGCAATGACTCTAAATAATAATGATCACGCCACCAAACACACATTCAAACTAAAGGAACCAGCCTGTTTGGGAAATGAGAGAAGTAGAAAGTACAGGTATTTGTGTTCAACATGTGAGAAGTAGAAAGTACAGGTATTTGAGTTCAACATGTAAGAAGTAGAAAGTACAGGTATTTGTGTTCAACGTGTAAGAAGTAGAAAGTACAGGTATTTGGGTTCAACATGTAAGAAGTAGAAAGTACAGGTATTTGTGTTCAACATGTAAGAAGTAGAAAGTACAGGTATTTGGGTTCAACATGTAAGAAGTAGAAAGTACAGGTATTTGGGTTCAACATGTAAGAAGTAGAAAGTACAGGTATTTGTGTTCAACATGTAAGAAGTAGAAAGTACAGGTATTTGGGTTCAACATGTAAGAAGTAGAAAGTACAGGTATTTGTGTTCAACAAGTAAGAAGTAGAAAGTACAGGTATTTGTGTTCAACAAGTAAGAAGTAGAAAGTACAGGTATTTGGGTTCAACATGTAAGAAGTAGAAAGTACAGGTATTTGTGTTCAACAAGTAAGAAGTAGAAAGTACAGGTATTTGGGTTCAACATGTAAGAAGTAGAAAGTACAGGTATTTGTGTTCAACATGTAAGAAGTAGAAAGTACAGGTATTTGGGTTCAACATGTAAGAAGTAGAAAGTACAGGTATTTGTGTTCAACATGTGAGAAGTAGAAAGTACAGGTATTTGTGTTCAACATGTAAGAAGTAGAAAGTACAGGTATTTGTGTTCAACATGTGAGAAGTAGAAAGTACAGGTATTTGAGTTCAACATGTGAGAAGTAGAAAGTACAGGTATTTGGGTTCAACATGTGAGAAGTAGAAAGTACAGGTATTTGAGTTCAACATGTAAGAAGTAGAAAGTACAGGTATTTGTGTTCAACATGTAAGAAGTAGAAAGTACAGGTATTTGGGTTCAACATGTAAGAAGTAGAAAGTACAGGTATTTGAGTTCAACATGTAAGAAGTAGAAAGTACAGGTATTTGTGTTCAACATGTAAGAAGTAGAAAGTACAGGTATTTGGGTTCAACATGTAAGAAGTAGAAAGTACAGGTATTTGAGTTCAACATGTAAGAAGTCAAAGTAAAAAGTCCTCAGAAAAATAAGTAGTGGAGTAAAGTACTGATACCAGAAACATTTATTTAAAGGTCCCCTATTATACTGTTTCTCATCAATATATCCCAGGTCTCAGATATATCCAGAACCTGTCTCTGATTGGCTGAAACACCAAACAGATCATTGCAGCATTACCCATAATCCCCTCTGTTTCAGCCCTGTTTCCAAAGTGCTGATTCTCTGTCTGTTACTTTAGATGAAAATAAGGAGCCCCTCCCCACGCCCCTCTGAGAGAGATTTGGTTACAAATAACTCAATAGGCGCGTTCACACCGGAGTACTTTGCCGTATTTAGTGCCGGCACTCAGAGCCCCGGCACGTATTACCCCAGGGCATTTAGTACAGATCGTGTTCACACCGGAGTACTTTTCCCTGAGGGAAGATTACGCAAATGAAGCCGCTGACGTCACTTCTTCTTCTTCTGCTTTGGGTTTACTGGCAGGCCACAAACCACTTCACGGCGTATACTGCCACCCGGAGTCCCCGGCCGGAAGTCCCCGGAGTTGGGGAAGGCTTCAGTAGAAGCTGCTGGGACTCCCAGCAGCTTCTACTGAAGCCTTCAGAGTAAATCTCCAGAACGCCGACACCTCCTCATCTCCACCGCTCCCATGTTTTCTTTTGTGTTGCCATAAGTTAGTCTCTCTGCGTTTGTGCGCTGGGCAAATGCTAATGCTAATAATGCTAATGCCAGGATAATAAAATGGCGGCTCGACAAAACTTTTTAGAGTTGTACGGGGCGTGGTTTGCAATTCGCCCAGCCAATCAGAACTGGGGCACTTTTCCCCAGGAAAGTACCATCTCTCAGCAGGCACTAAACATGGGGGTAAAAGTTCCAGAGATGAAGTGCTCTTTTTGGTGTGAACGCGACATAAGAGGTACTAACGGAACTAAACGCGAAAAGTACGGGGAAAAGTACTCCGGTGTGAACGCGGCTATTGGTGCTCTAGGAGGAGATTCAGGTGATAAGGGGGGGGGGGGGGTTACCTTGGTTGCTGATTGGCTAATGGTTGCACAAGACAAAACATCGTTATGACATCATAAAGTGGCCAAAATCTGATCAGCTCATTTTCAGACAGGTTTTTATAGAAATGGATCAAAAAGAGAGAGAATCTTTGAGACTCTGAACACAGAGGGGACACATGTTGATGTAGAAGAGACATGAAGAAGAGGGGACACATGTTGATGTAGAAGAGACATGAAGAAGAGGGGACACATGTTGATGTAGAAGAGACATGAAGAAGAGGGGACACATGTTGATGTAGAAGAGACATGAAGAAGAGGGGACACATGTTGATGTAGAAGAGACATGAAGAAGAGGGGACACATGTTGATGTAGAAGAGACATGAAGAAGAGGGGACACATGTTGATGTAGAAGAGACATGAAGAAGAGGGGACACATGTTGATGTAGAAGAGACATGAAGAAGAGGGGACACATGTTGATGTAGAAGAGACATGATGAAGAGGGGACACATGTTGATGTAGAAGAGACATGAAGAAGAGGGGACACATGTTGATGTAGAAGAGACATGAAGAAGAGGGGACACATGTTGATGTAGAAGAGACATGAAGAAGAGGGGATACATGTTGATGTAGAAGAGACATGAAGAAGAGGGGACACATGTTGATGTAGAAGAGACATGAAGAAGAGGGGACACATGTTGATGTAGAAGAGACATGAAGAAGAGGGGACACATGTTGATGTAGAAGAGACATGATGAAGAGGGGACACATGTTGATGTAGAAGAGACATGAAGAAGAGGGGACACATGTTGATGTAGAAGAGACATGAAGAAGAGGGGACACATGTTGATGTAGAAGAGACATGAAGAAGAGGGGACACATGTTGATGTAGAAGAGACATGAAGAAGAGGGGACACATGTTGATGTAGAAGAGACATGAAGAAGAGGGGACACATGTTGATGTAGAAGAGACATGAAGAAGAGGGGACACATGTTGATGTAGAAGAGACATGAAGAAGAGGGGATACATGTTGATGTAGAAGAGACATGAAGAAGAGGGGACACATGTTGATGTAGAAGAGACATGAAGAAGAGGGGACACATGTTGATGTAGAAGAGACATGAAGAAGAGGGGACACATGTTGATGTAGAAGAGACATGAAGAAGAGGGGACACATGTTGATGTAGAAGAGACATGAAGAAGAGGGGACACATGTTGATGTAGAAGAGACATGAAGAAGAGGGGACACATGTTGATGTAGAAGAGACATGAAGAAGTGGATTTTGCACAATAGGTGACCTTTAAGTAACAAAGTATTTGTACTCCACTACACTCTGCAGGGGGGCAGCAGAATGCGAGGCCATCAGTCCTGCAGATGATCCTCTCAGCCCTCCGCCCCCCGTGGAGAACAGCGGGATGGAGGGAGGCTCGTCCATCACCACCATTAGCGCAGGTCGTAAAGAACCGATCCTCCGCATCAACCGGGCCGGGCAGTGGTTCGTGGAGACCAGCAGCGAGCCGGAGAGGACCGGCAGCTCGGAGGAGGGCGGCGGCACCGAGAGGGTCCGGATCAAGAAGGAGAGGATGGAGGACTGGGGGAATCAGGAGGAAGAGGAAGGAGAGCCAATAGGAGAGGAGACCACCGTGATGATCGACACCTCGGGGAGAAGCACGCTGGTGACCGGGCCCAACGCCCAGCCGTCATCCAGCTTCAGCGAGGCGGACAGGTGAGATTCTACTGTCGTTGTTATAAAAATGTTTGGTTCGTAATTTTGTGGGCGGGGCTTAGCGGAGAGACAAACGGCAGGTTTGAGATGTTTGTAAAAGCTTGTCAAATTACCGTTTGTGTGTTTCAGGTTCAGTCCCACAGGCAGTGTCGTCGTCCTCGCCGAGCGTCAGAGAGCGAAGAGTGAGTCTCCGAGCCGAGCGGACGATCTGCGACCGCCTCAGGTACAGAACCAGAACCAGAACCAGAACCAATGAGGTCATTTGAACTGTCAAGTAAATAGAAACATCTCACTCGTCCCCGGCTTGAGCTTCAATCTCAGGATCCATGTATCTGTGATCCTCTCCAGAATGGAAGGAGTCATCACATACAGAGCATCAAGTAGTTCCTGAACAGTGTCCTTCACATGCTGATATCCAAGAGAGGGAGTTACACAGTCACAAGATGGAGGAATAGAAAGCAGTATTCAATGTTTACTTCAGATTAGCTCCACGTCAGAAATGAGCATGCTTGTCATATGTCTATCTCCATAGAGGCTGAATCATCATGTTAATCACATAGCTATCATATGCCTCAAACAGTCCTGATGCTCTTCTAGGTAATCACACATCCTGTCATGTTCACAGCTACAGTTGGGATACCTTTGTTATCATGCTACTCTCATGTTGGAAGAGGACATTCAGGATTTTCCCAACCGAAATGTCGCTTGGATTTCAGATCCAGTGATGCATGTTCTGGTTCAGTATTAACGTATTTTCTCATCAGGGCGAGGAGAACACCTCCTTTGATATGGGCGGCTACGAGGACTACCTGAGGGAGCAGGTGGGCGACCGCTGGTTCCGCTACAACCCGCGTCTCACCTGCATCTACTGCTGCAAGTCCTTCAACCAGAAGGGCAGCCTGGACCGCCACATGCGGCTTCACATGGGCATCACGCCCTTCGCGTGTCGCATCTGCGGGAAGAAGTACACGCGCAAGGACCAGCTGGAGTATCACATCCGCAAGCACACGGGCAACAAGCCCTTCCACTGCCACGTCTGCGGCAAGAGCTTCCCCTTCCAGGTAGGGATGGGAATGATTAATCCAATACTCGAATATTGAAACAATTCTTTCCTAGTTCCTTAGAGTCCAAGGGGATGTGTTCAAAAGTCCACATATACACAGAGGTATTACGTAACTAAGTACTTTTACTCAAGTACTAGATCTGAGTACTTCTACTTTTACTGAACCACAAGATCTGAGTACTTCTACTTTTACTGAACCACAAGATCTGAGTACTTCTACTTCTACTTTTACTGAACCACAAGATCTGGTATCAGTACTTTACTCCACTACTTATTTTCCTGACAACGTTTTTTTTTATGGGAGGGGTGCCTAAATGGATTACATATGAAATAGATTAATTAAATGTATACGACAGTGCCATTTTAGATATCTTTTTTTTTATAGGATATGTAAGATAACATAAGATAAGATGGACCTTTATTAATCCCCGTGGGGAAACTCAGTAGTTTAACAGCAACAGGGTAAGATTGAAAAACAAGACAGCACAGATTCTCACAGATTAGAGATTAATACATTTAAAGGTGGGGTAGGTCATTTTTGAGAAACCGGCTCGAGTGCGTAGAATCTTTAAAAATACACAACCAAAGAAAATCTGCCACTTCCTCACAGAGCCCCTCCTCCAACACACACGAACGCGCACATGACCAATGAGGGCACGAGATAAGTTTGTGCACAGATGGAAGGCTGACAGGCAGGTAGGCCATCCAGTTATTTTAGCCGGGCCGGCTCAGATGATTGGTCGTGCTTTTTACAGAACTACAGCTTCCACAGATGATATTTATTTATGGATTTATTGTCAAAGCACTTCAGATATTCATTGCTATCAGGATGTTAAGAGCATTCCATGGAATATAACAACAAGTGTATCTCGAGCCGGTTTCTCAAACTTACCTACCCCACCTTTAAGGATAAAATCAAATATAAATAATTAAAAAAGATAAATAACTATAAAATATGAAATGAATTAAAATGAACATATATACATATTGGGTCATGTGTACATATTATGTACATGTGTGTGTGAAAGCAGTGAATACAGTGTGTATTTTATGTCCAGTAATTGTAAAAAATGTTAAAAAAATTCGGTTAACCGTTTTTTTAGGGGTTGAATATTCGAATATAAATATGCTTTCAAATTCCCATCCCTACTTCCAGGCCATCCTCAACCAGCACTTCCGTAAGAACCACCCGGGCTGCGCTCCCCAGGAGGCCCAGAGCGCGTCGCCAGAGACCACCACCACCTCCGTGACCTCCAGAGGGGGGCCCAGCGACGAGGCCTCGCCCAGCCAGGAGGAGGGAGAGGGCGGGGGGGCGTACGGAGAGGGACCCCAGGCCTCCGTCTCCACCACGGGGCCCGACTAAAACCCCTGAACTGTCTCCGCTTTAAACCGCATCTACCTTCACAAAGCTACCCAACAGATGAAGCTCAATGAAGAAACGCCACACACTCCAACAACCTCAGTCGCCACGCCACGTGGGTCTTTTACGTTACAGATTTCTACTTTTATATTTACAGTTACAGGTTCAACAGACAAACGGCTCAGTGCCAGAGCAACACTAAAACCTTCATATCTGCCTCGAGACAATCCAGAGCGGCGCGGTTAATATTCATATTTATAAAAGTAATCCTGCACGCTCTCTAAAGTGCCACAGCGGCAATACAACATTTAGATGCACAAAAAGTCAGACTGTTAAAGTTCCTGTGTGATCAGAGTTCCTTTCTCATGAAGCTTAGTGGGAAAACATTACACACTAATTATCTCAGTGCTAACCATTAGTTTAATTTGCATCATCAGTACAGTGATCATTTGCTCTTTAAGTGATAGATATAGGAGAATATCTCCACAGACTCCAAGGAGACATCTTCAAATATATGTTTGTGTCTGATCGAAGAGTGTAACTTTATTGTTAGAAGATAAAGAAAAACATGAACTGTCTAGAAGGGCACTTTACCAAGACCAGTTAACACAAGTTATACATAATTCATGTCTGCACCTCCCTAAGATTCATCAAAATGGGGCCAGACAAACATAACCTCCTTGGAATTGGTGTTACTAATCTCATCTAAAAATAACCTCGATTTAATATTCTAAAGACATGGTCCACTAACTTTCCTATTCCCAGAGCTTTCCACTGGTTCCCTTGGTCTTCTTTAGAGAATCCGACCTGCTCAGCTGTCATCAGGTAATCTAGGGAAAGGACTTCAACCCTCATTTATTAAAGTCCAATGTTACCTCTCTGCCTGGTTAACACTGAGAGGGAAGAAGGTCATGGGAGGAAAGCTCCAATGATTTAGTTTCAATCATCAGGTAAAGAACTCTGATCACATGGGATTACCTAATTTGGCTGTAAAATATACAATTCAGATTTATTGATTGATAGTTAGGGCTGTACCGAACACAACAAAACTAACAATATTATATTATTATTGCAATTCAATTTCAGAGGTAGCTGCGTACAAATGTTTCAATATTTTCCAATAAATCCAGAGCGTTGGAAAGACCAAAGTCAAAAACATTGTTAAAACTATTCACAACATGTTTTTATCCAACCAAAATAGAGTATATACTGTAGGAATTATTGATTTTGTATCAGAACCAGGAGTAATTACATGTGGTGTTCCACAGGGATCCATATTCGGACCCCTAACTCTTTATCCAAAATATGTAAATTATATATTTTAAACCTGCAGGTGATTGTGAGCTCCTTCTGAATGCTGACAATTCAGTTTGCATTTATTAAAAAAAAGTTTGATTTTCACAACATTTCACAAAGTTTAAAAAAATAATAGACTAGACAGTAGTTTAACAGCAACAGGGTGAGAATGAAAAACAGGACAGCACAGATGCAGACAAGATTAAATACAATTAAAGATTACAATTATATACAGGTAAGTAACTTTTAGAATTAAATGAACATATATACATATTTGAGTCATATATACATATTAAATATATTTACTTGTATGTAATCTAACAGCACCACGAGTACATTTATACGACCACAATATCAAACCGCAGTATTGAACACTAACGCTCGGTACAGCCCTGCAGAAACCTAAGAGCTTGTGAGGTTCTGGTGCACCTGGCAGCCTGTTGACGAAGATAAGCTACACCGCTCAGTTACCTCTCATCACGACGCAATACAGCTGCTGCCCCGCACAGCACCACCGGGGGGCGCTCTCACCACAGGGCCCCCAGAGACTTCTCAGATATTTTTATAAACAAGCATGACTTCTTCTTCTTTTTTTTTGCTTTTTCTTGGACACTTTTTTTGCTCTGACAATGTGTGTAACGAACGAGGAGGCCGAGTCACGACCCGACCGGGAACTTATTGTTTGGGACGCATTCAATCTGCTGCACGTCCGCGAGGGAAACGGGGTTTAGCTAGGGGGGGTTAGAAAGATCGATATATCTTATAATATCATTTACATTCAAAGACTCGTCTCAGACGTCGGCTTATATTTGAGTTAAAACACGTTAGATATCTGTCCTGTAATCTGTCTTTTACGATTTGATTTACATCGTAACGGAGACCAGGAGTCGAGTAAGGGAAGAAAAGTAAACATTATAACTAAGATTTTATGCATTTGGCGATGTATTCTTTATACGCAGATAGTTAGACGTATAATTAGTTAAAAATCTCTGTACACTTTACTTTCCGGAGATGCTATTAACAATTATTTTCCTCAGCTCTGTTCAGTGATTCTGGTTTATTGGAATATTTTGCTGAAAAAAAGTTGGAAAAAGGCTCTAAATTGTCGTACGCAACTTATAACCAGAACATATTAACATTAGCTAACGTAGCTTTTGTCCATTAATGCTTGATTTTCGATCGTTCATAGATGGAAAAAGCTTAGTATTACAACTTTACATTTCCAGACAGAGAAGCTTGCAATTCACATCATCAGGAAATCGCTTCTAGCCTTTTTTATTTTACATTACACAAATGGCAAATTTATCGTACAAATGCGATAATTATCGTACATCCGACAGCTCTGTTTCTTATCTTCCCAGCGTCCTCATTGTTATGGGCTATAGTCGCAGTTTAAAATGCTAAAGAACGAAGGCAGATGGACGTCTCAAATACAGTTTGAAAACATGTAAAAAAGAGTATGACATGAGGGTTTACACAAATAACCGGATTTTAACATTGTTAAAACTATTCACAACATGTTTTTATCCAACCAAAATAGAGTATATATGGTAGGAATTATACTTTTTTTTAATCAGAACTGGGAGTAATTACATGTGGTGTTCCACAGGGATCCATCTTGGGACCCCTAACTCTTTATCTAAAATATGTAAATGATATATCTTTTCGAATTTTCCGAACGTATAACGAGCGTAGGGTCCCGTGCAGCAGAGGTAATGCGTCCCACTGTCGGGTCAGTGATCGGGGGGGGCGGGGGTTTCCCCGTCAGACAGGATGGATGTATTCTCCGGACCATTGAGCCGGACTTAAACCCTCAACAGGTCTCAGATCAGCAACCGGAGGGCGGCGGGTCCGGACACCAAAGGAAAGAGGACGAGGAACTTCAGCACTTATCAGAGAGAGAGGATCAAAAAACTTTTTATAAGAACAATATAAATCACATATTATCAGACGTATTTAAACTACTATGATGTTTTTTTTGTTTTTGCATAATGTAAGTCAGCTGGTAGCACGTGGAGCGGCGGTTTTGGGTTTTTCTACAGCGCCGCCGTGAGTCTGACGTTTTTATGCAAGAAGCCAGCGGCTGTGACTGTTCAGGCGAACACAGGAACCTTCAGGTATTCAGACTCTCTTTCCGTTAGCCCACGTAGCAGAGCGCTAACGGCTAAACCTCAGAAACCTGTCAATAAACTTAGACTGCAGCCGCGGGAGAGGGGGGGGGGGAATCCCGCGAGTCAAAACCCAGGGCTGGGCAACATAGAACAACTCTCTCCAATGCACCAACTACACAACCTCTCCAATGCACCATGGCAACAGAAAATACTGCTCTCCGATTGGCTGACAGGTATTCGTTAAACTCCTGTTAGCTTACTGATTTCTTTATTCTGAATAATGTCATGAATCTGATACGGGTCATGTAGACAGCATATTCTTTATTGTTCCCTGTTCTGAATGCAGTATTCTCAGATGAAGGCGTGTGTGATTTGCTGATATTATTCAGGTTTTAGGAGGATTATTTGTACGTGTATGCAGCACATTCACAATGAGAGGCTCGGTTTTTGTTCTCTTGCAGAGCGCTAAGAAATGTTTACTTGGTAAATAAGAAACTTGTGAAGCATATTTTAGGAACTGCGGCTTTGTGTTGCATAGTGTTAGCTGATGAAGTGAAAAAGTGCATCAGGAAAAACAAAAAACTCCTCAAAGAAAAACTTTTTACAAGCTAAAACGTGCCGTGTTGCCCAGCTCTGAGAGAAAAAGGAAAAAGTCTTGCAGGAACAAACAGACTGAAGTCATTCAGAGAGGAGCAGAAAAATAACTCGACAAGTCTGACCGAGTCCACACGTGCACAGGTTTCTCTGAGTTTTGGCCTCTTATACTCACGCTGATTTAAGTCACTAAAACACCTCTTAATATGTCAGTTTATCTAACCTGCTAACAGGACCTTTCAAATGTTTACACATTAATATATTTTCTGAATCTACATCAACAACTCACCTCACAGGTTTTCCTTCTTTTTTTAAATCCATAAAAAGGTTCAAAACACCTGAGTACGTGTGGACTAGGCCTATTCGCTGCTGATCAAGACGTTTGGGGTTACGTTTGGTCACCAGTGATATTTTTACAGACTGAATATTTCTGTCCTCTCTGCACATCATTTTATAACTCAGTTAAAGTCACAAATCGCTGCTTCCAGATCAGATGCTGGACTCGAGTCCGGTCCCGCCCGGAGGAACCCGGAGGAGGAAAACTCGGATCAGAGTATAGACGACAATAATATGTTAAATAAAATACTAAGAAGTACGCGGTGAGGGGGTAGTATTCGAGAAAATCTTTAAAATGTATTAAACTTGTACATTTCCGAGCGAAAGTCTTGAATATCTTGAAAAATATATAGATTTTCTCTCCGAATGTAACTCCCCTTTTGGGGCTCCTTAATCTAAAATTGCATTTATACACAGTCTTGATTTGTTTAAATGAAGTGCTGCGTAGTCAAATATAGATTTCACTTCAAATAATGTATAGAAACAGGCAGTAAAAGTGATTTCCAGTTTGAAAAAGTAATACAAAGATTCTTCTTGTATTAACACTGTGGGTGTTTCTCAATCGCGAGTAAAGCTGCTTCAGAGCCACTATTTCAAGCATACTACGTCATCGAGTGCCGCCGAAGTACTGTTCCAATGTCCAGCATACTTGGAAATCTACCGAGCCCGGCGTACTCCGTTTGGAGAAATATCGAGGCTGCACATGAGTAGACTCTGCGGTCTTAGAATCCCCACAATGCTTTGCGCACGGACCAATTTCCCCAAATCTGTGGCGGAAGATGTAAGAGGCGGGGCCTCTCATATGACGCACACCTGCACACTTGCTAGCGTGTTCCACTTATTCTTGACTCGCTTCTGAAGCAAGATGCTCGGCAGACATGTGCTACCAAGCAAGCGTACTCGCGATTGAGAAACACCCAGATATTTTGAGTGTTAAGCATCACATATATAAAAAAAACATGTTTGAATTTACTCAAGTTCTAAATGAATGTTTTAAAGACTCACAATCCGACTCTTCCTCCTCCTCCTCCTCTTCATCTCAGTTAAACTGTGAAAACAGCTCAACCTCATCTTCATCGGTTTACTTTCAAAACGCCAAACGTTGGTTTCACGTCTCCTCAGCTTCTGGCTCTTTTATTATTTTGTACTGTGTGAATCAGATGTTTTACGATATCCAGTAATATTGACCACGACATGCCTAATTATAAATCATTTAGCTATATTCACTTAATGAGATTACTCTTTACTGTTGATTCCTCAAAGTATATCCTAATATATCGATGCAGAGTCAAAAAGAAACGTTTAGTAAATTAACTTTTAATACTGTACATGTTATTTTAAAGAGGAGGTACTTAACACGTGTCGTAGGAACCGGAAAAGGTTTTATGTGAAAATGCTTTATGTTGCATGTCTCTGTTGGTGGAGGGGGGGGGGGGGGGGGGGAAGGTTGATTATAAGTTTAGAAAAATGTGAAGAAGCTTCTTTCACCATGACCACTAGATCTGTCACAGGTCGCCTCCACAGGAAATAAAGCACTTTAAGTGTCCACAGCCACGCCTCGTTCTTTACCTGCACACATTACCCACAATGCACCTGACGAGAAAACACCTTTTATCAAATCAAATCAAATCAAGTTTTATTTATAAAGCACATTTAAAAGCGATTTTTGGTCGAGCCAAAGTGCTGTACATGTAATAAAAACACTTTACTACAATCACAATAAAAGACAATAAATTACAACAGATATAAAAAATTAAAAAAGACACAGGGAAAAGTCAGGAGTCGTGCTCCGCTCTGACTAGAAGGCCAGAGAGAAGAAGTGTGTTTTTAGAGTAGATTTAAAAACCCCTAGGGTCTGGGCCGACCTCACATGGAGGGGCAGAGTGTTCCAGAGCCTAGGGCCAGCTGCTGAGAAGGCTCGGTGCCCTCGGGTTTTGAGCCTGGTCTTGGGCACTACCAGCAGCAGCTGGTCAGCAGACCTTAAAGCTCTGGCTGGGGTGTAGCGCTGGAGGAGTTCAGCTATATAGGCCGGAGCCAGCCCATTTAGTGCTTTAAAAACAAATAAAAGGAGTTTAAAATCAATTCTGAACCGAACTGGTAGCCAGTGCAGTGAGGCCAGAATAGGGGTGATGTGGTCACGCTTTTTGTGGCCCGTCAGCAAACGTGCAGCTGCGTTTTGGACTAGCTGTAAGCGTTTAATTGAGTCCTGGTCCATACCCACGTACAGAGCGTTGCAATAGTCCAGTCTTGAGGTTACAAAGGCGTTAATAACCCTTTCTAAGTCATTAAAAGATAAATACGACTTTTATCTCGTTAGATGTACGGACATCTACTGTAGTAATCAGTATTAGATAGTTAGCTCTAAGATAAATAGTTCAAATAATTAGCTAAAATGAACAGTTAAAATAGGAAACGGTAACGGATAAACAATAGAAATAATTAGCTCAACATAGGGGATAACCAGCTAAAAGACTAACAGACTGTTGAAGTAGTTAGCGAAAAGTACCACAAACTGTTTTAAATAATTAGGGGATTAATAGTTGTAATTGTAAGCTAAGTTGTATGCTAATAGCTAGCTAAGTATTGAATAAACAGTTAGCTAAAGCTTTTAAATAGCTGTTTATCTGTTCTAACGGATAACAAATAGTTCAGACAACTCATGTGTTTCTTAATATGTTTATTAGAAGCAGCATATAGTTGAGTTTGGCGTCTAGAGTCTAAACTAATCATTTTAACTAATCAAAAAATATAGTTTATTCAATAATAAATAAATATGTGAATCATAACAGTGATTGACAGCTGATAGGAATAATATGATTGTTAATATCATCATATTCATTCAGACAAACATCGATGAGACAGTTAATTAATGTACCTATAGCAGCAGTCTGCATAGATTTGGTTCCCCTGCTGGTCTAAGAGTGAAACAAACTCATTCAGTTATTGTTCAGTTAAAATTCATTAAATGATGTCTGCCACCTTATATATGTAAGGCTTTACTGATGTGCCACAATAATGTCACCTATGTTATTGAGTTAAAATATTAATATTGTGGCTTTCCAAGTTAAAGGTGGGGTAGGTAAGTTTGAGAAACCGGCTCGAGATACACTTGTTATATTCCATGGAATGCTCTTAACGATGATAGCAATGAATATCTGAAGTGCTTTGACAACAAATCCATAAAAAAATGTCATCTGTTGAAGCCGTAATACTGTAAAAACCACGACCAATCATCTGAATGTGTTTGGTTAGTTGTAAGAGGGACGAGGTGCGTCACGTGTTAATGTATCATTGGTGCTCGAGTTGACTTCCTGAACTAGCTCGCAGGCTTCGCCCCATTTAGGTAATAGTTATGAATTAACAATTCAATGTAAGTAGTAAACCGTTGAAATACTTAACGTTAGGGAACAGTTAGCTAGAAGTAACGGATAAACAGTTGTAATTGTAAGCTAAGTTGTAGGCTAATAGCTAGCTAAGTAATGGGTAAACAGTTTAGCTTAAAGAAACGGCTAACAGATATAAAAGTTAACGTAAAAAGAGGAATGGGTAGCTTAAAGTAATGAATAAACAGTTTAAATAATTAGCTAAAAGTAAGGGATACACAGTTAGCTAAAGCTTTTAAATAACTTGATCTGTTTTAACGGATAACAGTTTAAATAGTTAGCTAACAGTAACGGCTAACAGATGAAACAGTAAGCTAAAAAAACTGAAGAAATAGCTGAAAGTAAAAAAATAAAAGTAGTTTACTAAAAGTAACGGATAACCAGTTGAAATAATTACCTAAAACATTACAGAAAATATAATATTTAGCTTAAAGGGCCCATGTCATGCTTTTCCGGTTATTACCCGTCCCCTTGTGTTATGAAGGTGTTTCTGCATGTAAACGGTCTGCAGAGTCAAAAACCCTCAAAGTACACCCTGTAGCGAGTAAAACTCTAACACAGAAAATACCTCCCCAAAACGCCTCGTTGGAGATTCCTCATTTTCCATTGTTTACTTCCTGGGTACTGTGACGTGTGAACACCCAGAGGCCACACCCTCTGCCAGCCTTTCACGAAACAAAGCTTCCCAAACCTTTTAGGATTCATGCCGGATATGTAGAGCGTAGGACACTGAAGAACGATGCTGTTCCTACTTTGTTTGGACCAGCGGGAGATTCGGGTACACAACCTGTAAGTATTCATTGTTGTTTGTGTATTTATGATGTTTAAAACAAACAAGGTATCTACCACGACTGTTTCAATGGGTAAACGTTTTTCGGGCTACTAAGTTGGGATGGTGGAGAAATGCTCTCTGCAGACCCATTCTCACAGCGTTATAAACCTCTTACTCAATATCAAGCCACACTTATTGTTTTTACTTCGGCTGTGAGTGTGTGTGCTCAGGATGAGTTTCGCTTGTTCTCGCTGTATCGCCGACCCGGAAGCCTGTCTGCGAGCAGCAACGAGCCTCGCAACGTCCCGACCAATCAGAGCACACTGTGCTCACAGGGAGGGGGGGCAGGAGCTCCAACAAGCCGTTTAGGACAGAGAGTGAATACACATACTTTACAGAGATGCTGTATGAGAAACCAATGTGAGTTTGGAACATTGCTCAGTATGAATCTATTCTAGTAGACCTCAACAATGGAATTATGATCAGTAGAAATGGCCATGACACGGGACCTTTAAACTAATGACTAACAGATGAAACGGTAAGCTAAACACAACAATTAAACAGCTAAAGGTGTAGCATAAACAGATTAAATTGCTAAGAGTAACAGATGAACAGCTAAACGTATAACAGTTGCAATAGATGAGAGTAACACCTACGTCACTTCCGGGGCGAAAAGTACGACCCCGCCCACTTTTAGGGGAAAACAACGCTGTCATTTGAATGGCGGTCAATACAAATTCTGAAGTGTTTGCCAATCCGATCAGAAATGTTTGAAAACCGTGGATTTGTGGATCTTCAAAGAGCCCGATGACGATGGCCAGTCAGGCAAACTATTACATTAAATCATTGGAAATCGACGATTGGGCTCGATATATGGTTCAATTCAAATCAGTAGGCGAGGCTGTCATTTTGCCAGCTGTTACTCTCATGAGCGAGGTGGAAAATAATAGTTGTATCATGCCAACAAGCTGCTGTGTCGTTTATTGCTCCTCAAACATTAAAAGAAATCCAGAGTTACGTGTTTCTGAACTTCCTCTAAGAACAAAGGACACTAAAGAAGAGCTCTGTGGCTTCAGGCTCGACCGCCATTCAAATGACAGCGTTGGTTTCCCCCAAAAGTGGGCGGGCCCGTAAAGTGACGTAGATGTTACTCTCATCTATAGAGAGGCGAAGTCCCTCCCTTTCCGGGGGACCTCCATGGGACCTTATGTCGGAAAAAGTTTGTATTGAAGTCAATGGAGAGAGAAAGATTATCTTTTGATCCCGTTTGAATTGTGCCACGAATTACACATATGATGTTTGTCAATTTAAAGGATAATTTTGCAAGTCAAAAACGTGTCGTAAAACTGTGAAGTAACACTTTTCTTTGTGTGAAACCGCTCAATGAACTCCATCTCCCGTCTCGCACCACACACCCAGACGGCCGTCACGTTGGCACATTTCACTTCTTTCTTTCAGAATGAGGCGGAAAGTATTAAAAGAGGTGAAAATCACTCCAAGTCTGGGCATGTTGAGAGCTGTACATACACACAAGAGGAGTTAGTCGGTTCCTAAGAGCCAGCATGCGGGACCGGGACTCTGGGATTTGTAGTCTTTCTAGTTGCGTATTTTTCATAGTCTTATATTTCAACAGTTTTACGACAAACTGTGACTTTTTTGACATGGAAATTATTTTTTAAGATTGACAAACATCATATGTGTAATTTGTGGCACAATTCAAACGGGATCGAGAGATAATCTTTCTCTCTCCATTGACTTCAATACATAATTTTTCCGAAATAAGGTCCCATGAGTCCCACCGGAAGGGGAGGGACTTCGCCTTTCTATGGACATCGATCACCTACTGCTATATTTAACCATATATCGAGCCCGATCGTCGATTTCCAATGATTTAATGTAAGTGTTTGCCTGACTGGCCATCGTAATCGGGCTCTTTGAAGATCCACAAATCCACGGTTTTCTTACATTTCTGATCGGATTGGCAAAAACTTCAGAATTTGTAAATGACAGCTTTGTTTTGCCCCAAAAGTGGGCGGAGCCGTACTTTTTGCCCGGAAGTGACGCATGTGTTACTCTCAACAGATAAGCGGCTGAAACAGTTAGATACATATAACGACTGACAGTGGAAATGGCTAGTTTAATGTAATGGATAAACACTTAGCTAAAAGTACTGAATTTACAGCTAAAAGTAATTTTTTTGTGTTAAAACAGTTAGCTTAAAGTTACGGATCAGTACACAGAAACGTATCCATCTTAAATAATGAGTTAAATAATGGATGCAGACAACAACGTGTTCTGTTACAGTCATTTAATGTATTTACACTGATTAATACTCCATGTATTCGTTTATTGGATATCAGGGACCTCAGACTTCTCGCTGCTGATCCAAACTGCAGAATGTGAATTTATTTAACATTTAAAACACAGAAGAAGAGAAAGACTTTTGGTCATTATTTATTTTAGTTAATTTCACAAAGTAAACAAAGGGAAGAGACGTGTATTTATTCTGATATTTGTGGAGGAAATTCTTAAGAGAAACTGATCAATTATTCATGGACAAAGTTTGTCTTTTGTTATATTTAATAAAGTAATAAAGAAAGTAAATATCTCTGATTGGCTGAAACACCAAACAGATCATTGCAGCATTACCCATAATCCCCTCTGTTTCAGCCCTGTTTCCAAAGTGCTGATTCTCTGTCTGTTACTTCAGATGAAAATAAGGAGCCCCTCCCCACGCCCCTCTGAGAGACATTTGGTTACAAAGAACTCAATGGTGCTCTAGGAGGAGATTCAGGTGATAAGAGGGGGTGGGGGGGGTTACCTTGGTTGCTGATTGGCTAATGGTTACACAAGACAAAACATCGTTATGACATCATCAAGTGGCCAAAATCTGATCAGCTCATTTTCAGACAGGTTTTTATAGAAATGGATCAGGACAAAAAGAGAGAGAATCTTTGTTCCTGAAAAACATGTTGATGTAGCAAAGACATGTAAAAGTGGATTTTGCATCATAGGTGACCTTTAACATCTGTCTCTGTTAAACACATCCAAGACTAAAAATACAGTTTAACAGCGTAAAAGGCAATCAGAGTATAAGACTATATGTTTTAAATGATTATATGATAATTTGCCCCTGGTTTGAGTTACTGGGTGCAGGGGTCTGCCACCCTGGCGGTGAACAGCAGAGCGTTGATGCTCTTCTCTCTGATCAGCAGCAGGAAGGGTCTGTTCACCTGGAACACCTCTCTGTCGAAGTTGATGGATCGACCCACCGCCACCACACCTGTAGCCGCTGCCGCCTCGCTGCCCTCCTCGTTCACCTGCAGGGACACAACAGATTCACTCTTATTGCCCCTTCTGCTTGGAATAATATACAGAAAGCGGTACCGTAGTGGGCCGGTCGGATCAGTCACTAGCACAAATTAAATTCTGGAAGGTCATTTAAGTGAACATTTTATAAATATTCCAATTACATGCATGAAAAGAATTAAAATAAATTGCACTAAATGAACGTCTTTAAAAACACCACCCTAAGAATAATACATTTAAAAATGAAATGTAAAAATAAACAAATATATTATTTAGGAATTATTATTTAATACCAATATGTATTTATTTATTTAAAAACATAATTTAAACCTCCTTCCAGTTTTATTCCTGATAAAACAGCTGTGCAGCGAACATGCAGAGGACTGTCCCGTAACTCAACAGGTGAGTACAGGTAACCTCACAGGTGACAGGTAACCTCACAGGTAACCTCACAGGTAACCTCACAGGTAACCTCACAGGTGACAGGTAACCTCACAGGTAACCTCACAGGTAACAGGTAACCTCACAGGTGACAGGTAACCTCACAGGTAACCTCACAGGTAACCTCACAGGTAACAGGTAACCTCACAGGTAACCTCACAGGTAACAGGTAACCTCACAGGTGACAGGTAACCTCACAGGTAACCTCACAGGTAACCTCACAGGTAACAGGTAACCTCACAGGTGACAGGTAACCTCACAGGTAACCTCACAGGTAACAGGTAACCTCACAGGTGACAGGTAACCTCACAAGGTAACCTCACAGGTAACCTCACAGGTAAACAGGTAACCTCACAGGTGACAGGTAACCTCACAGGTAACCTCACAGGTAACCTCACAGGTAACCTCACAGGTAACAGGTACCTCACAGGTGACAGGTAACCTCACAGGTAACAGGTAACCGTCACAGGTGTAAACCTCACAGGTAACCTCACAGGTAACCTCACAGGTAACAGGTAACCTCACAGGTAACCTCACAGGTAACCTCACAGGTAACAGGTAACCTCACAGGTGACAGGTAACCTCACAGGTAACAGGTAACCTCACAGGTAACCTCACAGGTAACCTCACAGGTAACCTCACAGGTAACAGGTAACCTCACAGGTGACAGGTAACCTCACAGGTAACAGGTAACCTCACAGGTAACCTCACAGGTAACCTCACAGGTGACAGGTAACCTCACAGGTAACCTCACAGGTAACAGGTAACCTCACAGGTAACAGGTAACCTCACAGGTAACCTCACAGGTGACAGGTAACCTCACAGGTAACAGGTAACCTCACAGGTAACCTCACAGGTGACAGGTAACCTCACAGGTAACAGGTAACCTCACAGGTGACAGGTAACCTCACAGGTAACCTCACAGGTAACCTCACAGGTAACAGGTAACCTCACAGGTAACAGGTAACCTCACAGGTAACCTCACAGGTAACCTCACAGGTAACAGGTAACCTCACAGGTAACCTCACAGGTAACCTCACAGGTAACCCCGCCTCTTTACTGACCTCCAGGAAGGCTTTGTGGAAGGCGTCTGAGATGTGCAGACCTTCACCTCCGTCCTCCAACATCCCTGAAACACAGACGCACTTTAAACTACAGACAGTGTCACTCAAACGTACATCTTAGAATCAGTTTCAACATAGAAGGATTTTATCTCTGTGGTTTGTTGCTTTCAATGTCCTTTGTTTATAATAGGAAATCCCTCGTCAGAAGAACTGTAAAAACTGTATAAATCCTGAACGCCCCACATTTATTTAAACCCAGAATCATTTTAGATCCCAAACGTCCTATAATAATTTGGATCATGAATGCCCCACACACAAGATCATTTTCTGTCACCACATCCGTTTCCTGGTCTTCTCTAAAGAAGAGGGACCAATGGAAACGTTGTCATGTTGCCGTTGTTCAGCATGGAAACATTCATTAGCTAACAATGACATTATTGTTCTATTAATATAAAGGGAGGTCAGGTACTCTTTAAAACAGCTGCTAGTTATGGGTACTTTTTACTGAAGTACATTTCAAAGCCCTCTTTACTTTGACTTGAGTAAAGAAGTTTAGTC
>NW_022987795.1:50023-127523 GCF_902827165.1 Trematomus bernacchii | reverse complement strand
TTTTGTCACCTATAAATACACAGAGGCTTCATGTAACACACTGGATTACATTTCTGAAGTTTAAAGGTCTCCTATTATGGAAAGTCCTCTTCTTCATCAACATGTGTCCCCTCTTCTTCATGTCTCTTCTTCATCAACATGTGTCCCCTCTTCTTCATGTCTCTTCTTCATCAACATGTGTCCCCTCTTCTTCATGTCTCTTCTTCATCAACATGTGTCCCCTCTTCTTCATGTCTCTTCTTCATCAACATGTGTCCCCTCTTCTTCATGTCTCTTCTACATCAACATGTGTCCCCTCTTCTTCATGTCTCTTCTTCATCAACATGTGTCCCCTCTTCTTCATGTCTCTTCTTCATCAACATGTGTCCCCTCTTCTTCATGTCTCTTCTACATCAACATGTGTCCCCTCTTCTTCATGTCCCCTCTTCATCAACATGTGTCCCCTCTTCTTCATGTCCCCTCTTCATCAACATGTGTCCCCTCTTCTTCATGTCTCTTCTACATCAACATGTGTCCCCTCTTCTTCATGTCCCCTCTTCATCAACATGTGTCCCCTCTTCTTCATGTCTCTTCTACATCAACATGTGTCCCCTCTTCTTCATGTCTCTTCTACATCAACATGTGTCCCCTCTTCTTCATGTCTCTTCTTCATCAACATGTGTCCCCTCTTCTTCATGTCTCTTCTACATCAACATGTGTCCCCTCTTCTTCATGTCTCTTCTTCATCAACATGTGTCCCCTCTTCCTCATGTCTCTTCTTCATCAACATGTGTCCCCTCTTCTTCATGTCTCTTCTTCATCAACATGTGTCCCCTCTTCTTCATGTCTCTTCTACATCAACATGTGTCCCCTCTTCTTCATGTCTCTTCTTCATCAACATGTGTCCCCTCTTCTTCATGTCTCTTCTTCATCAACATGTGTCCCCTCTTCTTCATGTCTCTTCTACATCAACATGTGTCCCCTCTTCTTCATGTCTCTTCTTCATCAACATGTGTCCCCTCTTCTTCATGTCTCTTCTTCATCAACATGTGTCCCCTCTTCTTCATGTCTCTTCTACATCAACATGTGTCCCCTCTTCTTCATGTCCCCTCTTCATCAACATGTGTCCCCTCTTCTTCATGTCCCCTCTTCATCAACATGTGTCCCCTCTTCTTCATGTCTCTTCTACATCAACATGTGTCCCCTCTTCTTCATGTCCCCTCTTCATCAACATGTGTCCCCTCTTCTTCATGTCTCTTCTACATCAACATGTGTCCCCTCTTCTTCATGTCTCTTCTACATCAACATGTGTCCCCTCTTCTTCATGTCTCTTCTTCATCAACATGTGTCCCCTCTTCTTCATGTCTCTTCTACATCAACATGTGTCCCCTCTTCTTCATGTCTCTTCTTCATCAACATGTGTCCCCTCTTCCTCATGTCTCTTCTTCATCAACATGTGTCCCCTCTTCTTCATGTCTCTTCTTCATCAACATGTGTCCCCTCTTCCTCATGTCTCTTCTTCATCAACATGTGTCCCCTCTTCTTCATGTCTCTTCTTCATCAACATGTGTCCCCTCTTCTTCATGTCTCTTCTACATCAACATGTGTCCCCTCTTCTTCATGTCTCTTCTTCATCAACATGTGTCCCCTCTTCTTCATGTCTCTTCTACATCAACATGTGTCCCCTCTTCTTCATGTCTCTTCTACATCAACATGTGTCCCCTCTTCTTCATGTCTCTTCTACATCAACATGTGTCCCCTCTTCTTCGTGTCTCTTCTACATCAGCATGTGTCCCCTCTTCTTCGTGTCTCTTCTACATCAACATGTGTCCCCTCTTCCTCATGTCTCTTCTACATCAACATGTGTCCCCTCTTCTTCATGTCTCTTCTACATCAACATGTGTCCCCTCTTCTTCATGTCTCTTCTACATCAACATGTGTCCCCTCTTCCTCATGTCTCTTCTACATCAACATGTGTCCCCTCTTCTTCATGTCTCTTCTACATCAACATGTGTCCCCTCTTCTTCATGTCTCTTCTACATCAGCATGTGTCCCCTCTTCTTCGTGTCTCTTCTACATCAGCATGTGTCCCCTCTTCTTCATGTCTCTTGTACATCAACACGTGTCCCCTCTTCCTCATGTCTCTTCTTCATCAACATGTGTCCCCTCTTCTTCATGTCTCTTCTACATCAACATGTGTCCCCTCTTCCTCATGTCTCTTCTACATCACCATGTGTCCCCTCTTCTTCATGTCTCTTCTACATCAACATGTGTCCCCTCTTCTTCATGTCTCTTCTACATCAGCATGTGTCCCCTCTTCTTCGTGTCTCTTCTACATCAGCATGTGTCCCCTCTTCTTCATGTCTCTTCTACATCAACACGTGTCCCCTCTTCCTCATGTCTCTTCTTCATCAACATGTGTCCCCTCTTCTTCATGTCTCTTCTACATCAACATGTGTCCCCTCTTCTTCATGTCTCTTCTACATCAACACGTGTCCCCTCTTCCTCATGTCTCTTCTTCATCAACATGTGTCCCCTCTTCCTCATGTCTCTTCTACATCAACATGTGTCCCCTCTTCCTCATGTCTCTTCTTCATCAACATGTGTCCCCTCTTCCTCATGTCTCTTCTACATCAACATGTGTCCCCTCTTCTTCATGTCTCTTCTACATCAACATGTGTCCCCTCTTCTTCATGTCTCTTCTACATCAGCATGTGTCCCCTCTTCTTCATCAACATGTGTCCCCTCTTCCTCATGTCTCTTCTACATCAGCATGTGTCCCCTCTTCTTCATCAACATGTGTCCCCTCTTCTTCATGTCTCTTCTACATCAGCATGTGTCCCCTCTTCTTCATCAACATGTGTCCCCTCTTCCTCATGTCTCTTCTACATCAACATGTGTCCCCTCTTCTTCATGTCTCTTCTACATCAGCATGTGTCCCCTCTTCTTCATCAACATGTGTCCCCTCTTCCTCATGTCTCTTCTACATCAACATGTGTCCCCTCTTCTTCATGTCTCTTCTACATCAGCATGTGTCCCCTCTTCTTCATGTCTCTTCTACATCAGCATGTGTCCCCTCTTCTTCATGTCTCTTCTACATCAGCATGTGTCCCCTCTTCTTCATGTCTCTTCTACATCAGCATGTGTCCCCTCTTCTTCATGTCTCTTCTACATCAACATGTGTCCCCTCTTCTTCATGTCTCTTCTACATCAACATGTGTCCCCTCTTCTTCATGTCTCTTCTACATCAACATGTGTCCCCTCTTCTTCATGTCTCTTCTACATCAACATGTGTCCCCCTCTTCTTCATGTCTCTTCTACATCAGCATGTGTCCCCCTCTTCTTCATGTCTCTTCTACATCAACATGTGTCCCCTCTTCTTCACGTCTCTTCTTCATCAACATGTGTCCCCTCTTCTTCATGTCTCTTCTACATCAGCATGTGTCCCCTCTTCTTCACGTCTCTTCTTCATCAACATGTGTCCCCTCTTCTTCATGTCTCTTCTACATCAACATGTGTCCCCTCTTCCTCATGTCTCTTCTACATCAACATGTGTCCCCTCTTCTTCATGTCTCTTCTACATCAACACGTGTCCCCTCTTCCTCATGTCTCTTCTTCATCAACATGTGTCCCCTCTTCTTCATGTCTCTTCTACATCAACATGTGTCCCCTCTTCTTCATGTCTCTTCTACATCAACACGTGTCCCCTCTTCCTCATGTCTCTTCTTCATCAACATGTGTCCCCTCTTCCTCATGTCTCTTCTACATCAACATGTGTCCCCTCTTCCTCATGTCTCTTCTTCATCAACATGTGTCCCCTCTTCCTCATGTCTCTTCTACATCAACATGTGTCCCCTCTTCTTCATGTCTCTTCTACATCAACATGTGTCCCCTCTTCTTCATGTCTCTTCTACATCAGCATGTGTCCCCTCTTCTTCATCAACATGTGTCCCCTCTTCCTCATGTCTCTTCTACATCAGCATGTGTCCCCTCTTCTTCATCAACATGTGTCCCCTCTTCTTCATGTCTCTTCTACATCAGCATGTGTCCCCTCTTCTTCATCAACATGTGTCCCCTCTTCCTCATGTCTCTTCTACATCAACATGTGTCCCCTCTTCTTCATGTCTCTTCTACATCAGCATGTGTCCCCTCTTCTTCATCAACATGTGTCCCCTCTTCCTCATGTCTCTTCTACATCAACATGTGTCCCCTCTTCTTCATGTCTCTTCTACATCAGCATGTGTCCCCTCTTCTTCATGTCTCTTCTACATCAGCATGTGTCCCCTCTTCTTCATGTCTCTTCTACATCAGCATGTGTCCCCTCTTCTTCATGTCTCTTCTACATCAGCATGTGTCCCCTCTTCTTCATGTCTCTTCTACATCAGCATGTGTCCCCTCTTCTTCATGTCTCTTCTACATCAACATGTGTCCCCTCTTCTTCATGTCTCTTCTACATCAACATGTGTCCCCTCTTCTTCATGTCTCTTCTACATCAACATGTGTCCCCTCTTCTTCATGTCTCTTCTACATCAGCATGTGTCCCCTCTTCTTCATGTCTCTTCTACATCAACATGTGTCCCCTCTTCTTCATGTCTCTTCTACATCAACATGTGTCCCCTCTTCTTCACGTCTCTTCTTCATCAACATGTGTCCCCTCTTCTTCATGTCTCTTCTACATCAGCATGTGTCCCCTCTTCTTCACGTCTCTTCTTCATCAACATGTGTCCCCTCTTCTTCATGTCTCTTCTACATCAACATGTGTCCCCTCTTCTTCATGTCTCTTCTACATCAGCATGTGTCCCCTCTTCCTCATGTCTCTTCTACATCAACATGTGTCCCCTCTTCTTCATGTCTCTTCTACATCAGCATGTGTCCCCTCTTCCTCATGTCTCTTCTACATCAACATGTGTCCCCTCTTCTTCATGTCTCTTCTACATCAGCATGTGTCCCCTCTTCCTCATGTCTCTTCTTCATCAGCATGTGTCCCCTCTTCTTCATGTCTCTTCTACATCAGCATGTGTCCCCTCTTCTTCATGTCTCTTCTACATCAGCATGTGTCCCCTCTTCTTCATGTCTCTTCTACATCAGCATGTGTCCCCTCTTCTTCATGTCTCTTCTACATCAACATGTGTCCCCTCTCTTCATGTCTCTTCTACATCAGCATGTGTCCCCTCTTCTTCATGTCTCTTCTACATCAGCATGTGTCCCCTCTTCTTCATGTCTCTTCTACATCAGCATGTGTCCCCTCTGAGACTCTGAAAGTTTCAGGAACAAAGATTCTCTCTCTTTTTGTCCTGATCAGCATTTCCGCCAGGGAAACCGTCTTGCCGTCATTTGACGCCTTCAGCTCGGAACGCCCTGAACTCGAGCCGAGGGCGTCCAAAAAAATAATAATTCGAGAGAAGATCGAGTTTTTATCGCTTGAAATGACGAAAAGGAAAAGGACAAGGCCATCCCTCTGTTGGAGGGGCAAAGGATTCTAGTGGGATTATTTTCGCCTCCAGCAAAGCGTGTTCCTGTGACGGAAAGTGTACTGCCGGCGAGCCTTGGCGGGGGGTGCTAGTGGAGCACACGCATGAACTGCATCGGAGCCTCGCAGCGGTGAAACTGAGGCTCCGTGGTAAACTGCGGTAACATGAAGAGCCGGCTCTTCTTATGGCGCATTTCCACTGCAGGGCCTCGCTCGGCTTAGTACGGTATGGCTAGGCCTCGTTAGGCCTTGGTAGGCCAGGCTCACTTTATGCTTTATTTACAGTTTAGGAACTGGGGTAGTAACTATAGTAACGCAGTGTAGGCGGAGCCGTGACGTCATCTTCAATGAGAACCCCAGAAAAACAACATCAGCCGTTAGCTGTTAGCACTCAGAGCTCACAGCTCCTCATATCTGTTCAGAAACTCGACAAAAGTTAAACAAGTACAAACCACAGACTGCCTGTGTCATGGAGAATACAGTCGCTGCTTTATTTATGTCTGTATAGGCCGTTGTTGTGAGTGTGGACGGTCGGAGCATATACTGCGTTAGCTTAGCCAATCTCCATTTAGAAAACACGCATTTTAAAAGGTGTTTCTCCTGCCGTCTGTCTGCAGACTTGACAAAGCATTAATTCATGGTTTTTACTAACCGGTATCAGTATGTTGTTACTTCGGCATCATTTTGAAACGTGTATTACAATTAAATCACGGTCAAATATGTCCATCTTGTTGTAGTTGTAGCCCCCTTGCCAGCGATTCTCTCACTAGTTTAGCATACTCAGCCCGACTCAGCCAGGTTGTTGGCCCGGAAAGAACCTGGATTTTGGAGAGCCAGAAAACTGTGAAAAAGTACCCGCTAGCCGGAACTACGCCAAGTGGAAACGCAACCAAATGATCCGGCTCACTAAAAAGAGCCGGAATTCCCATCACTAACACGTAAAGAGATAATATCTATGACTTAAGGGACGGCTCAATTCAAAATTCAAGTCACGTGACACGACGTGACGTCACATTTGCGTAATCTTCCCTCATGGACTTATTCCGGTGTGAACGCGATCGGCTCTTAGTTCTATGGGGGCACTAAGTGCTGGGAACTAAGTACGGCAAAGTACTTGGTGTGAAAGCGGCTCGTGTTCTTTGTAACCAAATGTCTCTCAGAGGGGCGTGGGGAGGGGCTCCTTATTTTCATCTAAAGTAACAGACAGAGAATCAGCACTTTGGAAACAGGGCTGAAACAGAGGGGATTATGGGTAATGCTGCAATGATCTGTTTGGTGTTTCAGCCAATCAGAGACAGGCTCTGGATATATCTGAGACCTGTGATATATTGATGAAGAAGAGGATAATAGGGGACCTTTAATAATATTTAGAAGCTTTACGTCAGGACTGAAGTTGAATATAAATAAGAAAAAATGCATTAAAAGAATTATGAATTTTATTTGTGAAATCATAAATATAAAATAAAACATGTGCAAAGGACATTTCACATTAAAACAGGAAGTGACGACAAAATAATAATAATAATAATAATAATAAAACATTTCATTTACACGCAAAAATGTGAAAAATACAAAAAATGTTCCAGCAGGTTTTTGAAAACGAGTGAAAACTTTTTTAGGGTTTAAAAAAATAAATACAGATTTAAAAAATCATCAAAGCACCTCAGAGAGAGAGACAGACAAACAGACAAAGGACAGCTGGTGTTCAGGCGTTTGCCTCAAGGTGCATTGACTCAAACCAACACCATTTTAAAATCTTGCAGAATATGTCTTTTGAATTAAACAGTCAAACACGTTTTCTGGGGATTTGGCACCAGATTGCATTTAGAAAATATCACTTTTTAGGAGGTGTTTAGAAAGTCTTTCTCTCCTCTGATATAAGTATACAGAGCAGGAAAAACAGTCAATAAAGTTTCAGTTTGAGGTTCAAATCTGAGTTTCTGTTCGACGCTAACGTTAGCTTAGCTTCTCTGGGGATTTGGCACCAGACTGGATTTAGAAAACGGCTGTTTATCTGTTGGTTTGTCTCGGGGCACTTTGAGTCAAAACAAACCAAGCTACATATTACATTAAAAAAATAACACTTTTAAAGTCACCACAGCTGGTATTCTGGTGATCTGGTGTCAGTCTGAGATGAGCCTTTGACAACAGACTATAGTTTTTAAAATCTTGCCGCATATTTCAGCCTGGTGTTTAATCTGGAGTCAGGCTGTCTCGGGAGGGTTTGGCACCAGACTCCATACAAAAAGAATAACACTTCAAGTTAAAAGTACCAATGAGACAGCTGGTGATTTATCTCAGGGTCTTGGAGAGTTTGTCTCAGCTGTCTGAGGAGTCTGTTGGTTTCAGGGAGCTTTGAGGGAAACCAAAGCAAGCATCAGGCTCCATTTAAACAAAAACTGTTTTTAAAGTCATGTCAAAGACTGTTTTTAAAGCACCTTTGAGTCGACTGGTTTCTGGTGTCTTGGTCTTTGTCCGAGGGGGTTTTAGTCTGGAGTTTGAAGTGGAGTTTGGGCACAGACTGGATTAAATAAATTAGAGTTTTTAAAAGCCCCTTTAACACATCTGGTTCCTGGTGTCTTGGTGTTCGTCTCAGGGGGTTTTAGTCTGGTGTCTTGGTGTTCGTCTCAGGGGGTTTTAGTCTGGTGTCTTGGTGTTCGTCTCAGGGGGTTTTAGTCTGGTGTCTTGGTGTTCGTCTCAGGGGGTTTTAGTCTGGTGTCTTGGTGTTCGTCTCAGGGGGTTTTAGTCTGGTGTCTTGGTGTTCGTCTCAGGGGGTTTTAGTCTGGTGTCTTGGTGTTCGTCTCAGGGGTTTTAGTCTGGTGTCTTGGTGTTCGTCTCAGGGGGCTTTAGTCTGGTGTCTTGGTGTTCGTCTCAGGGGGTTTTAGTCTGGTGTCTTGGTGTTCGTCTCAGGGGGTTTTAGTCTGGTGTCTTGGTGTTCGTCTCAGGGGGCTTTAGTCTGGTGTCTTGGTGTTCGTCTCAGGGGGTTTTAGTCTGGTGTCTTGGTGTTCGTCTCAGGGGGTTTTAGTCTGGTGTCTTGGTGTTCGTCTCAGGGGGCTTTAGTCTGGAGTTTGGGCAGCTGTCGGAGGCGGCTTCAGCCCCAGACTGGATTAGATAAATGACAGTTTTTAGAGCACCTTTAACACATCTGGTTCGTTGGATTTGTCACCAGTTTTGCAGAATCAGAAGAGTTTGGGCAGCTGTCGGAGGCGGCTCAGGTCCAGGATGTTCCCGACCGACCCTTCTGTCTGACGGTTGCTCGCCCTCATCAAAGATTGCCGCCTGCTGGGGCAGTTCTCCTTGTCGTCGTCGTTGGGTTTAGCTCCTCCCACTAACAGCTGCATTTTGGGCCTCAGCTCTCGGATCAGCTGACTTTGTGGGAGGAGCTTCGCGTTCAGAGCTTCGGTTAGCGGAGGACGATCTTCCTCCTCTTCCTCGCCATCTTCCTCCTCGATTAACCCGTATCGCTTCATGTACTTCCTGGTGGCGAGGGACATGTTGCTAGGCGACATCAGGGAGACGTTGGCGGAGGGGGCGGGGCTTCGGTTTGAGGGGGCGTGGCCTCCCAGAGACAGCCTGCTGAGCTGAGAGTCGCTCAGGTAACGCAGGGCGATGGCGTTCGCCTCCAGACTCAGATCAGCGCTGAGGCCCGGGAACAGAGCGCTGGCCGAGGGCGAGGGGACGCTGAGGCGGGACAGAACCGCTGCCGGGTTGATGCTCGCCAGGGTGCTGAGAGAGATGCACAAATACATTTGATTGTATTGAACAGTTCTATTGGATAGCGCTCCAACACATTGCATGTGATATGTTAAGGGACGGGACATCTCTAAGCGGAACTGTGACTTTTTCGGAAGATCCCCGAATGGTGACTTTTTTTCTGAAAATCTAAAAATTCTGACTTTTTTCTCAATTTCAGAATTGTGACTTTTTCCTCAAAATTCTGACTGTTCTATAAATTCTGACTTTTCCTTCAAAATTCTAACTTTTTTCTGAAATGTTAAACGTTTGACTTTTTTCTGAAAATCTAAGAATTCTGACTTTTTTCCTCAATTCAGTTCCTTTTCTTTTTTAATTCAGATTTTTTCTGAAAATATTTTAACTGACTTTTCTCAAATTCTAACTGTTTTCTTAAACATCTCAAAATTCAGACTTTTTTTCTGAAATTTCAATTTCTTTCTGAAATTTCAATTTCTTTCTGAAATTTCATTTTTTTTCTGAAATTCTCAAAATTCTGAATTTTATCTACAACTATAGATTTTTTCCGAAAATCTTAAAACTCGAGCTTTCTTCTGAACTTCTCAGAATTCTGAAAGTTGAATGTTTTCTGGACATTTTTTGAAATTCTCAAAATCTATGAATGATGAGTTTTTCTTGGCTCTTGTTTCAGACAGAGGGCGAGTGCCACCAAACACTATATGAACATAAACACTCAAGTTTCAAAATGATTTAAAAACTCATGTCCAGTCCCATGTCTTGTAAAACAAAATGCACAAATACATTTCATCATATTAGAAAACCCCAAATAAGCTATGAACTAATGAGTAGATATCAGAACCAGGCGATGTGTTACCTGCTGCTCTCGATAGTGTTCTGAAGGACTCTGCTGGCCTCGCTCAGATCTCCCTGCTCCACGTTCACTCCGAGCTGCTGCAGCTGCCTCACGGTGGCCTCGAGCACCGGGTCCCCACTCTGCCTCCTCCTGGAGGAGGAGGAGGAGGAAACCACTGACAGGCTCCTCCTCCTGGACTCCTCCACTTCCTGTTTACTGTCAGACTCCTGCAGACGGCTGGTCAGCTGACTCTGTGGACGCAGAGAGGAACAAATCATGAACTCGAAAATTCCCCTCCGAGAAATTCAGGTTATTAGTGGGGATATGTTCGGGTGGAGCTTGATTCGGACCCACGATCCAACTTTAAAGGTCTCCCATCAAGCAAAATGCGCTTCCTGATGTCTTCTCTACATCACCATGTGTCCCCGGTGTGTCAGGAGACTCTCAAAGTGATGTCTTCTCTACATCACCATGTGTCCCCGGTGTGTCAGGAGACTCACTAAGTGATGTCTTCTCTACATCACCATGTGTCCCCGGTGTGTCAGGAGACTCTCAAAGTGATGTCTTCTCTACATCACCATGTGTCCCCAGTGTGTCAGGAGACTCTCAAAGTGATGTCTTCTCTACATCACCATGTGTCCCCGGTGTGTCAGGAGACTCTCAAAGTGATGTCTTCTCTACATCACCATGTGTCCCCGGTGTGTCAGGAGACTCACAAAGTGATGTCTTCTCTACATCACTATGTGTCCCCGGTGTGTCAGGAGACTCTCAACGTGATGTCTTCTCTACATCACCATGTGTCCCCGGTGTGTCAGGAGACTCACAAAGTGATGTCTTCTCTACATCACCATGTGTCCCCGGTGTGTCAGGAGACTCACAAAGTGATGTCTTCTCTACATCACCATGTGTCCCCGGTGTGTCAGGAGACTCACATAGTGATGTCTTCTCTACATCACCATGTGTCCCCGGTGTGTCAGGAGACTCTCAAAGTGATGTCTTCTCTACATCACCATGTGTCCCCGGTGTGTCAGGAGACTCTCAAAGTGATGTCTTCTCTACATCACCATGTGTCCCCGGTGTGTCAGGAGACTCTCAACGTGATGTCTTCTCTACATCACCATGTGTCCCCGGTGTGTCAGGAGACTCTCAAAGTGATGTCTTCTCTACATCACCATGTGTCCCCGGTGTGTCAGGAGACTCACTAAGTGATGTCTTCTCTACATCACCATGTGTCCCCGGTGTGTCAGGAGACTCTCAAAGTGATGTCTTCTCTACATCACCATGTGTCCCCGGTGTGTCAGGAGACTCACTAAGTGATGTCTTCTCTACATCACCATGTGTCCCCGGTGTGTCAGGAGACTCACTAAGTGATGTCTTCTCTACATCACCATGTGTCCCCGGTGTGTCAGGAGACTCACAAAGTGATGTCTTCTCTACATCACCATGTGTCCCCGGTGTGTCAGGAGACTCACATAGTGATGTCTTCTCTACATCACCATGTGTCCCCGGTGTGTCAGGAGACTCACATAGTGATGTCTTCTCTACATCACCATGTGTCCCCGGTGTGTCAGGAGACTCACAAAGTGATGTCTTCTCCACATCACCATGTGTCCCCGGTGTGTCAGGAGACTCACAAAGTGATGTCTTCTCTACATCACCATGTGTCCCCGGTGTGTCAGGAGACTCACAAAGTGATGTCTTCTCTACATCACCATGTGTCCCCGGTGTGTCAGGAGACTCACAAAGTGATGTCTTCTCTACATCACCATGTGTCCCCGGTGTGTCAGGAGACTCACATAGTGATGTCTTCTCTACATCACCATGTGTCCCCGGTGTGTCAGGAGACTCACAAAGTGATGTCTTCTCTACATCACCATGTGTCCCCGGTGTGTCAGGAGACTCACAAAGTGATGTCTTCTCTACATCACCACGTGTCCCCGGTGTGTCCCCGGTGTGTCCCCGTGTGTCCCCGGTGTGTCCCCGGTGTGTCCCCGGTGTGTCCCCGGTGTGTCCCCGGTGTGTCAGGAGACTCTCAAAGTGTCAGGAAATAAACCCCTCTCTCTTTTCCTCCGTACCCACATCTCTAAAAACGGGGGAACAACGGAGCTGATCCAGATTTGCTGCGTCATGACCACATTACTAAAATGTGGGCGGGCTTTACACCTACGGGCCAATCAGAAACGTTGCTGTCAGAAACAATGAGACGTGTTCTGGAAGTAATATGGTCTGCGTTTACATTAGCATGCTAACACAAGAGAAAAAGCATTTGAGCTCCATACGGTTTCAGAAAGAATCCTTGATGTGGTTTGGAACATGATATGGAGTTTAGTCACGGCAGCATTTAGCTGAGAATCTGCTGGGAGAATCCTCTCTCTTCACAGAGGAGTGAAGGAGTAATATAGGCCTACAAACAGTATAAGAGGAGACCTTTTAAGAATAAGTTGAATACGTATGCAGGGTATTATTATCTACGGTTTCCTAGCATCATGTGAACAGCCTGCATGTTGTTGTTGTTGTTGTTACCATGAGGTTCTGGTAGAAGTTCTGCTGCTCCTCCTGTGGTTGGTACATGCTCACACTCTCCCCCAGAACCGGGCTCTGCAGGCCGCTGAGGCTGAACAACACACAACAGGGGAGACATGTCACTCTAAAGCCTGTAGCGGCTCTAAATGATGCTAACAGATGCTAACAGATGCTAACATACATGGCTTCAGGGTGTATCGACACATCTGCAATAACTCTCAATAACTAATCACCTGGACTTAAACTCACACTGTACATTTTACATTTATATACAATCTAATATTTTATATTCCATTCCTCACGTACTTATGTATAACACCCTGCTTTATATGTTGTTACTGTAAACATGTATATTTTTTACTTTCTTTAATGCTATTTTATTCCTATTGAGATGTTTACATTTTGGATTGTTTATTTCTACTCTGTTCATTTCTCTAATGTTCAATGCCTTGTCTTTTTATGCTGCAACGCAAACATTTCACAAATTGGGATCAATAAAGTACTTCTTATCTTATGCTAACAGATGCTAACAGATGCTAACAGTCTCACCTGTGCTGCGAGGGGGGGGAGCAGGCGGCCTCCTGACCTGTGATGTCACTTCTCTCAACTCCATGATCACTGACGGACAGGTAAGTGTGTGAGGGGGGTTTACAGGAGGAAGAGGAGGAGGAGGAGGAGGGGGGAGGTGAGGAAGAGGAAGGGGGAGGAGCCTCCTGATGAAGGAAGGGAGATGAGACGGGAGCCCCCCAGAACAAACTGGCCCCTGAGAAACAAGAGAAAGAGATGGAAATTAGCATCAACGAGTGATCATCTTTACACCTGTGTGCACCTTTTTGAACCTCTTCAGAACGTTTTAAATCCGTCTACATCTCTCCACACCCGGCTACACCTCTTCACACCTGGCTACACCTCTTCACACCCGGCTACACCTCTCACACCTGGCTACACCTCTTCACACCTGGCTACACCTCTTCACACCCGGCTACACCTCTTCACACCCGGCTACACCTCTTCACACCCGGCTACACCTCTTCACACCCGGCTACACCTCTTCACACCCGGCTACACCTCTTCACACCCGGCTACATCTCTTCACACCCGTCTACACCTCTTCACACCCGGCTACACCTCTCCACACCCGGCTACACCTCTTCACACCCGTCTACACCTCTTCACACCCGTCTACACCTCTTCACACCCGGCTACACCTCTCCACACCCGGCTACACCTCTCCACACCCGGCTACACCTCTCCACACCCGGCTACACCTCTCCACACCCGGCTACACCTCTCCACACCCGTCTACACCTCTCCACACCTGGCTACACCTCTTCACACCCGGCTACACCTCTTCACACCCGGCTACATCTCTTCACACCCGTCTACACCTCTTCACACCCGGCTACACCACCCGGCTACACCTCTCCACACCCGGCTACACCTCTCCACACCTCTCCACACCCGGCTACACCTCTCCACACCCGGCTACACCTCTCCACACCCGTCTACACCCGTCTACACACCCGTCTACACCTCTCCACACCCGGCTACACATCTTCACACCCGGCTACACCTCTCCACACCCTGCTACACCTCTCCACACCCGGCTACACCTCTCCACACCCGGCTACACCTCTCCACACCCGTCTACACCTCTCCACACCCGTCTACACCTCTCCACACCCGGCTACATCTCTTCACACCCGTCTACACCTCTCCACACCTGTCTACACCTCTTCACACCCGGCTACACCTCTCCACACCCGTCTACACCTCTCCACACCCGTCTACACCTCTCCACACCCGTCTACACCTCTCCACACCCGTCTACACCTCTCCACACCCGTCTACACCTCTCCACATCCGGCTACACCTCTCCACACCCGGCTACACCTCTTCACACCCGTCTACACCTCTCCACACCCGTCCACACCCGGCTACACCTCTCCACACCCGGCTACACCTCTCCACACCCGGCTACACCTCTCCACACCCGTCTACACCTCTTCACACCCGGCTACACCTCTCCACACCCGGCTACACCTCTTCACACCCGGCTACACCTCTCCACACCCGTCTACACCTCTCCACACCCGTCTACACCTCTCCACACCCGTCTACACCTCTCCACACCCGTCCACACCCGTCTACACCTCTCCACACCCGTCTACACCTCTCCACACCCGTCTACACCTCTCCACACCCGTCTACACCTCTCCACACCCGTCCACACCTCTCCACACCTCTCCACACCCGTCTACACCTCTCCACACCCGTCTACACCTCTCCACACCCGTCTACACCTCTTCACACCCGTCTACACCTCTTCACACCTGGCTACACCTCTTCACACCCGTCTACATCTCTCCACACCTGGCTACACCTCTTCACACCTGGCTACATCTCTCCACACCTGTCTGTTCCATTTAACACCCAATTTGCACCTTTTTAAACCCTTCCACAACGGTCAGCACCTTTTTACTCTAGTTTGCACATTTCTACACTCGTCTAACTCTGTTTACAACTTTTTACACAGGTCTACTCCACCTTTACACCTGTTTTAACCCATTTAAAAACAATGTCTGCACCTTTGACTTTAGTTTGCACCTTTTTACACCTGTCCAAACATTTTGTGACCTTTTTCCACCGTGAACACCATTTGACAATAATCTTTTTTTACACCTGTTCTCATGTCTGCACCTTTTTACAATCATTTGCATCAGCTCCCACCTGCCCAGGGTCTCACCTGTCCCCACAGCGATGCTGGCGGTGCTCCTCGGTGCCTCCTGCTCTCTGTGGGGGGTCTGCAGTTTCCCCTGAGCCTCCAGCAGCATCTGAACCTGAAGACAAACAGAGACCTCAGCTCTTTACGTATTTTCTTAGTTTTTGTGTTACTCTGTCAAAGCGTCTGAGCTTCTAGAGAAGCGCCATTTAAGTGTCATCATGTGTTATTATGATAAACTCACCTGAGCCTGAAGGAGGCGCAGCTGCCGGTCCTGATGGAGGAGCAGCTGGTTGGTTTCCACCCCTCCCATCCCAGGGTGGCTGCAAGGGCAGGGGGGAGGAAGAGAGGAGGGGGGAGGAAGAGAGGAGGGGGGAGGAAGAGGAGGAGAGGAGGAGGGAGGAGGGGTGAGGTGATGGGACGGTGGAGGAGTAAAAGGAGGAGCAACAAGAGGTGAATTGTGATAAAGATGATGTGAGGATGAAGGAGGTGGAGAAGGATTGGTTTGATGGTTGCAGGAGGGAGGAGGGGTGAGGTGATGGGACGGTGGAGGAGGAAAATGAGGAGAAGAACGAGAGGTGTGATGATGAAGATGATGGGAGGAAGGAGCAGGAAGAGGAGCTGACAGTCGGTTGGAGTAGGAAGGAGGAGGAGGAGGAGGAGTGTGTTGAGCTGGATGGGTGCTGGACTGAGGGGTGTGGAGATGAGTGGATGGAGGGAGGAGGAGGAGTTTGGTGATGATGAAGAAGGGAGGAAGGAGTAGGGAGTCCGGGGGAGGAGAAGATGGAGGTGCAGTTGTAGTTGTTGGAGCAGCAGCAGGAGCAGGGCTGATGCAGGTGGGAGTTTGGGGTGCTGTGGAGGTGAGGAGGAGCTGAGGAAGAGGAGGAAGAGTTTCCAGGTGGAGGAGCAGACTTCCTGGCAGGAGGAGGTCTGTGGGAGGGGCCAGGGGCCTGCCTGAAGTTCTGATTGGAGGAGAAGCTGCTGTCAATCAGCAGAGAGAGTTCAGGGACCGACGGCTGAACTCTGCGAGCCTGGAGTACAAACACGAAAATGTGAATGTTACGTGCCGAGTGTGTGTGTGTGTGTGTGTGTGTGTGTGTGTGTGTGTGTGTGTGTGAGTGTGTGTGTGTGTGAGTGTGTGTGTGTGTCTGTGAGTGTGTGTGTGTGTGTGTGTCTGTGTCTGTGTCTGTGTCTGTGTGTGTGTGGTGTGTGTGAGTGTGTGTGTGTGTGAGTGTGTGTGTGTGTCTGTGAGTGTGTGTGTGTGTGTGTGTCTGTGTGTGTGTGTCTGTGTCTGTGTGTCTGTGTGTGTGTGTGTGTGTGTGTGTGTGTCTGTGTCTGTGTGTCTGTGTGTGTGTGTGTGTGTGTGTGTGTGTGTGTGTGTGTGTGTCTGTATGTGTGTGTGTGTCTGTGTGTGTGTGTGTGTCGTAGCAGTGAATGTGGAACGTCCCTGTGGTCCCATGTTCCTCAAATCTGAAACATGCTTTTAGATGCGTGTTCTCCGGGCTCATGGATGTATCTAGAACCGTTCTAAATATTGATTCCCTGATAACACAAAGACAACTTTAAAATATCCCAGTGTTGTGATGTATTGTAAATGAGTCTCTGAACACTGACCTGCTGGGCGGGGGGGTGCGGGCTGGGGGAGGGACGGGGGGGACAGGTCTTCGTCCTCGACTCCAGAGTCCTGATCGCAGACAGACAGACCGGACGCTCTGAGCACAAACAGACAAAACAAACATCAGACGCTGCGCTCTGATTGGCTGCTTCCACAGACACATGAAGAGAGAACTGGAGGAGCTTTAGTTTAACACTGAAGGTGATTTAACTCCCAGCGGGAAAGAGTTCACAGTGAAAGCTCACCTGTGCCCTCGTCCACGCTTCACACACAGATAACAGATTATCAGAATATTTCATTTGAATCGAATAAAAACAATAAAACTAGGAAACGTTGTGTTACCTGTTGAAGGAGGTGTGCGCCTCTCTGAAGGTCTCAGTGTGTCGGCTGTCTGTCATCAGCTCACACTGCAGCGTACGACCCTCCATACACACCTGCTGGAGACACAGGTGAGTCACACAGACTGTTAACACACAGGTGAGTCACAGACTGTTAACACACAGGTGAGTCACAGACTGTTAACACACAGGTGAGTCACAGACTGTTAACACACAGGTGAGTCACAGACTGTTAACACACAGGTGAGTCACAGACTGTATACACATGAGTCCACATTCACTTCTTTTTTTACAAAGAATTGCCAAAATCTCAGTTTGTCACGGCTACAAACTGAGAAATCTAGAATCTTCCTCAGATCTTTTACTTTCCGAAGGTCTTTGAACTAATCACGTGTGAAAAACGCTTCCTCCGGATTTCATCACTTTATTCTACAGGTCTCAATTAAAATAGCTCCATCATTAGAGATCGTGAAGCGAGGAATGAGTGTGCCAAGTGTTGTGAAGAACATCTGCCAAGAGATCTCTTTCTTTGTTTGATGATTAACGCATTAAGTAGGAGGGCCAAACCGAGGCAAGAGCTCATCACTGCTCTCTGTCTGAAGAAGCTTCCTGTGTGTCAGGTGTGTCGTTACCTGGTACAGAGTGACACACTGAGAGCCGCTCAGCAGCTGGTAGTCCAGGTGTGATCCTGATCCAGATCCTCGGCACTGGAAGAACTGAGGCGCCCTGTGAGTGGAGCCGAACAAGACGAGGAGGAAACATCCGCTCTCTGAGAAAACTCTGGAACACAAGAAGAAGAATCATTTGAGCATGACATGCTAATGTTGGGCTATAAAGGAACTACAGCACGGTCACATGACTTCACGTCACCACCGCTAAGCTAAAGGAGGCTAATGTTGGGCTATAAAGGAACTACAGCACGGTCACATGACTTCACCACCGCTAAGCTAAAGGTGGCTAATGTTGGGCTATAAAGGAACTACAGCACGGTCACATGACTTCACGTCACCACCGCTAAGCTAAAGGAGGCTAATGTTGGGCTATAAAGGAACTACAGCACGGTCACATGACTTCACGTCACCACCGCTAAGCTAAAGGAGGCTAATGTTGGGCTTTAAAGGAACTACAGCACGGTCACATGACTTCACGTCACCACCGCTAAGCTAAAGGTGGCTAATGTTGGGCTATAAAGGAACTGCAGCACGGTCACATGACTTCACGTCACCACCGCTAAGCTAAAGGCGGCTAATGTTGGGCTATAAAGGAACTGCAGCACGGTCACATGACTTCACGTCACCACCGCTAAGCTAAAGGTGGCTAATGTTGGGCTATAAAGGAACTACAGCACGGTCACATGACTTCACGCCACCACCGCTAAGCTAAAGGTGGCTAATGTTGGGCTATAAAGGAACTACAGCACGGTCACATGACTTCACGTCACCACCGCTAAGCTAAAGGTGGCTAATGTTGGGCTATAAAGGAACTACAGCACGGTCACATGACTTCACGTCACCACCGCTAAGCTAAAGGTGGCTAATGTTGGGCTATAAAGGAACTACAGCACGGTCACATGACTTCACCACCGCTAAGCTAAAGGTGGCTAATGTTGGGCTATAAAGGAACTACAGCACGGTCACATGACTTCACGCCACCACCGCTAAGCTAAAGGTGGCTAATGTTGGGCTATAAAGGAACTACAGCACGGTCACATGACTTCACGTCACCACCGCTAAGCTAAAGGCGGCTAATGTTGGGCTATAAAGGAACTACAGCACGGTCACATGACTTCACGTCACCACCGCTAAGCTAAAGGTGGCTAATGTTGGGCTATAAAGGAACTACAGCACGGTCACATGACTTCACGTCACCACCTCTAAGCTAAAGGAGGCTAATGTTGGGCTATAAAGGAACTACAGCACGGTCACATGACTTCACGTCACCACCGCTAAGCTAAAGGTGGCTAATGTTGGGCTATAAAGGAACTACAGCACGGTCACATGACTTCACGTCACCACCGCTAAGCTAAAGGTGGCTAATGTTGGGCTATAAAGGAACTACAGCACGGTCACATGACTTCACCACCGCTAAGCTAAAGGTGGCTAATGTTGGGCTATAAAGGAACTACAGCACGGTCACATGACTTCACGTCACCACCGCTAAGCTAAAGGAGGCTAATGTTGGGCTATAAAGGAACTACAGCACGGTCACATGACTTCACCACCGCTAAGCTAAAGGTGGCTAATGTTGGGCTATAAAGGAACTACAGCACGGTCACATGACTTCACGTCACCACCGCTAAGCTAAAGGAGGCTAATGTTGGGCTATAAAGGAACTACAGCACGGTCACATGACTTCACGTCACCACCGCTAAGCTAAAGGAGGCTAATGTTGGGCTTTAAAGGAACTACAGCACGGTCACATGACTTCACGTCACCACCGCTAAGCTAAAGGTGGCTAATGTTGGGCTATAAAGGAACTGCAGCACGGTCACATGACTTCACGTCACCACCGCTAAGCTAAAGGCGGCTAATGTTGGGCTATAAAGGAACTGCAGCACGGTCACATGACTTCACGTCACCACCGCTAAGCTAAAGGTGGCTAATGTTGGGCTATAAAGGAACTACAGCACGGTCACATGACTTCACGCCACCACCGCTAAGCTAAAGGTGGCTAATGTTGGGCTATAAAGGAACTACAGCACGGTCACATGACTTCACGTCACCACCGCTAAGCTAAAGGCGGCTAATGTTGGGCTATAAAGGAACTACAGCACGGTCACATGACTTCACGTCACCACCGCTAAGCTAAAGGTGGCTAATGTTGGGCTATAAAGGAACTACAGCACGGTCACATGACTTCACGTCACCACCTCTAAGCTAAAGGAGGCTAATGTTGGGCTATAAAGGAACTACAGCACGGTCACATGACTTCACGTCACCACCGCTAAGCTAAAGGTGGCTAATGTTGGGCTATAAAGGAACTACAGCACGGTCACATGACTTCACCACCGCTAAGCTAAAGGCGGCTAATGTGGGCTATAAAGGAACTACAGCACGGTCACATGACTTCACGTCACCACCGCTAAGCTAAAGGCGGCTAATGTTGGGCTATAAAGGAACTACAGCACGGTCACATGACTTCACCACCGCTAAGCTAAAGGTGGCTAATGTTGGGCTATAAAGGAACTACAGCACGGTCACATGACTTCACGTCACCACCGCTAAGCTAAAGGAGGCTAATGTTGGGCTATAAAGGAACTACAGCACGGTCACATGACTTCACGTCACCACCGCTAAGCTAAAGGAGGCTAATGTTGGGCTTTAAAGGAACTACAGCACGGTCACATGACTTCACGTCACCACCGCTAAGCTAAAGGTGGCTAATGTTGGGCTATAAAGGAACTGCAGCACGGTCACATGACTTCACGTCACCACCGCTAAGCTAAAGGCGGCTAATGTTGGGCTATAAAGGAACTGCAGCACGGTCACATGACTTCACGTCACCACCGCTAAGCTAAAGGAGGCTAATGTTGGGCTATAAAGGAACTACAGCACGGTCACATGACTTCACGTCACCACCGCTAAGCTAAAGGAGGCTAATGTTGGGCTTTAAAGGAACTACAGCACGGTCACATGACTTCACGTCACCACCGCTAAGCTAAAGGAGGCTAATGTTGGGCTATAAAGGAACTGCAGCACGGTCACATGACTTCACGTCACCACCGCTAAGCTAAAGGTGGCTAATGTTGGGCTATAAAGGAACTACAGCACGGTCACATGACTTCACGTTGGAATACTAAAACCACCACCTGAACTTTTGAAAGAACATCCATAACATTCATCTGTCTGCAAATGATATATATCAATATTCAAATTACTTGTATATAGACTATTCTGCACAATGATGTAGTATTTAGAGATATAGAGATATCAGTGTGCCTGTAACTCACCTGTCCTGCAGGGCGGCGCTGTAGAGGAACCGGAGACACCAGGCCCACACCTGAGGGCTGTAGATGTGAGTGACTCCACTCAGCCAGCTGAAACACCACAGATAGGTACATTCATAATAAAGCCTTATTCATACAGCACGTGCTCAAAGCGCTTTACAAAATGGTGACACATCACAAGTTCAAAATAGATCACAAGAAATTCCCCTCTATTAGATGTTAAAACCTTTAAAAGGCACATGCAGCAAAATATAACATGTTATCAGGTTAAGAGACACAAGCAGGTAAATGTATGACAATACAAATAAAATATATAAATAATGATTTCTCTCCGACAGATAAGACACAAAACATCATAAAGACTGAATATCAATGCTTTGGTAAAGTTAATGCTCCACTAGAGACATTTTTAGATTTCGAATGTGTCTGTGTCCTACATTCAGTAAGTGCACGTTAGCGTCTAGTAGGGCTGTGCAATTAATCGTATTTTAATCGCAATTACGATTTTGGCCTGCCACAATTACGAAAAACAACATATTCGAAAAAAAACGATTATTTTGCTTTGCTTGGTTGTGACAGTGCACTCGAACATATTTGATCCAATGTATAGACCCTCCAGAAAAACGCGGGCTAAAATCCTTGATTATGCGGGCTAAAATCCTTGATTATGCGATTAAACATGCGGGGTTTTTATGTGATTTTATGCGGTGAAGTTGCGAAATATGCGGAAATATGCGAAAAGTTGCGAAATATGCGGGAGGCGGAAAAAAGGTGATTCTTCTCCCACACCCTGTTACTAGGCTACTACTGAATGAAAGTGAGCCCTTTTAAAGAGTTCCTATGATAAACAAGCATACTAGAAGTAAGCTACATCACAAAGTGTTATTTATGTATTTATATATGGGCTATTTTAATCACTCTCTCACACACACACGCACACACACACACACACACACACACACGCACACACACACACACACACACACACACACACACACACACACTCTTCTCCGCCTCATTCTGTTTCCCCCCACTTTCGTGCAAGACATCGGCTTTGCCCGGTCTTTAGCAGAAATGTTCGTAGGCAAATGAGATGGATTCGATTTGTTCATCTTGGTCAGAGCCGTATAATGGTATAATAATAATAGTATAATAGTATATAATAATAATAGTATAATAGTATATAATAATCTATATGGCGCTGATCTTGTTGTTTTCTCTCTCGTGTGAGTTCCACACATTCACTCTACGGTGTTGTTTACCTGCGCGAGCTGATGACATCACTACTTCACGTTAACTTTTTTTCCCCTCAATTTTGTGTGGAAAAATGCGGGGATTATGCGACCTTTTAATAAATATGCGCCCTTTTAAAAATCTGCGCCATTTTGCTGATTATGCGGTAAATTATGCGATCGCATAATCGCGTTTTTCTGGAGGGTCTAAATGTATTTGTATTCATCATATTTACATATGTGTAGTAGCTTGTTGAAGTGCGCTCCAAAATATTTGTTGATCTTGTTTATTGGTATTTATTATTTTGATATTATTTATTTAAATGCATCATTTATTTTATTTATTTTTGTATTGGTTTTTTTGTTGAATTATACGTTCAGGGTAATCAACAGTTAAAAAGATACTGTTCAAATTATTATTTGTATTTAAAAGTTCAATAAATGGATGTTTTCAAAGTCAATGAATAATCATATTTAATAATCGTGATATCAATTATTGACCAAAATAATCGTGATTATGATTTTTGCCATAATCGCACAGCCCTAGCGTCTATAATGTGTAAGTTAAATCCAGAGGGGTGATCTCCAGATTGTTGTATAGTGAAACCTGAGAGACTCAAATGCACGCTAAAGGGAAGTTGAAAATGTTTTCTCTCACTGATCCTGCTGTTATGTTCAATGTTTGTTTCTCATGTGTTGTGTCATGTGTGTGTCTGTTGATGTTACACATGGAGCTGCTGTGATGCAAGGAGCATTTCAGACTGGATCTGACCATTAAAGTATTGTATTATTGTATAGGGAGGCGTGTGGCGCAGTGGACTAATGCGTTGGTGTTGGGATCAGGGGGGCACAGGTTCAAACCCCACTGCAGTCAGCATGTCGTTGTGTCCCTGAGACACTTCACCCCAAAGTGCTCCTGTGGGGATTGTCCACAGTATTGAGTATGTAAGTCTAACAAGTAACATGTAATGTATCGTATCCACTCACAGTCCGACCAGCGGCAGGCTGCAGGCTTTAGGGTCCGACTCCAGCAGCAGGAGCAGCTTCCTGGTCTGATCCATGGTCAGAAACCTGCACACACACACACACACACACACTAATTAAGAAGAGATCACATTTGTATGGCCAAATCTCCAAATGTCATATCTGGATAATGTGTTAATTAAATACTTGACAAATACAAATAATGTATCCTTAAGTTAAGAACTTTAGTGCACGCTGATCATGGGAGTTTTGACCAAGATTAAAGAGAAATAAATATTTACAGTGACGTGGCTCCTTTACGGCTCTGAAGGGAAAGCAAACTGGTTTCTAATGGTGCAACCCAACACTAGCCCCGACTCGGACCTCATATAGAACTGGTTTCAGTGGGAGAGGGGTGGGAGAGGGGTGAGAGAGGGAGTGTGTCTCACCCTCTCTGAGGCCTGCTGCTCTGTGGCGGCCGGCTGTTGCTGCTCAGGCTCCTCTGCAGCGCGGTGGGGATGATCGGGACGGAGCGCACCGGCGCCACCTCCACGCTGACGGACGGACAGACGGCCGACCAGCTGAGGACGAACGCTGCAGAGTCCGCCTGCTGAGTCAGGACCACGTGACCTCTGACCTTCAGCAGCTGACTCAGCTCCAGAGCCTGCCTGCTGCTCACACACTGCTGCAGAGCCTGGGGGGGGGGGGGGGGAAGAGAGAGAGAGAGAGAGAGAGAGAGAAATATTTAATATGTGGTGTGAAATAAAAAGCTCTTTCACGATGGCTTGTTAGGGGGAGTGTACGTGAAATAAATATTATTATGGAGCCAGGAGAGGGAGGTAATACTATGAGAGAAAACTCAAACAAATTAAACGGTTGAAGTTGTGAATTGTTACATGTTGTGATCATGGACCCCTGGTTTCTGTCATGTGATTGTGATGTGCTATATGTGACATGTATGTAGTAACGTGTGTTGTTTGCATTTTATTGTTCTCTTTGATCCTTTCGCCTCTATCTACTTGTCTTTCATCCTTTCTTTATAACTAATGCTGTTGATGTGTTGTGATTTAAAAAAGGTGTCTGTTATCATCTGGCCAGGGACAATAGATGGAAACTAGAGAATGCAATTCCTGAAGAAATTGCTAGTGGGAATGCTTTATGCTGAAAAGCTGACGATGCTTTGCATCTACGGATTGGAGTGTGTTTGAGGACAATAACATCAACACACACACGGACACTGTCATCTGCTACATTGGGAAATGCATCGATGACGTGGTACCGAAGGTTTCTGTACGGACATTCCCAAATCAAAAGCCCTGGGTAAACGGCGAGGTGCGCGGCAAACTGAAAGCGCGCACTCTCGCGCACACAGCGGGAGATTTGGAGGAGTACAGGAAGTCTAGCTATGATCTCCGGAGAGCAATAAAAAATGCAAAGAGACAGTACAAAGAGAAGGTGGAATCTGACTTCAAAGGCTGTAACACTAGGAATATGTGGGCGGGACTAAGGACAATGACTGACTACAAAGGAGCAGCGGGGGGTGCTGCGGGAGTGTCTGCGTGCGCATCTCTCCCAGATGAGCTAAACAGTTTTTTTGCACGCTTTGAGAGCAGCCAGGCTGTGGAGGTACAGAGGGACCAGGAGCTACACTGCCCTTTTGTTTTAAATAGGGCAGATGTGTGTAAATCCTTTAAAAGGGTTAACCCACACAAGGCTCCTGGACCTGATGGCATCCCTGGCCGTGTTCTCAGGGTGTGTGCAGTTCAGCTGGCAGAGGTGTTCACAGACATCTTCAACAGGTCCCTGCTGCAGTCTGTAGTCCCCACATGTCTTAAACACTCCACCATCATTCCTGTCCCCAAAAAGACAATCATCACCTGCCCCAACGACTACCGCCCAGTAGCACTCACCTCCATCATAATGAAGTGCTTTGAGCGGTTAGTCAAATTATTCATCACCTCCTCCCTCCCTGAATCTCTGGACCCCCTGCAGTTTGCCTACAGAGCAAACAGGTCCACAGACGACGCCATAGCCCTCACCCTCCACACTGCCCTCTCACACCTGGACCCGAAGAAGAGGAACACATATGTGAGAATGCTGTTCATTGACTACAGTTCAGCATTCAACACCATTGTGCCCTCCAAGCTGGCCATCAAGCTGAGACCTCGGGCTCAACAGCGCCCTCTGCGACTGGATCCTGAACTTCCTGACGGGCAGACCCCAGGCAGTGCGGGTGGGAAATATCACATCCTCCACCCTGATCCTCAACACTGGAGCCCCTCAAGGCTGCGTGCTCAGCCCTCTCCTCTACTCCCTGTTCACCCACGACTGCGTGGCCACACACAGCTCCAACACCATCGTGAAGTTTGCTGATGACACGACCGTCATCGGCCAGATCACAGACGATGACGAGACGGCATACAGAGAGGAGGTCGAAAACCTGACATCTTGGTGCCAGGAGAACAACCTCCATCTCAACATCAGCAAAACAAAGGAGCTGATTGTGGATTACAGGAAGCAGCAGGGAGAGGGACACGCCCCCATCGCCATCAATGGGACTACGGTGGAGAGAGTCAAAAGCTTCAGGTTCCTTGGGGTCCACATCACTGAGGACCTGACATGGTCTCTTCACACCACCACCATCACCAAGAAAGCTCGACAGCGGCTCTTCTTCCTCCGCAGGTTGAGGAGGTTCAAAATGGATTCCAGGATACTCTGCAACTTCTACAGGTGCACGATAGAGAGTATCCTCACTGGCAGCATGACGGCCTGGTACGGCAGCTGCACCGACCTCGATCGTAAGGCTTTACAGAGGGTGGTGAAAACTGCACAGCACATCACCAGGACGGAGCTGCCATCCATGGAGGACCTTTACTCCCAGCGGCTCAGGAAGAAATCACTACGGATTATCAAAGACCCCCATCACCCCAGCCACAAACTGTTCTTTCTGTTGCCGTCTGGCAGACGTTACCGCAGCATCCTGGCAAGGACAAGAAGATTCGGAGACAGTTTCTTCCCGCGGGCAGTGAGACTGTTAAAAAATTGAACTGTTGAAACAACTTCAAACATTCAACTGCTACTCAGTAGTATGTATCTAATACCTAATATATATATATCATTCCAATAACTTGTATATAGACTCATACTGCACTATTCCACATCATAACTTTATTTCATTTTTATAACTATTATTATTTTTGTATTGCTCTTGCTCTTATTGTTATTATGTTATGTTATTATGTTGCATTGTTGGAGAAGCCTGTGACATAAGATTTTCAACTGCATAATTACTCTGTAGCTATGTCAGATTGACAATAAAGAACCTTGAACCTTGAACCTTGAACCTAAACTGCTATGCTGAAATGTAATGTGTAAGAAAGTGAAGAATTTAGATTGAAATGATACATGAACACTGGGGGCTTGAATGTGTGATGAAAAGAAAAGAAAGTAAAAAGGCTAGGAAAAGCAGCAGAATATTTGAACTAACTTGATGGCGAATGATCTGTCGCCATGCCAACGGCATTTGATGACACCCCCATAATACGGTTAGATGCGTTGATGGCTGCATCGTTACCAAACCTGTGAAGTTTTGGGCCGTTTGGAGCATTTTCACTGAAGTTATGAGAAAACCGTGTTTCATGGCGAGCATTGTGTTGCCATGGCAACGGCATTTGAAGAAATCTCAAAACTGTCCCGTAGATGTCTTCACGGCTGGACTGTTAGCACACATGTGAAGTTTGAGCACTTTTTGAACATTTTCATAGGAGTTATAGCGACATCGTGTTTTATGGCGAGGGATGCGTTTCCATGGAAACGGCATATGATGAAACCCCATAATTGACGTAGAGCTGTTGAGGGCTGGACCGTTAACCATTATCTGAAGTGTGGTGCTGTTTTGACCCTTTTTATAGGCGTTACGACAACATCGTGTTTTATGGCAAGGGATGCGTTTCCATGGAAACGGCATATGGTGAGATGTCAGATTTGACGTAGAGCTGTTGAGGCATGGATCGGTGATATACAGGTGAAGATTGTGGGACGACCGGACCGTGTCCATTGGAGCTACAGCGACATCGTGTTTTATGGCGAGGGATGCGTTTCCATGGCAACAGCCTATGGTGAGATCTCAGATTTGGCATAGAGCTGTTGAGGCATGGACCGGTGATATACAAGCGAAGTTTGGGGGACGATCGGACCGTGTCCATTGGAGTTACAGCGACATCGTGTTTTATGGCGAGGGATGCGTTTCCATGGAAACGGCATATGATGACACCCCATAATTGACGTAGAGCTGGGCAGGACCATTAACCATTATCTGAAGTCTGCTGCTCTGAGCATGTCAGTTGGAGTTATGACATCATCGTGTTCCATGACACAGGTGTTTATATTTGAGCTAACGACGTGTCCAGAGATCAAAGGTTTCCATGGTGATGTGCAGTAATCAGTGAGAGGAGAGCATTTCCATTGATCTGAATGAGAGATAAACCTCTTACATGTGAACGTTTTGTTGAAGAACCGTAACAGATATCGGTGAAATTTCAATGCGTGAAGCATGTCAAGGAACTTGAGCATCTGAAGTGTAATTTTTGTGTACTTTCGGGTCAATAATGTGGCCTTTTTGGCAGATTAACTAAAAGGTGTGCGGCTGCTGTGGTGGGGAAAGATGAGGCTGAACTTACAATGGGTTTTAATGGAGAGATGTTGAACGTTTTTGTCACTTCATGCTCTCAAGAGGCATTTTGTTTAATTATTTTGCTTCATTATTTTTTATTTTTCAAGCTACGAGATGTTTTCCTACGTTTGTCATGATAAATGATGTCTCAGGAATGTAGGGTTTGGGAATTATGGCAGTTTAAAAGAAAATACGAAGGCAAAATTAAATCTGTCCTCCACTAGCTGTGACATCACGCACTCTAAAATCTGAAGAAGGCCTCTGTACCAAGGTCTGAACAATGTTTAATATCTCTAAAAGTACGAATCAGATTTAAAAGTTGTGTTACACGAATAATGTCAGAAAGATGTGTAACATTTTAAAGTTGGAATGAGGTTTCTGAGTGAAAGTATGAAGGAGCAGTTAGCAGTTGAAGTTGCATGAAGATTGTTCAAGTCTGAAGAGTTCTCCATTGACTTCAATGTTAAAAATGTGATGAATTATGGGATGTATCTCTGGAATTATGAAAGTTATGAATGAGAAAAGTAATAGCCATCGATTCCCGACCGAGCTGAACGTTTTGATGTTTGAACGGAGTTTGTGCGATGTTGAATGAGGGAGAAGAAGAGGCGCAAAATAACCCGGCGGAATAATAAAGAATTTTGTGCGTTGAATAACAGATAGTGGGAATGCTGTATTAGCAATGTTGGCTAAAGCTGCCCCACACTATAAACAAATAAACTAAACCATGAGAAAATCGAGAAATGATACAAGAAGAAGATGTGTTTTATTGTCAAGGTAGCAGCACATGGCTTCACTTCAGAAAATTGTCTCAACCCATCTCACTGCTTTCCTTGTTTTTCAAATAAATCTCCTAATTTAATGTTGTAAAACTGTGCGTACAGAGGACAGTCTTCACAAACTTCATTACTTTAAACCTCAATAATCTGGAAAACTGGAATTAAGTTTTAGAAGGAAACAAATGTATTCTCAGACTAAAACAGTTTCAGCATCACATCCCCCAAAGACATTCAAATGGGACGTTTCAGAAAGGGTCAGAAAAGCAGCTGCTGGTGACATCAAGGAGACGTTGCCATGAAAACAGAAAACACAACACCTTCACTACAGCAGTATTATCAAAGTCTGTGTGTTTCACATTTAAATATTGATATGTTACGTATTTGAATTCTGCTTGGAGGTGTAAGCAGTGACAAACAAATTGTGCAGCTCTTTTTAAAATGAGCTTAAATCTATTGTTTATATCACCTTTAAAGGTAGGGTAGGTAAGAATGTAGAAACCAGCTCGAGTGCGCTAGAATTTGAAAGAACGCAACCGGAAAGAATCTGCCACTTCCTTATAGAGCCCCTCCTCCAACACACACGAACGCGCACATGACCAATGAGGGCACCAGATAAGTTTGTGCACAGATGGAAGGCTGACGGGCAGGTAGGCCATCCAGTTATTTTAGCCGGGCCGGCTCAGATGATTGGTCGTGCTTTTTACAGCGCCACGGCTTCCACAGATGATATTTATTATGGATTTATTGTCAAAGCAATGTATTCATTGCTATCGGGATGTTAAGAGCATTCCATGGAATATAACAAGTGTTTCTGAAGGGAATTACCTACCCCACCTTTAATTCAGAAAAAAACCATTTGCTTTATTTGAATGACCCAGTCGGGATACATTACTCAGAAACCACTTGGCTGATTCATCTATTGTGTGTACTTATAATTCACTTCAAATTGTGCTTAGGTGGAAATGTTATCACCGGACACCATCGCTGGAGAGATTTAAATGTGTTGGGTATAAGAGTAAGTGGGGGTGTTGAATTATGAATTGTAAGATATGAATTTGTTTATCTAATACTCTTCCTGTATTCCTGTGATAAAAGGGACATGCGCAATAAAACGTGTCACTTCCGGTTGAAGCAAAGCCGACGGTGTATGTGTGTATTTATTCCTCTGTCACGTTAAACTATGTTCACGGTATTCCTGCCCTAAGATCATGGCATCGTCAACAGACTTCAACAGAATTTCCCGTCCAAACAGAAACACTGACATATTGTTAAGAGTCACTTTGAGTCTGTTTAAAGGATCCAAGCCACAGGAGCAGCGTGACTGAACGCATGCTATACAAATTGCCCTACCTTGAAGCAGTGGTGCAGCTCAGCCTCTGATTGTACAGCGTCAGACACGCCCTCCTGAGTGGAGAACACACAGGGGACCAGGACGTCTCCGGGCAGAAGAGCCGAGGGGACCCGGCCCTGATCTCGACCCGGGTCAAAGCGGTCCAGAGTCACGGTGACCCCCTCCTCATCTGGAACCACGGGGGGGGGGGGGGGGGGGGGGGGGAGTTATTATAATGATCCTACAGCCGGACCAATCACAGAGGAGCAGGTTGTGGAGGAAATTCTTAAGAGAAACTGATAAATGCTTCATGGACAAAGTGTGTCTGTCTGTTATATTTAATCAAGTAATAAAGAAAGTCAATATAAAAGTGAAATGGATCTGAAATGCAGGAACAGAGCAGCTTCCTCCTCAGAGGAGAAAGAAGTTCTGCTTACAGTCTCTGTATATATTCATGAGAGGAAACAGCCAACTGGTCCCACCCTTAAATTCTCTTAGGCATCATCTAAACATCCCCATCATTAAACCACAAAACCCCCTCGCCCTTAACCTTTTGCAAATCCTCCTTTTACTTCCTTTGCCCTCCTGAAATGTAAACCCTTAACATCTGTCTCTGTTAAACTCATACAAGACTACAAATACAGTTTAACAGAGTGAAAGGCAATCAGAGTATAAGACTATATGTTTTGAATGATTATATGATCATGGTGAGCTCTTACCTGCGTCCACACTCATGGAGCCCAGGAGGAAACACGGGAGGCGGGGCTTGTTGCTGTGACGGGCGTGACGCTGAGCCAATCGCAAAGCTTTCTCCAGCAGCACCAGGCGGGGCTTCCTGTACACACACACACACACACACACACACACACACACATTACATGCTGCTCCACAACAACAGCTACACCACTTCATTACTGTCTGATGTACATGCTGTCAACGTGGAGATAAAAACACTGACTGCCTATGTGTTAAACCCTTGGATGACTTGATGAAGGTCACAAGCTGAAACACGTCCAGACAGTAATATATGATGTAATTCACAGTCTGACTGTAGAGTTGAACTGATGTTTAGAAAGCAGCTGCTGCGTGTAAAAACATGCAACATGAAACTGCAAAGACACACACACTTGGGAGTGTTTGGTAGATGAGTTTAAGCAGTGGGCCCCTTTTCTTGTTCTGTTGATGAACACGTGAATAATTCAGATTAAAAAAGACAGAGGTGCTGGAGATCAGAGAGGCAGGCTTTACACACATGTTCAGATCCTATCATACTTCATTTACACATATGTCACGTGTGTGTGTGTGTGTGTGTGTGTGTGTGTGTTCACCTGTGAGCGCAGAGCTGGAGGCGGAGCTTCTCTCCTGCAGGGCTGCCATCCCACAGAGCTGATCTGGACTTGGGGAAAGTGAGTTGAGTGCCAGAGTTCATCGAGGTTCTGCAACAAAAACAGATGAGAAGGAGTTACAATCTGGTTTATTGAACAGCAGGTTTTTCACATACAAGGAATGTATTTTAATGTATTGGTGAAGAGGAGAGGAAATGAAAATAAAAGCCGGTTGCAAGAATCAAGTACACCATTTATCTGAACTGTAGACGTACGAAGTAGCAACAGACAGTCTCTCAAAATTGTACTTAAGTAAACGTATTTAGTTACTTTACACCACACACCGTCAAATTCCTCGTATGTGTCAACCTACCTGGTAATAAACCCGTTTCTGATTCTAATTCTGACACACACACACACACCCCCCCCACACACACACACACACCGGTGTTACACCCCCCCAGCAGGTGTTATTGAATCACCTGAGCCATGATATGTCAACATGAACTCACCCTCCTCTCCTCATGTTCTCCGGAGTGAAAACAGCCTCCAACACTCCGGAGGGTAGAGCCTGGAAGTTCACCGGGCAGCTCATCCCCTCTGAGGCCGATGGAGAGGCACTATTAACGGTCACTGAGCACAGAGAACCCGCCCGGAGCTCCAGCTAACTCCTGCTAGCCGCGTTAGCTTCTTCCTCGCAGCCAATCGGCTCCCAGCTCCGTGTTATCTTCCCATAAGGACGATAACTAATCCTTTAATGAAGTCCCAAAATGTTATCCACCTGTCGTTGATGTGAATAGTTTAATATTAAAGTTTTACCTCAAACTGTCCGCAGAGAACAACAAGATGTTTAATAATGGCGCTGTTTCTTCTATCCACTGGCGGGGCAACTCGGCCAGCCAATGGGAAGCCGAGCTGCACCCATTCTGACCAATAGCGTGGCGCTTCGCTCCTCCTCTTCTTCGTTGCCTTCTTGTAACGTTACCTGCAGTTTAAATTGACTGAAGCTTTACAGCGCCCCTACAGGTTTGGATTAATAACGCAGGACCAGTTTTATATAGGTTGCAAATCACGTTGTGTTTTTAATCAATATATTAATAATGATCAGAATCAGAATACCTTTATTCGTCCCACATAGGGGGGAATACACTGTAACAGCAAAAGTGAGGATAGAGACACACAATAAAACACTATGGGCATGCAGAAATAAAAAATACAGTATATATAATGTATTCCAATGTACATATTGCACACAAATGTTATTGCACAACAGTGGTGTCGAAGTCTTTGTTTGTAATTAATTGGATGATATATAATGTTATTACTCGTGTTTTTTCTCAATTCTTAGACATATAAAAGTAGACACTTTTTAAGCAATTACAACTAATGGTTCACACACCCTGCGGTCCTCCTTGATATGTTTACATCCGCTGACTTCAATATTCAGTAGGGGCTTGGACTGTGAGCCGTAGGGTCGCCGGTTCAAGTCCCCGACCAGACCTAAATATGGAGTGTGGACTGCTACTTGGAGAGGTCCCAGTTCACCTCCTGGGCCCTGCCGTGGTGCCCTTGAGCAAGGCACCGGACAACCCCCTTCCCCCCCACTCCCATTGCTCCCCGGGCGCTGTACAATAGCTGCCCACTGCTCCTGGTACTAGACTCCTGGTACTAGACTCCTGGTGCTAGACTCCTGGTACTAGACTCCTGGTACTAGACTCCTGGTGCTAGACTCCTGGTGCTAGACTCCTGGTACTAGACTCCTAGGACTCCTGGTGCTAGACTCCTGGTGCTAGACTCCTGGTACTAGACTCCTAGGACTCCTGGTGCTAGACTCCTGGTGCTAGACTCCTGGTGCTAGACTCCTAGTACTAGACTCCTGGTACTAGACTCCTAGTACTAGACTCCTGGTGCTAGACTCCTAGTACTAGACTCCTAGGACTCCTGGTGCTAGACTCCTGGTGCTAGACTCCTGGTTCTAGACTCCTGGTGCTAGACTCCTGGTACTAGACTCCTAGGACTCCTGGTGCTAGACTCCTGGTGCTAGACTCCTGGTGCTAGACTCCTGGTTCTAGACTCCTGGTGCTAGACTCCTGGTGCTAGACTCCTAGTACTAGACTCCTGGTACTAGACTCCTGGTACTAGACTCCTAGGACTCCTGGTGCTAGACTCCTGGTGCTAGACTCCTGGTTCTAGACTCCTGGTGCTAGACTCCTGGTACTAGACTCCTAGGACTCCTGGTGCTAGACTCCTGGTGCTAGACTCCTGGTTCTAGACTCCTGGTGCTAGACTCCTGGTGCTAGACTCCTAGTACTAGACTCCTGGTGCTAGACTCCTAGTACTAGACTCCTGGTACTAGACTCCTGGTACTAGACTCCTGGTGCTAGACTCCTGGTGCTAGACTCCTGGTACTAGACTCCTAGGACTCCTGGTGCTAGACTCCTGGTGCTAGACTCCTGGTGCTAGACTCCTAGTACTAGACTCCTGGTCCTAGACTCCTGGTGCTAGACTCCTGGTGCTAGACTCCTGGTACTAGACTCCTGGTGCTAGACTCCTGGTGCTAGACTCCTAGTACTAGACTCCTGGTGCTAGACTCCTAGTACTAGACTCCTGGTACTAGACTCCTGGTACTAGACTCCTGGTGCTAGACTCCTGGTGCTAGACTCCTAGTACTAGACTCCTGGTGCTAGACTCCTAGTACTAGACTCCTGGTACTAGACTCCTGGTACTAGACTCCTGGTGCTAGACTCCTGGTGCTAGACTCCTAGTACTAGACTCCTGGTACTAGACTCCTGGTACTAGACTCCTGGTGCTAGACTCCTGGTGCTAGACTCCTGGTACTAGACTCCTAGGACTCCTGGTGCTAGACTCCTGGTGCTAGACTCCTAGTACTAGACTCCTGGTCCTAGACTCCTGGTGCTAGACTCCTGGTGCTAGACTCAATCCCGGTGCTAGACTCCCGGTACTAGACTCCCGGTACTAGACTCCCGGTACTAGACTCCCGGTCCTAGACTCCCGGTCCTAGACTCCCGGTGCTAGACTCCTAGTACTAGACTCCTGGTACTAGACTCCCGGTCCTAGACTCCTGGTGCTAGACTCCTGGTGCTAGACTCCCGGTGCTAGACTCCCGGTACTAGACTCCCGGTCCTAGACTCCCGGTCCTAGACTCCCGGTGCTAGACTCCCGGTGCTAGACTCCCAGTACTAGACTCCCGGTACTAGACTCCCGGTCCTAGACTCCCGGTGCTAGACTCCCGGTACTAGACTCCCGGTACTAGACTCCCGGTACTAGACTCCCGGTGCTAGACTCCCGGTACTAGACTCCCGGTACTAGACTCCCGGTACTAGACTCCCGGTACTAGACTCCCGGTGCTAGACTCCCGGTACTAGACTCCCGGTACTAGACTCCCGGTACTAGACTCCCGGTGCTAGACTCCCGGTCCTAGACTCCCGGTGCTAGACTCCCGGTACTAGACTCCTGGTGCTAGACTCCTGGTACTAGACTCCTGGTGCTAGACTCCTGGTGCTAGACTCCTGGTGCTAGACTCCTGGTGCTAGACTCCTGGTACTAGGATGGGTTAAAAGCAGAGAAGAGGGTTTCATCCCTCCAATTCTATTCTATATTCTCAGCTGTGAAACTGAACATCTTTGACTCTTTGATAAGTTTTCTGTAACATATGAGCCATTCATAATTGTGCTCGAGTTAAATAAATGTTGGTTTTAACAAGGTAACCCTTTTCAGTAAGAAGTTTGAATTGTGTTGACCCTGCAGGAACATTATTATTATTATTATTATTATTATTATTATTATTATATGATACTAAACTGACTGTATCATATAATCGGCTATTATTCCCATCCTGTGATGTTTTTATTTATGATATGATATTCCCTCCTATTGCTGTTTTACATTTTCATATTACTACCACTACTTTCCACCTTTTCTTATATCTCATATATATATATATATCTAAACTAAAAAAATGGCTCTGAGCAGGACCGGTGATTTTCTGCTTGTTATTTCTTGTCGTTGACGGTTTTGGTTTACCTTGAAGGGTTATTTGTTTTTGTTTTGTTTTGTACAATTATCACGGATGGTTGACGATGAACTGAACTTTTATTTTCATGAACAATGTACGCTAGACGGGGTAGTACCAGAAAAGTGTTGAAGCTTCTTCTTGAACCCTTGAAAGAAACTATTTATTTGTATTTTTATACCTTGCAAATTATTTTGTGTTTTTGCATCTTTTTTTTCACATGTTCAATAAATTGACTTACAACATATCCTGTACCATCATAATTGAGGAACATTATACCATATTAAGTTCTTATGCATTGATTTTGCATTATAATATATAGTATATTCTCTGGAGGTAGGCAGCGAGCTTGCATTTCATCCCTATATTAATAAAGAAAAACACATACATTGTTCATACTAATAACATAAAGAATATCCTGATACCTATTTTTCTGGTGTAATACAGTATTAATTCCATAATAATGCTAAAATAATAACCATAAAGTTTGATTCTTTATGGTAAAAATGTATAAAAAATGTGAATGCATCCATGGTTCCTTATTGGGACTGTGTGGGGAGAAGTTATAGTGTCACTAAAATGTGCCTTTCATGGTCAATTTGTATATATTTTACTTTTTAAATTCAGTTTTATTTTCTGTTTTTGAGATGTTTATATATTTTCTGTTTGCTTTTTTCGACTCTTTTTTTTTTTCTTCATAATATGCCATGTCTTTGTTTTAACATACTGCTGTAACAAAACAAAAAAATCCCAATTTGTGATCAATAAAGTATATTTTATGTTATTTTCTCACCGAGTACCCGCCCGGTTAGAGCAGTTTCGGTGTACGCATGTAAGCAGACCCATGTGAACCCCAACACGTCATCCAATCAACAGGTCGTTTCTCCCTGATTGACACGTATGTGGTGCAATAGAACGCTGTATTATATATCAGCAGCCAATCACCGTGAAGGAGGGCGGGACAAACACTCGGCCCGTCTGTTCTGACAGTGAAGCGCTCGCAAACACAGAGAAAAAAAAAATCTCATCACTTCGCAAATCCTTCCGATGGAGGAGGTTCGGCAGAGGGGAAGAAGAGCGACTGCAAGCTAGCTGCCTACCCCCAGAACTAACAGGGAGAGGAGACTACAAGTTGTGAGTAACATCTCCTTTTTGACTATTTAAACCCTCGAGCACTCGGACGGGTTTCTTGTCAGTTGACGTCGTCTTTACGTCAGGTTCCGTGATTCACTTTGAGAGGGTATCTTTCTAACTGTTAGCTTAGCATGCTAAAGGAGGAGTTTGGCTGCTAGTGTCAGTTAATCTCTTAAAGCTACTGTTGTCATTCGTTTTAACGCTCACAAACAGCTAGCTGGGCTTGCTAATGAACTAGCATGTTAACTTGTGATGGTAGTTTAAACTGGGTGATGCTAACTGAAGTTGCTGCTGCTAGCTAGCCCCCCTGCTCAACATTAGCAGGAACATCAACACCAGGCTAACCAAAAGCTACCACCCTACTGAGGTGGGAAGTAACTAAGTACTCAAGTACTGTACTTCAGTACAATTTAGAGGTACTTGTACTTTACTTTAGTATTTACATTTTACTTCATACTTCTACTCCTCTACAGTTCAGAGGTAAATGGTGTACTTCTACTCCACTACATGTATTTAATACCTTTAGTTACTTCACAGATGTGGATGAATGATGTGAAATATAATCAAGTGTTAAATCAGACTTTAGTTCCACCTGGAGTAAATCCACAAGCTACCCTGCAGTATACAAAGTCATTCAAACTAGCTGCACCTTTACCAGCTTTGAGAACACTTTCATGATCAATCATTATAAAACATATCATATATATTATTCTGAAATGGACCAATCTGCACAATCACTACTTTTACTGTCGCTACTTTCACTATATTTTGATGATAATACTTTTATACTTTTACTTGAGGAACATTTTGAATGCAGGACTTTTACTGTAACAGAGTATTCCTACACTCTGGTACTTCTACTTTTACTCAAGTACAAGATCTGAGTACTTCAACTTTTACTCAAGAACAAGATCTGAGTTACTTCTACTTTTACTACAAGATCTGAGTACTTCTACTTTTACTCAAGTACAAGATCTGAGTACTTCTACTTTTACTCAAGAACAAGATCTGAGTTACTTCTACTTTTACTACAAGATCTGAGTACTTCTACTTTTACTCAAGTACAAGATCTGAGTACTTCTACTTTTACTCAAGAACAAGATCTGAGTACTTCTACTTTTACTCAAGTACAAGATCTGAGTACTTCTACTTTTACTCAAGTACAAGATCTGAGTACTTCTACTTTTACTCAAGAACAAGATCTGAGTACTTCTACTTTTACTCAAGTACAAGACCTGAGTACTTCTACTTTTACTCAAGGACAAGATCTGAGTACTTCTACTTTTACTCAAGGACAAGATCTGAGTACTTCTACTCAAGTACCAGATCTGAGTACTTCTACTTTTACTCAAGTAGAAGATCTGAGTACTTCTACTTTTACTGTAACAGAGTATTCCTACACTCTGGCACTTCTACTTTTACTCAAGTACACGATCCGAGTACTTCTCCTTTTACTAAAGTACAATATCTGAGTACTTCTGCCACCCTTCTAAACGTTAGCCAGTTAGACGTGCTTACTTCCCTTTTTTAATCATACTTCTGCCTGAGTAGTACAAACCATTCTGTCAACAGACCTTTGTTAACCACAGTTTCAGAATAACTGACCTGGTGTGTTTGAAAGATTTATTAGGGACATAAATCAGTGATAAAAGCTAAGATATTTACACATGTGTAAGGCCAAATCATCTATTTCATACCTGGATAAGCATGTTTTTCTATTAATTTAATAAACAAATAGTCTATATAAAATAACATTATGGTAAAGTCTATTTGGTAAACACCTGTGTTAATTGTATTACTTGACAAATACAAAATAATTTCTGATCTAATTATGAACTTTATACCAAAATAAAATCAAAGTTTTGAGTAAAACTAAAGAGAAATAAATATGAACAGTTTGCGTTGATAATGATTAGATGAATGCACACGAATACAGAGTCATTAGAGTAAGACAATAGTTTGCTAATCGCATTGAACTGATCAGTAATGTCAAGTATAACATAACAAATTGCAGTCTTTAAATGTCTTATTGCTTTAAAACTTAGTTTCCCCTCAAATATTCATGGGAAAGCTCCACCTTAAATCCTGTGTTTACCAGAGTCCTGCTCAGAAGTCATTTTGAAATAAGTCACACAGCATGCAAGAAGCCACCAGTCACTAAGGGACTTAACGAGGGCAGCTCTAATTAATCATGTCTGTCTATGTTTACACGCACGCACGCACACACAGTGGGGATATAGTATGATTTGTAAATGACTCATTCAGCATGAAAAAGGTGCTGGAAAATAACTTTTCGTCTAAAGAAATCCTAGAGGACTAAACGTCTAATTGATTGACTAATGGGCTTAGAGAGGGCAGCCCTAATTCACCTGGAGGCAGTGAGGCAGTGAGGCAGTGAGGCAGTGGCATTGAACTCAGTGGTTATGTAAATGGTGATGTGAAAGAAAACCTTGGAATGCATGTTTTATACACATTCAAACATATTTAATTTGACTTAAACTGATATATTCCTGCATGCTTGTTGTTTGTATGTTGTCTTCTCATGAATGTGTACGTCTCTCGTTAGTTTTTTTGTACTTTTGATGGCACCTTAAAAAAGTAGCTCTACTCATCTCATTGTACCTGTATACTGACAATAACGGATTCTATTATATTATATTCTAGTAACAATTTCACACCAGATTCAGAGGTTGTAATTGTCTCCATCACAATTTGATTGGAAGACGATTAGATGTATTGAATTATCGCCCCGAGTTGTGGTGCGTTTGAGGGCACGGAGCAGGGTGTAGCCTCCTTTGCATCGGCACCACAGTGAGAGAAATGTCAGCTTTGCATGTCGCTAACATTCCTGTGAGGACTTCATTCTCCTTGTTCAGAGTGCATCACACACACAATGAGGCGTTTGTTCACTTTCTGTAGAAACACAGGCACTTGGCTGCAGACACAGAGGAATCTGGTCAGTCTGCTGCTCACACACAGTGACAGGAAAAGTCATTTTGTTTTCCCATGAGGGACGACAGGGCTCTGAGTAATGCTGCTGTGCATTTCTGTGAGAAGAGTCAGGTTGGCTTTATTAGAAGTAGCGCTGCAACACGACTAGGCCTGTTGCAATATCAGATGTCCACTAGCGGTCAAGTTATATCACAATCAACATATCGCAATATCTAAAGAGAAATGGAAAAACAATCTAATGTACTTATCGTCACATTTATATTTACTAGGGATGCTCCGATCGGCTGATATCGATCGGCCGATACTCACTCTCTGCTGATCGATCGGTGCTCTCTAAAAATGCTGATCACGAGAGCCGATCGCATGACGTAAAATGATGATGTAAAATACATGACACTTTTCTCTGTGCGCGGCAAAACAAGCTCGCCAAAATGGCTTCACTAGTCTGGCAGTATTTTAAGGTGTCCGAAAAAGACAATAAAATAGCGGTATGCAACGTGTGTGTGAAGCAGAAATCCTGCAGCTCCACCCGCTGTGACGGACCGGTGAGCGGAGCAACACATACTAAGAGTTAGACCTAACACACTTAGATATTTGATCTACCTCTGGAACTAGTTATAAATATATTTATTCTTCACTGTCGGGTCACTCATTACTGGATCAGTGAGCTGCATGAGACGATACTGACAGACTGACAGGCTGTCAGGAGAGAGAGAGGGAGGGGGGAGAGGAAAAGAGAGCGCTTCCTCTCATTTCTCCCGTGTTATTATCCAAAGTTAATGTAAACTTGAATAATGTACTTCATTTGAATGTAATAATTATGTTGGTTTGTGGAAGCGCCAGTGAATGAGCATTAACTGAGTTGTAAACATCACTTTAAATAGAAGATCCCCATAGGCCCCGCCCACTCGATCGGTATTGGTCGATACTGATTCCGGCGATCGGCCCCAAAATTGGCGATCGGATCATCCCTAATATTGACCTTTTGTCAAATGAATACCACTTCAAATGTAAGAGTAGGCAGGTCGAGTGAGTCTGTAACCAAAACTATACAAATACAATTATTTTAGAGGTTCCTGATTATTTAACAATATTATCATGTGTGTATTCTGAACATCATAGCAATATTTTATTTAGGAAATATCTCTGTTATAGTCCAAATGATTTTTGTGACAACCCATTAACATTTATTTTTTAGATAATAGTGTTCCTGCATTTCTCTGTTTTTAAATATCACATTAAAGTGAATATCTTTGCACATTTAAAGGCATCCTCTTTGGCGATTTTCACTATTTTCTGACATTTTATTAACCAAACAACTAGTTGTGAAAATATTTAGTTGCAGCCCTCATTAGAGAATAAAAAAATATATTTTTGTGTTGCTTTTCTACCAGTTTTTACTCGTCTTCAGTGTACCATGTCCAGGGAATTTAATAAGCAGCTGCCACCTGGAGTGAATGTTGACTCGGGTCGCCTGCCACCATGAAACATCCTTATATTAAAGCGGCTTTAAGTGGTGCTCCCTCTCCTGTAGTGTGTTCTCTAGGTGTTAGTGCATGTCAATGGTCTGCAGAGGCTAAAATCCCTGTGTTTCCTCCAGAGGGAGATTCTCTGAACAGATGGCCTCTCTCTGTAGTGATGATACTACGATGTTGCTGTTAGTTAAAACATTTTATAACCAAGACTTTGCATGTTGGGCCTGCTGGATCCTTCTTATTCCAGAGTGTTTCAGAGAGTGTTTTCAGAGTGTTTTCAGAGTGTTTTCAGAGTGTTTTCAGAGTATCTTCAGAGTGTTTCAAATAGTGTTTCAGTGTTTTCAGAGTATGTACAGAGTGTTTCAAGAGTATGTACAGAGTGTTTCAGAGTGTTTCAGAGTATGTTCAGAGTGTTTCAGTATGTACAGAGTGTTTCAGAGTATGTACAGAGTGTTTCAGAGTATGTTCAGAGTATGTACAGAGTGTTTCAGAGTATGTTCAGAGTGTTTCAGAGTATGTACAGAGTATGTACAGAGTATGTTCAGAGTATGTTCAGAGTATGTTCAGAGTGTTTCAGAGTATGTACAGAGTATGTACAGAGTATGTACAGAGTATGTACAGAGTATGTACAGAGTATGTACAGAGTATGTACAGAGTGTTTCAGAGTATGTACAGAGTATGTTCAGAGTATGTTCAGAGTGTTTCAGAGTATGTTCAGAGTATGTACAGAGTATGTACAGAGTATGTTCAGAGTATGTTCAGAGTGTTTCAGAGTATGTTCAGAGTATGTACAGAGTGTTTCAGAGTGTTTCAGAGTATGTACAGAGTATGTATGTTCAGAGTATGTACAGAGTGTGTACAGAGTGTGTACAGAGTGTGTACAGAGTGTGTACAGAGTGTGTACAGAGTGTGTACAGAGTATGTACAGAGTATGTACAGAGTATGTACAGAGTGTTTCAGAGTATGTACAGAGTGTTTCAGAGTGTTTCAGAGTATGTTCAGAGTATGTTCAGAGTGGTTCAGAGTGTTTCAGAGTATGTACAGAGTATGTATAGAGTATGTTCAGAGTATGTTCAGAGTGTTTCAGAGTGTTTCAGAGTATGTTCAGAGTGTTTCAGAGTGTTTCAGAGTATGTACAGAGTGTTTCAGAGTATGTTCAGAGTATGTACAGAGTGTTTCAGAGTATGTTCAGAGTGTTTCAGAGTATGTACAGAGTATGTACAGAGTATGTACAGAGTATGTTCAGAGTATGTACAGAGTATGTTCAGAGTATGTTCAGAGTGTGGTTCAGAGTATGTTTCAGAGTATGTACAGAGTATGTTCAGAGTATGTTCAGAGTATGTTCAGAGTATGTTCAGAGTGGTTCAGAGTATGTACAGAGTATGTATAGAGTATGTTCAGAGTATGTTCAGAGTGTTTCAGAGTATGTTCAGAGTATGTCAGAGTATGTCAGAGTATGTCAGAGTATGTACAGAGTGTTTCAGAGTGTTTCAGAGTATGTACAGAGTGTTTCAGAGTATGTCAGAGTATGTTCAGAGTATGTTCAGAGTATGTTCAGAGTATGTTCAGAGTATGTTCAGAGTGTTTCAGAGTGTTTCAGAGTATGTTCAGAGTGTTTCAGAGTATGTACAGAGTGTTTCAGAGTATGTTCAGAGTATGTACAGAGTATGTTCAGAGTATGTACAGAGTATGTTCAGAGTATGTTCAGAGTATGTTCAGAGTGTGTTTCAGAGTATGTTTCAGAGTATGTACAGAGTATGTACAGAGTGTTTCAGAGTATGTTCAGAGTGTGTACAGAGTATGTACAGAGTGTTTCAGAGTGTTTCAGAGTATGTTCAGAGTATGTTCAGAGTATGTTCAGAGTGTTTCAGAGTATGTTCAGAGTATGTTCAGAGTGTTTCAGAGTATGTACAGAGTGTTTCAGAGTATGTTCAGAGTATGTTCAGAGTATGTTCAGAGTATGTACAGAGTGTTTCAGAGTATGTTCAGAGTATGTACAGAGTGTTTCAGAGTGTTTCAGAGTATGTACAGAGTGTTTCAGAGTATGTTCAGAGTATGTCAGAGTATGTCAGAGTATGTCAGAGTATGTCAGAGTGTTTCAGAGTATGTACAGAGTGTTTCAGAGTGTTTCAGAGTATGTACAGAGTGTTTCAGAGTATGTCAGAGTATGTTCAGAGTATGTTCAGAGTATGTTCAGAGTATGTTCAGAGTATGTTCAGAGTATGTTCAGAGTATGTTCAGAGTATGTTCAGAGTGTTTCAGAGTGTTTCAGAGTGTTTCAGAGTATGTACAGAGTGTTTCAGAGTATGTTCAGAGTATGTACAGAGTGTTTCAGAGTATGTTCAGAGTATGTACAGAGTATGTACAGAGTATGTACAGAGTATGTACAGAGTATGTTCAGAGTATGTTCAGAGTATGTTTCAGAGTATGTACAGAGTATGTACAGAGTGTTTCAGAGTATGTTCAGAGTGTTTCAGAGTGTGTACAGAGTATGTACAGAGTGTTTCAGAGTGTTTCAGAGTGTTTCAGAGTATGTTCAGAGTGTTTCAGAGTATGTTCAGAGTATGTTCAGAGTGTTTCAGAGTATGTACAGAGTGTTTCAGAGTATGTTCAGAGTATGTTCAGAGTATGTACAGAGTGTTTCAGAGTGTTTACAGAGTGTTTCAGAGTATGTTCAGAGTATGTACAGAGTATGTTCAGAGTGTTTCAGAGTGGTTCAGAGTGTTTCAGAGTATGTACAGAGTATGTACAGAGTATGTACAGAGTGTGTTCAGAGTGTGTTCAGAGTATGTTCAGAGTGTGTACAGAGTGTGTACAGAGTATGTTCAGAGTATGTTCAGAGTATGTACAGAGTATGTACAGAGTATGTACAGAGTATGTACAGAGTATGTACAGAGTGTTTCAGAGTGTTTCAGAGTATGTACAGAGTATGTACAGAGTATGTACAGAGTGTGTACAGAGTGTGTACAGAGTGTGTTCAGAGTGTTTCAGAGTATGTATGTTCAGAGTATGTACAGAGTGTGTACAGAGTGTGTTCAGAGTGTTTCAGAGTATGTACAGAGTATGTATGTTCAGAGTATGTACAGAGTATGTACAGAGTGTGTACAGAGTGTTTCAGAGTATGTACAGAGTGTTTTCAGAGTGTTTCAGAGTGTGTCAGAGTATGTTCAGAGTATGTTCAGAGTATGTACAGAGTATGTTCAGAGTATGTTCAGAGTATGTTCAGAGTATGTTCAGAGTATGTTCAGAGTATGTTCAGAGTATGTTCAGAGTATGTTCAGAGTATGTTCAGAGTATGTTCAGAGTATGTACAGAGTGTTTCAGAGTATGTTCAGAGTATGTACAGAGTGTTTCAGAGTGTTTCAGAGTGTTTCAGAGTGTTTCAGAGTATGTACAGAGTATGTACAGAGTATGTACAGAGTATGTTCAGAGTGTGTACAGAGTATGTACAGAGTATGTACAGAGTATGTTCAGAGTGTGTACAGAGTATGTTCAGAGTGTTTTAGAGTATGTACAGAGTATGTTCAGAGTGTTTCAGAGTGTGTTCAGAGTGTCTTCAGAGTGTTTCAGAGTGTTTCAAGAGTATGTACAGAGTGTTTCAGAGTATGTTCAGAGTATGTTTCAGAGTATGTTCAGAGTATGTTTCAGAGTATGTTTCAGAGTATGTTCCAGAGTATGTTCAGAGTATGTTCAGAGTATGTTCAGAGTATGTTCAGAGTATGTTCAGAGTGTTTCAGAGTATGTACAGAGTGTTTCAGAGTGGTACAGAGTATGTTCAGAGTGTTTCAGAGTATGTTCAGAGTATGTTCAGAGTATGTTTCAGAGTGTTTCAGAGTATGTACAGAGTATGTACAGAGTATGTACAGAGTATGTACAGAGTATGTACAGAGTATGTAAGAGTATGTTCAGAGTGTGTACAGAGTATGTTCAGAGTGTGTTCAGAGTGTGTTCAGAGTGTGTTCAGAGTATGTTCAGAGTATGTTCAGAGTATGTACAGAGTGTGTTCAGAGTGTGTACAGAGTATGTTCAGAGTATGTTCAGAGTATGCACAGAGTATGTACAGAGTAGGGCTGTGCGATTATGGCAAAAATCATAATCACGATTATTTGGGTCAATAATTGATATCACGATTATTAAATACGATTATTCATTGACTTTGAAAAAATCCATTTATTGAACTTTAAAACAAATACAAATAATAATTTGAACAGTATCTTTTTAACTGTTGATTACCCTGAACGTATAATTCAACTGAAAAACCAATACACAAATAAATGATACATTTAAATATTAAATTAAATACAACAAATATTTTGGAGCGCACTTCCACAAGCTACTAAACATATATAAATATGATAAATACAAATAAATGAGACCAAAATTAATTAGATCAAATATGTTGCACTGTCACAACTTAGCAAAGCAAAATAATTGTTTTTTTCGATTATGTTGTTTTCGTAATTGTGGCAGGCCAAAATCGTGATTGCGATTAAAATACGATTAATTGCACAGCCCTAGTTCAGAGTATGTACAGAGTATGTACAGAGTATGTACAGAGTGTTTAATGAGTATGTTCAGAGTATGTTCAGAGTATGTAATGAGTATGTACAGAGTGTTTAATGAGTATGTACAGAGTATGTACAGAGTATGTACAGAGTATGTACAGAGTATGTACAGAGTATGTTCAGAGTATGTTCAGAGTATGTTCAGAGTATGTTCAGAGTATGTTCAGAGTATGTTCAGAGTATGTTCAGAGTATGTTCAGAGTATGTTCAGAGTATGTACAGAGTATGTTCAGAGTATGTTCAGAGTATGTTCAGAGTATGTTCAGAGTATGTTCAGAGTATGTACAGAGTGTTTAATGAGTATGTACAGAGTATGTACAGAGTATGTACAGAGTATGTACAGAGTATGTTCAGAGTATGTTCAGAGTATGTTCAGAGTATGTACAGAGTATGTACAGAGTATGTACAGAGTATGTACAGAGTATGTACAGAGTATGTTCAGAGTATGTTCAGAGTATGTTCAGAGTATGTTCAGAGTGTGTTCAGAGTGTGTTCAGAGTGTGTACAGAGTGTGTACAGAGTATGTACAGAGTATGTACAGAGTATGTACAGAGTATGTACAGAGTATGTTCAGAGTATGTTCAGAGTATGTTCAGAGTATGTTCAGAGTATGTACAGAGTATGTAATGAGTATGTAATGAGTATGTAATGAGTATGTTCAGAGTATGTACAGAGTATGTACAGAGTGTTCCAGAGTATGTTCAGAGTGTTCCAGAGTGTTTTCAGTTGTTCCCCCTCGATCACAGACAGCGATGTGTCTGTGATTCTCTGGGGAATACTTCCAGTAAATGAGTGTTTGATTTAATCTGCTAAGACATTAATGGCACTGAAGAGCGTGGGGATGAAATACCATGCTCTGTAACCCCCCCCCCCCCCCAAATAGTGGCCCCTCACTAAGCTACCCCCCCCCCCCACGGGAATTAACTGTCGACTCGGCATTATCTCAGTGGTGACCACACAGATCTCATGCAGAACAGAGAGAGCGGCACCGATCACTTAGCATTACCTGTAGATACAGTTCTTTGGTGATGGAGTACGAGCGGGTTTTATTTCCCAATTTATTTTGTTTGTATTTTTGTTCGTGTTTCTCATCTGTAAATGAGACTCAATCACATGGGCAGAAATCTATGGTCTGCTTCAGCACCTGGAGGAGAACCCAGGGTTCCTGCAGGAGGAGAACCAGGGGAAAAAAACCTTGTTCTCCTCCTGCAGGAACCCTGGTTCTCCTCCTGCAAAACCCCTTGTTCTCCTCCTGCAGGAACCCTGGTTCTCCTCCTGCAAAACCCCTTGTTCTCTCCTGCAGGAACCCTGGTTCTCTCCTGCAGGAACCCTGGTTCTCTCTCTGTGTCCTCATGTGATCTTTCTCCTGTGTGCAGCAGATGAGCTCTTATCTAAACCGTCAGCCCGTTAGATGCAGGTGTTTGGATTTGCACACGGCTTAATTATTAACCAGACAACTGATAAAATAACACTACTACTATAAGCACCTATTCTAGCAATTCATTTAAATATTCACAGAACTATATCATTGAGATTGTTTTGAAAACCGTAGCATTATTCACAGAATCATTTTTATTGAAGAAATACGCAATATTCTTTCCTTTTTAAACATTTTCTTGTGAGGATATTCCGTTTTTTTGTCTGTAAAGTACTTATGTTTCTGTGGATGAACTTATTGCTGCAGCTCCATAAAGCCCCACAGTTACTCTGGTTCGCATCCTTCTGATTGGTTGGATTGAGAGACTTGCCGTAGTGTAATGTGGCGCACAATACGGGCCGAGTGGAGCCAGAAATAACTATAATTGGGTCCTGCTGAGGACGATTACTCCTGGCTTTGGGAGAGGTTTGGAGAGTAATTGATGTTTGGGTCAGACCAGAGGAACCTCCCTGAGCCTCTCTGGTTCTGCATGTTTACTCCCCTCAGAGAGCAACAACACTCACTATCTCTCTGCATAGAAGCATGTGATCCACAGATGGATTAAGCTCAGAGGAATATGTGTTGAAACACGCACAAAGGTGTTTCTTTACTTCCCTTTTACAGTCAGAGGAAGGCAGTATGCTTCCTCTCTGAAACTAGTGATTACAGCGAGGCGAGGCCTGTCATTTAGAGTTTAGGGAGCCGGATTTAGACCTTCTCCAAAACACTGAACCACACCGCCTGGACTTGGTTTTTTAAACTTCATGATTCATTTTAGGGCTTTGTCTTTTTAGCTTACTGATTTTAAATTCAGGGAGTCAATTGAGAAATACTATCAGATATATCTGACTATCTAAACATAACATTTGACAGTTATTCTTTTTTGTATTGATGCTTTAATGCTACATTATAGGGCTGTGCAATTAATCGTATTTTAATCGCAATCACGATTTTGGCCTGCCACAATTACGAAAACAACATAATCGAAAAAAACAATTATTTAGCTTTGCTAGGTTGTGACAGTGCAACATATTTGATCTCATTAATTTTAGCCTAATTTATTTGTATTTATCATATTTATATATGTTTAGTAGCTTGGGGAAGTGCGCTCCAAAATATTTGTTGATCTTGTTTATTGGTATTTATTATTTTGATATTATTTATTTAAATGTATCATTTATTTGTGTATTGGTTTTTCAGTTGAATTATACGTTCAGGGTAATCAACAGTTAAAAAGATACTGTTCAAATTATTATTTTTATTTGTTTTAAAGTTCAATAAATGGATGTTTTCAAAGTCAATGAATAATCGTATTTAATAATCGTGATATCAATTATTGACCCAAATAATCGTGATTATGATTTTTGCCATAATCGCACAGCCCTACTACATTATGAGCAACGCCTCCATGTTGAAACCTACAGCAGAGCTAGTTAGCTGTTAGCATCTGGCAGGCAGCACAGCTAAAGGCTAAAGGCTAACGTTAATGGAGGTAGTGTTTGTTATTGAAAGGTCAAATATATCATGATTTTCCCAAATTCCTACCACTACTACCACTACTAAAACCTCTTTCACTTTTAAGTTAGATACTTCACTTATTTGTCCTAGTAATTTCTTATATTCTTATAATTGTATGTTATTTATTTTAATATATATATCTGTTTTATATGAATACTTGTTTACATTTAAAAAATATATTTTATTGTATTATATTTTAGTTCTGAACTTGCTTTTTATTTCATCTTAATGAATTGTATCTGTTTATGTATGCCCCGTTATACCCCATTCAAATACCTTGAATGTTAAGCAACGTAGCATCAATTCAACTCTGATTCTGATGTGTTAACGTGTAGTCTTATGGTTAGAGTTACTTCAATAAATCCACGTGTTTCTTACACATTTAACAGAGATATTAAAGAGGGACATGTTCAACTTCCTGACACAAAGCAACATGCAAACAGAAAGGAAGGTATGTGGAAGAATTTGGCTTTTATTGAACCTGAAGTTTCTTGGTGCTGATCTGCAGGAGTGAACTCAGTGAAATGAGACGATGTCACTTCCTGTACGTCCTCCCCACTGAACTCAAATTAAATGTTAAACATTCATCAGATCTGCTCACTGACCTTTACCCTCCCTCGTCCTTTTGAAGCAACATGTTTTTGCATTGATAGGTTATGAGGCAACGTTGAGATGAAATGTTGTATCAGAGATGTGTAATGTGTGTGTGTGTGTATGTGTGAGGGTAAATATAGAGCAGTGTGTGTGTGTCACAGCGCTCTGCTGCGGTCACTTCTCAGTGTTTAGGAGTCGCTCGAACAGGAAGCAGTATTCTCAGTCTGTCAGTGTGAGAAGGAGGGAGTGTGTGTCTGACAAGTATTTATGGTGGTTATAGGTGTGTGTGTGTGTGTGTGTGTGTACGGTGTGTTGCTGTAACTTCATGAAGGTTTGGTTCAGTTTTGTTTTGACGTGATGTGAGCTTTTTCTCACCATCCGGCCTCAGAGGTTCTCACCACTTCTCTGCGACTCTCCTTCCTTTGTTCCTCTGCAGTGTGATAATAACCGTCTGCTATCTGAGCCTCGTGCACACGCTCACTTTTTATTCATGGGCTTCCACAGAACTTACTGAATGTTCTCCGTCATTGACGCATGTGTTTTTGAAGGCTGTTGAGTCATTTTGACAGACTTGAACTCTGAGGGCGTATGCTGCTGCTGCTGCGTGTGTGTGTGTGTGTTGACCACATCTTTGATCTTTATCATAAAACATATTCTGTATATTTAATATCAACACTGAAGGATGAACAGCTATGATGATAATATTCTAAATTAAATTGACCTGATAGTCTGTGTTAATGTTGTCTTGTCTTGTCATTGGAGCTATTTAAACGTCCAACTGTGGGTATTTCAGACGTGTGAAACATGACACATAATCCATCTCTAAATTGATCTCTAATTCAGATTATTTTTGATTGATTTTGCCGTTACAGTTATTGTACAGACTTAATCTAATTTGAATGACTAAGTATACAAAAAGATATACATTTAAGAGATCGTGGTGTTTCTTTTTTTATAATATTTTATCGTGAGGATCTTTTTTTAATCTGTAGACAAAGATGTTCAGACGGGTCATCTGTGCTGCTTAATGATATTTAAATTAAAGATTTAAGTACATTATTGCATACACGCTGTATGTACTGCAAATATTGTGACTCCTGCAAATTTCAAAATCGCAGTAGGCCCATATTTGGTTTTTGTTAAAAATGTACATAACACAGATATTATTGCTCTAACCCATACATTTGAATGCCCTCCAAAGTGTGTGTGTGTGTGTGTGTGCATGTGTGTGTGTGTGGTGTGTGTGTGTGTGTGTGTGTGTGTGTGTGTGGTGTGTGTGTGTGTGTGTGTGTGTGTGTGTTTGTGTGGTGTGTGTGTGTGTGTGTGTGTGTGTGGTGTGTGGTGTGTGTGTGTGTGTGTGTGTGTGTGTGTGTGTGTGTGTGTGTGTGTGTTGATGTGTGTGTGTGTGTGTGTGTGTGTGTGTGTGTGTGTGTGTGTGTGTGTGTGTGTGTGTGTGTGTGTGTGGCGCGGTGTGTGTGTGGCGCGGCGCGGTGTGTGGCGCGCGCTGTGTGTGTGTGTGTGGCGCGGCGCGGTGTGTGGCGCGCGCTGTGTGTGTGTGGCGCGGTGTGTGTGGCGCGCGCTGTGTGGCGCGCGCTGTGTGTGTGCTGTGTGTGTGTGGCGCGCGGTGTGTGTGGCGCGCGCTGTGTGTGTGCTGTGTGTGTGTGGCGCGCGGTGTGTGTGGCGCGCGCTGTGTGTGGCGCGCGCTGTGTGTGTGCTGTGTGTGTGTGGCGCGCGGTGTGTGTGGCGCGCGCTGTGTGTGTGTGTGGCGCGCGCTGTGTGTGTGTGTGGGGCGCTGTGTGTGTGTGTGGGGCGCTGTGTGTGTGGCGCGCGCTGTGTGTGTGTGGGGCGCTGTGTGTGGCTGTGGGGTTTGAACCTGTGCTCCCCTGATCCCAACGCAATAGGCCACTGCGCCACATGCCTCCTCCGCATATATTTCACATTTGGGATATTTTATCTTGGGGAAATTGGGTTTTGTGACGGTTGCTCCATTTCAAATAAAAAAATTAAAATGTATACGTATTTTTATAAACATGCAAAGTTAAAGTAGATACTCCAATACAATTATTAAAATAAACATCAGATGTTAAAGTAAGAATGTGCAATTAAAATATATAATAAAATAAATGTTTATATAAAAAATCAAGAGGTAAAATGTCCAATAAAAGAATAGAATAAAAGCATTTATATAAAACTAAATAAAAGAATCCAATAAAATAAGTATAATGCATCAAAGTAAGAAGACAAAAAATATTAATATTAAAGATTTTACAATTTCTTTGTTTTGCAGGGGTGTGTGTGCACCATCAGAGGGCAGCATTGTTGTTATATTTACCACACACACTCTCTCTCACTGTTTACTGACATCAGGTGGTAGAGACACACACACACACACACACACACACACACACACACACACACACACACACACACACACACACATCAGTGTGTGTGTGTAGTGTTCCCGTGCGCTGTGAGCAGAGCTGCACAATGTTCCTGCAGCTTCCTCTGCCACATTCCTCAGCTGATTGTGATCGGGGCCTCCTGCAGGAGCATTGTTCCTGCAGACCCCCCCCAAACACCACCAGACCCCCCCCCCCAAACACCACCAGACCCCCCCCCCCCCCAAACACCACAAAACTGAGTCGAGAAGAGAGAATTTTTTTTTTTTTTATCAGAAAAAGTTTAGAAAAATATCTGAAAGTTCGTCAACATTTTTTTTTATGAACCTATTATTTATTCGACAGATATATAACTTACATGGAGATGTACATACAAAAATCACACACGCCTCAGTTTACAGTCCACTCAAATCTACACGTTGCACACACACACATGCATTACCCCTTTCCTTCTCATTGCACTATTCTTCTGTGTTGTTGTGTTGCTCTGTGGGAGGAGCCTGAGACCTCAGAGTTTCATTGTCACTAAACTGTATGACTAATAACAGCCTTGAACTAAGTCTTGGCAAATTGTACATAAATACAGAGACTCATTTAAATCCTCTGAGCTTTCCCCGGGTCGTCGGTACAGACAGGTTTGCTGACAAATCAGAAACAGGTGCTCGGTAAACATTAAATATAAAATGACATGGAGAGGTTTTTAATGATTGCTGGAGCTCCACTTTCCGTCTCATGGAGATCTCTCTCATCACTCTTTCATTCAAATAGCTTTACTGCTATGACCGTATGTGACCTGCTCGATCACAATCAGCCGGATGCTGCAGCGCCGCATTCTGACGGAAATAAGGATTCATGTCAAAACGTTGTTGTTTCGGTCATTTTGGGGTTTTGGTTGAGTTTAAACAAAGTCTTGGCTTTCGGAATATGGAGCTGTTATCAGACGATAAATACCTTCTTGCAGCTCTTAAAGATGGATGTAAACTTCTCCCTCCCTGCCTGTAAACACCTAATAATCTAAATCATGTTTCCTCTCTGACGTCTAACTTTTTCTATCATTGCATATTTAATTTATAATTTTCGAATCATAAATCTAATCGATGATTAGAAAGTGATAAAAGTAGGGTAGACGTGTGGAGATTATCCGGCTGAACAAAACGTGATCCGTCTCTTAGATGCGTCTCAACCACAGACCTGATTTCCAGCTATCTTCCTAAACCCTATGGAGAGATTGCTTTGCTTTTTGTCGAAGGAACCGGAAGAAGCTTCCCTCCGGGTTTTAGGACGCGTCACTGTGGCTCTCTATGTAATCATTGCGTAGGTGTGTCGTGTGATTCTGTGTAGTTTATTTATGGCATCCTGTTCAGACGTCATCTGAACAGGACATCGCACGCTCACTGCTTGATAGCGCGAAGGTCCGTTTACGCCGGTTGTTAAACAACATCGTTATGGGGAAATGCAAGTCTGCGTCCAAATGGTTGGAAGATAAGGAGGAAGGACAATCAATACTGTATATAGTCAATGTGAGGTAAAGTGTGTCGCCAAGGTAACCGGTTAAAACTCAAAGTGGAGATGAGGTCTTAAAATGTATGGAAAGGGTCTTAAAAAAGGTCTTAAAAGGTTTTACATGTGACTTCAGGAGTCCTGCATGTACCTTGATCTAGTTGTTTTTAAAGTCATGCTTTCTGCAGCTGTCAGTCTGCACAATTTACTTGCTTTATTTTCATAAACTTGGTTACAATGATCAGAATAATCAAAGATCAAAAGCACTGCGGCTCTATAGAAATGCTTAATAACCGGCCCTTCGTGGAGGCTTTACGGGTTTCTCCTGCTTATTATGGATTTATCAATAAATGCTAATAAAGTATTTATGAGGAGAATAATAAATGCGTTTTATTCAGCAGGAATCTGACAGCTTTGGAGCGATTGATTGCTCTGCAGAGTGTTTGTGATTCAATCGAGCTCTGGTGTTTTGCCATCACATCGTGCGGAGCGTTTAGTTCCCTCAGATGATTTTTAAACAGCTGCTCTGAGTTTCTCGCCTGTAGAGGGCAGAGTTTTCTAAACTACTCCTTCATTTCTCCATGCATCAAACACACAGAGAGGACGGTGACTTGATCTTTTCTCTCGTGTAATAAAACGTAATCTCTGCTGCAGAGAGTGAAGATCTTCCTCACTACGTTTCTGACTCTTTCTGTCTTCAACACAGTGCGATTAGTTTCTTTAAAATGTAAAGACTTCTCATGAGAACACGCAACAGTAACACATTCTGAGATCTCAATATATTACGGCTATTGGGCCAACTCCACCAATCAGGAGGAGACAGCCACGGCCATTGCCGTTCCAAAGCGCTGGAGACGCTGTAGTACATATGCCAGGCCTGTAGATGGCGCTGTTCTCACTGAATCTGCCCTTGCTAAAAAACAGGGGTAAAAAAGTGCAAATTGAGCGAAATGAGGCATGGCTAAAATGCATGATCTGTTTGGTATTTTGAAAAAAAAAAAAGTATAAATATGCCTTATATAGGTATGGTCCTACACTATATTATTCAAATATAGCATGATAGGTCTACTTTAAGTGAATGTCTACTTAAAGGCGACATGTTATCACTTGGCTGTGAAAAGTGATAACATGTCCCCTTTAAGTTGACATTCACTTAATGTGAGTCTAAAGCAAAGACTGTGACATCTTTACAACTGTGTTCATAACTAATTGCAAGTGTCCATTGCGATGTCACTTTGTTCGGAAGTAAACAACAATCTAAATGTAGATGCATCTTCCATCTGTAGTCTTTTGTAAATGCATCTACAGTAAACGTTGCACATTTCCACACATTTCTGCCTCAAAGCTGCACATCTCTTCCTGTTCCACATATTTTATTTCTCAGATTCATATTGTTGTACTTACTTTCTTACATATTTACTTAATTCCTCTTGTGCTTGAGTACGCTCTGTCATACACCAAACATAACTCGTATGCATTTCATTCTTGTATAAAAGCTGCTCTAAACCCTTGTTGATAAAGGTTCTCACATTAAATATGAATGTAGTAGTGTTTGTAAAGAAGTGAGCTGTTTGAAAGAGACTTGGATATTTCTACAGGAGGTGAGAGAGAGTTTGTAAAAAATACATTTAGTTTTGCTGTTAAACTTCAGTTCATCAAGACTTTTCTCAATTGTTGGTACAGTATTCCTTTAAGTGAGCAGGAAATGAAGTGTGTGTGTGTGTGTGTGGCACTATCAGTACATGCAGGCGTGTCCTCCTTCTACCTTCAGTCCTCTTCCTCCTCTCTCCTTCGCTGCTGATCAACCCTCAGCGGTGGGCGTGTCCCGCCTCCTCTGCGCTGTGATTGGCTGTCGGCCCGGGCGGGTTATCTCCTGTGCAACATGTCGAGTCCCTCCCCAGATAGATAGAGCTGGCACACACACACACATTGCAACATGTTTGTTTTCAGTGAAGTTTGTCAGTAGAAGCAGAGACAGGTAGTGCCTCTCAGGTGTGTGTGTTTGTAGTTTTTATGGCATGGCGCGGGATACAGGAGTAGTGAAGCACAGTCTTGAGGATAATGGAGTTTCTGAAGAGCCTGGTACCGGGCAGCATGTCAGGGGAAAGCCCAGGTGATCATGGGGGGGTTCTGCCCCGGGACTCGGGCCCCCGGCTGCTGCGTATGAAGCGCCTGAGCCTGCTCTCCATGGGGCAAACCATCGAGGAGGATGGGGCAAACCATCGAGGAGGATGGGGGCATCCGGGGTCCAGGAGCCCAACACGCCTCAAAGGTAGAGCTGCAGGGAAATGATCTGTGTTTATGTGTGATACTAAACATGACCGCCTCGTTACAGCTGCTTATCATCTGCCTTTGAGTTCAGTGTTTGTTCAAAGGGATGCACCGATTCATAGGCTAAGACCTGCACCGATTCATAGGCTAAGACCTGCACCGATTCATAGGCTAAGACCTGCACCGAATCATAGGCTAAGACCTGCACCGATTCATAAGCTAAGACCTGCACCGATTCATAGGCTAAGACCTGCACCGAATCATAGGCTAAGACCTGCACCGATTCATAGGCTAAGACCTGCACCGATTCATAGGCTAAGACCTGCACCGATTCATAGGCTAAGACCTGCACCGATTCATAGGCTAAGACCTGCACCGATTCATAGGCTAAGACCTGCACCGATTCATAGGCTAAGACCTGCACCGATTCATAGGCTAAGACCTGCACCGATTCATAGGCTAAGACCTGCACCGAATCATAGGCTAAGACCTGCACCGAATCATAGGCTAAGACCTGCACCGATTCATAGGCTAAGACCTGCACCGATTCATAGGCTAAGACCTGTACCGATTCATAGGCTAATACCTGCTAATCCCTGCTAATACCTGCACCGATTCATAGGCTAAGACCTGCACCAATTCATAGGCTAATACCTGCTAATACCTGCTAATATCTGCAACGATTCATAGGCTAATACCTAATATATGCATAGATTCATAAGCTAATTCATTGGCTAATACCTGCACCGATTCATAGGCTAATATCTTTCAAAGACTCAAAGGTGTTCTCATCATATGCTCAGCAGCTTCAGTGCAGAAATGGCAATGAAATTCTTCTGACCTAAGCTCCTCCCACAATGCAACATATGTAATAAAATACAAAATAGTGCAAGAAGTCTATATACATGTAAATAGAATATGATATGTACAAGAACAGAATATGAAATTAAATAATGTACATTAAGACAACATTAAATACGGTTTATTGCGGTGATAACTATTTAGATAAATAAGTAGATTGCAAGGTGACAGATGAATGTTTATGGAGGCACTTTAAAGAGTTCAGGTGTTTAACCTGTAAGCCCTGAGCCAGTTTTTCAGGTCTCAGGCTCGAAAATGACATTCCCAGAACAAATGACTTCACTTCTAAAAGGGGTAAATTAATAATCTTTGTTCTCAAAGTAATGATAAACCTGTGAGTTGGATGTAGAAAAGTCAGAATCAATATAGATGTTTTTTATTTTAAAGAAAATTCAGATTTTAAATAGTAAAAAACTGTAAATTATAGTGTCCCGTCCAAAGATTTTGTTTACTTATAGTGAAAACTACCCTGGATGATGGGTTAGTAGACTAAAAGCTTTAGGAATCCAAAGTACAACATATAATAAGTACCCTGTATCAAGATTGATGCAAAACAAGTGACATTTGACCTTTTTAGAGAGATTTAGCAAAAAAACCCACTTCTGGGGTCATTTGGGTGGATTTTCCATATCTCTGGCCCCCCTTGCTCGATTTTGATGGTTGACACCTCTTTCTGACCGTTAGAGCCTATAGAATCGAAGGGGGAGTTCCTAAAATCCATCTAAACATTTCCCATTGAGGAATGAGAGTGATGCGCACGCAGCTTGCCCAAACTGAAAGCTATGTTGCGCTCTGAAAACTGAAAACTAGGCTTATTGATCATAAATATGATGATGATGGATTATCAGTAATCATTTCAAAGTGACACAGAGACATTGGATTAACCTTCAGCAGCGTTTATATGCGTTTTAATGCCATTGAACACAACTTTGATCACAAAACAGCAAAGGTAAGACGTATTTGCCGTTTTGACCCCATAAAGCTACGTTGTGTGATGTCTGGGTTTGCTTCCCCTGCCGTGAGTTTTGATACTTATACCCCTAGAATCTGTGGAATCTCAGCTTTCATATGATATCTTGTTTGTGCAGATAGCATAGAATAGAATAGAAGAATAGGGAGGGATGAAACCCTCTTTAATGGTCACACATGCAGAGCACACAGCACACACAGTGAAATTTGGCCTCTGCTTTTAACCCATCCTAGTACAAGGAGTCTAGTACTAGGAGCAGTGGGCAGCTATTGTACAGCGCCCGGGGAGCAATGGGAGTGGGGGGGGAAGGGGGGTGTCCGGTGCCTTGCTCAAGGGCACCACGGCAGGGCAGGAGGTGAACTGGGACCTCTCCAAGTAGAAGTCCACACTCCATATTTAGGTCTTGGTCGGGGACTTGAACCAGCGACCCTACGGCTCCCAGTCCAAGCCCCTACTGACTGAGCCACTGCCGGAAGTATAAAATATTTATACCGTGAGTTATGTGCTTAGTGCTAATTCAGAGGCTCAGCGTTAGACTTGTGTTTTTTATTTTGTGAAAAATGGTTCGTATCGTCAGTTAGCTGAGTTTCTACCCGTTAAGTGGGTATGACACATTCATAGTTTGTTCAATGTGAAGAAGCCCTCAGACGCTGTTTCTTGCAGCGGGGGCTTAACAGGTTAATAGTCTTATGGTCTGTGGGATGAAACTGTCCTCTGAGTCCTGGTGTTTCAGTCTGGATGCTGCAGACAGAACAGTTTGTTGTTCACTGGGGACAGCGGGCGATGTTTATCTGTTTTGTTCGCGTCACGTTAGCGTCGGATGAATGTTGTTTTGGTTAGATGTGGTCTGACAACAGGATCTGGATTATAGGACTGTTTTGGAAAAGATTTTGGAGATATGATGAGTGTCAGGAAACAGAGTAGGGCTGCACGATGTGGAAAATAAACCTTCTCATGCTATGATTTTGACTGGTTTTGCAGTATTATTCGCTATATTCAATTGATTGATCATGTATGGAACAATCTCTGCAGCAATTATTACGTTACTGCTACGTTTTTTGCAATTTTTGATAACATTTTGATTAATTATGATACAAGGGTAACAATTCATTTTAAGAGTAATTGAAAAGTGCCGAGTTAATACATAGTTTACCTTTTTAAAATGAAGTAAATACTTGACCCGTACATTTTAAAAAGCCAACCTTTAATCTTAACTTTGCATCGATATTTTCTTCCACTCATGCATTTGTTTATAAAATAAAGACGTGAAGAGAAAGTGTTGGAGCACCGTCTCAAGAACAGGGACATGCAGTTTAACCGGTTTATTTCCTGTTCGATGTTGTAGAAATAATCAGCTCAGGTTTCCAGCACTTTGTACGATGAGATGTGAAGAGAAACAGGGTTTAGTCTGCACCGTAAAATGTTAAAGTGATGCCAGAAAACAACATTTCTGTTCCTCAGAAACTGTATAATTCCTCCAGAAATCTGAGCATCAAAACCGAGCGTCAGACGGCAGTGACAGCTTTGTTTTTACGGAGCTCCGACGTCACGTTGTTGTTACGTCACGTCGTTGTTTACGTCAGGAGGACATCTTGTATACGGGCGTCATATTATCTTCATATATCTTATAAACAAAATCAGAGACACAGTTGATGTAGAAGAGACATGAAGAAGAGGGGACACGTGTTGAGTAGAAGAGACATGAAGAAGAGGGGGACACATGTTGATGTAGAAGAGACATGAAGAAGAGGGGACACATGTTGATGAAGAAGAGACATGAAGAAGATGGGGACACATGTGATGAAGAAGAGACATGAAGAAGAGGGGACACATGTTGATGAAGAAGAGACATGAAGAAGAGGGGACACATGTTGATGAAGAAGAGACATGAAGAAGAGGGGACACATGTTGATGAAAGAAGAGACATGAAGAGAGGGGACACATGTTGATGAAGAGGGGACACATGTTGATGTAGAAGAGACATGAAAGCAGCGGGACACATGTTGATGAAGAAGAGACATGAAGAAGAGGGGACACATGTTGATGTAGAAGAGACATGAAGAAGAGGGGACACGTGTTGATGAAGAAGAGACATGAAGAAGAGGGGACACGTGTTGATGAAGAAGAAGAGACATGAAGAAGAGGGGACACGTGTTGATGTAGAAGAGACATGAAGAGAGGGACACGTGTTGATGAAGAAGAGACATGAAGAAGAGGGGACACGTTTGATGATGTAAAGAGACATGAAGAAGAGGGGACACTGTTGATTGTAGAAGAGACATGAAGAAGAGGGGACACATTGTTTGATGAAGAAGAGACATGAAGAAGAGGGGACACATGTTGATGTAGAAGAGACATGAAGAAGAGGGGACACGTGTTGATTGTAGAAGAGACATGAAGAAGAGGGGACAGTGTGATGTAAGACGAGACATGAAGAAGAGGGACACGGTTGATGTAGAAGAGCACATGAAGAATAGAAGAGGGGACCAACGTGTTTGATGTAGATAGAAGACATGAAGAAGAGGGGACACGTGTTGATGTAGAAGAGACATGAAGAAGAGGGGACACATGTTGATGTGAAGAGGACATGAAGAAGAGGGGACACGTGTTGATGAAGAAGAGACTGAAGAGAGGGGACACGTGTTGATGTAGAAGAGACATGAAGAATAAGTGGATTTTGCATCATAGGTACCTTAACAAGAGTTTTGAAACTCGTTAACATGCTGACTCGTCTGTTCCACATGTGATTCATCCTGATGTCACATGATCCTCATTTCTGTTGCAACGTCTTGTTTGATCATGACGTTGATCAAACTGGGAGAAAAACCTCTCCATCATACTTTAGGAAACTGCGTCACTGTTACCCTTCTGGCAACATCTAAGAAAGCCCAGGTGCATCTCTGCCCACCGCTCAGTTTGCTTTTGATGCCTTTTCACTTCCACCAGATTAAATAGAAGGAGGCTTGTGATTCGTCGTGCCAGTCGCTGAACTCAAAGCTAGGTTTACGTCTTGCTGGCTAATGATGGAACTTCTCACTATTGGGTTGACGTGTATATAAACTAATATGGGAATCAACCTCAAGTTTTGAAGCTGGAGGTTCCTTGTATGATAATAATAATGCATTTTATTCATAGGGTTGCTTTTCTAGAAACTCACAGAGTAAGAATGCATAAAAACATAGTTAAAATAACACACTTAAAAAATATATAAAACACAACATTAATTACAGATTAAAAGCCGTTGATTTGTGATTTGAACATGGTGAGATTGGGGCAGTGAGTTCAAGGTATACTGGCTAACCATGTACCGCTGTAATAAATAGTAAATAAATGAATTAAAAATGACGATCAGATCTGAGGCTGCTGTAGAGTTAGATTATAATCTGAGTCGTGCTGACGGCGTGAATCCTCTTCTGAAGGTCTGCTATTGTCTCCACAGATCAGGTAGTTAAAGGTTTAGTGATGTGTGTGTGTGTGTGTGTGTGTGTGTGTAATTATGTGTGGCTTTGTGCAGCGCTGCCTGTTGGAGCACGCTCGCCGCTGTTTGCTTTAAACTCTGCAACTACTAGCTTCACTAACACTCAACAATCAGCTTATCTGCTGCTGCTTTGGAGAGAAATCTAATCTGATTTGGCTTCTAACTGGTGTATGCGTGCAGATATGTTTGTTGATATTCATTTTAAAAGACGACGAGAGCTGCAAACAATGAGCTAATCTGACTATTTGAAGTTATTCTTCTGCCTCTAAAGTCTGTGTCCAGCCTCTCAAGTCTGTGTCCAGCCTCTCATGTCTGTGTCCAGCCTCTCATGCTAAAGGGACTATCTTTGGACATGTAAACCTCTGACTCTGAGGAACAGGCATAGACATTATAATCCATTAAAGTCTAAATAATCTGCAGATCTTTGGTTAGTTGCAGCGCTTAAGATGACTCTAATTCCTTTTACAATCTTTCCCTCCTTTCTTTCTGTCCTACTAGGAAACATCCGTCATGTTAGGAAATTCTTCTTTTTTGGTCCTGCTCGCGCTGGCAGGGGTCAGCACGGTGAGTTGTGTAATCAGATTACTGCAGCTTGGTATTCTGCAGGATGTTTCCTTGTGTGAGCTCGGGCCGCTCCCTTGTTGCAGAACAGCCTGAGTTGGTTTTGAAGGTGGTGCGTCTCCTTCTGCCTCGGGCACGGTGACCTCACTGATTCCTGGGAAGGGCTTGATTCGGACGGTATTTGGTTAACGGGTGTGCAGCAGGTTTCTGTTTGTGATCTGGGAGTGTGCTGCTGAAACTTCTGTGTGAGTGTGTGTGTGTGTCAGCCTGCACACACTCATTCATCAGGATTCTTCAGCAGCTATGAGCCAAGTGCAGTGGAACAGCCCATAATGCTGCATGGTGTCATCGCTGCAACACAAAACGCTGTGCATCACTCTGAGCTCTTTCCCAACAACTTCCTCTTCACATTTTAAAGGTCTCCTATTATACAAAATGTCCTTTCTGATGTCTTCTCTACATCACCATGTGTCCCTGGTGTGTCCCCGGTGTGTCCCCCGGTGTGTCAGGAGACTCTCAAAGTGATGTCTTCTCTACATCACTATGTGTCCCCAGTGTGTCCCCGGTGTGTCAGGAGACTCTCAAAGTGATGTCTTCTCTACATCACCATGTGTCCCCGGTGTGTCCCCGGTGTGCAGGAGACTCTCAAAGTGATGTCTTCTCTACATCACTATGTGTCCCCAGTGTGTCCCCGGTGTGTCAGGAGACTCTCAAAGTGATGTCTTCTCTACATCACCATGTGTCCCCGGTGTGTCCCCGGTGTGTCAGGAGATCTCAAGTGATGTCTTCTCTACATCACTATGTGTCCCCAGTGTGTCCCCGGTTGTGTCAGGAGACTCTCAAAGTGATGTCTTCTCTACATCACCATGTGTCCCCGGTGTGTCCCCGGTGTGTCAGGAGACTCTCAAAGTGATGTCTTCTCTACATCACCATGTGTCCCTGGTGTGTCCCCGGTGTGTCCCCGGTGTGTCAGGAGACTCACAAAGTGATGTCTTCTCTACATCACCATGTGTCCCCGGTGTGTCCCCGGTGTGTCCCCGGTGTTGTCAGGAGACTCTCAAAGTGTCAGGAAATAAACCCCTCTCTCTTTTCCTCCGTACCCACATCTCTAAAAACGGGGGATCAACGGAGCTGATCCAGATTTGCTGCGTCATGACCACATTACTAAAATGTGGGCGGGCTTTACACCCACGGGCCAATCAGAAACGTAGCTGTCAGAAACAATGAGACGTGTTCTGGACGTAATATGGTCTGTGTTTACATTAGCATGGCTAACACTCAGAGCTAACCTGTACTGGAGAGGAGTATGTGTGAAGAAGGAGGAAATCAAAAGGAAGTCACCTTGTGGTAAACCTGAGAGAGAGAAAGAGTTTGAGCTCCATACTGTTTCAGAGAGACTCCTTCATGTGGTTTGGAACATGATATGGAGTTTAGTCACGGCAGCATTTAGCTGAGTTTCTGCTGGGAGAGTTCTCCTGATGAGATCTACTCTCTCTCAAATGGCGCGTTTCCACTACAGCGCGCATCCCGGTTTAAGAGGGCTGTGACGTCAGCGGCCCGTCTTTGGTTGCGTTTCCACTTGGCCTAGTACCGGCCGGCGGGTCCTAATTCACAGTTTTTCTGGCCTCATAAAATCGTGGGTTCTAGGGCCAGAGACAACGAGGCTGAGTCGGGCTGAGTATGCTAAACTAGAGAGAGCATCGCTTGACAAGGGGGCTACAAACTACAACAAGATGGACATATTTGACCGTGATTAATTGTAATACACGTTTCAAAATGATGCCGAAGTAACAACATACTGATACCGGTTAGTAAAAACCATGAATTAATGCTTTGTCAAGTCTGCAGACAGACGGCAGGGGGAAACACCTTTTAAAATGCTTGTTTTCTAAATGGAGATTGGCTAAGCTAACGCAGTATATGCTCCGACCGTCCACACTCACAACAACGGCCTATACAGACATAAATAAAGCAGCGACTGTATTCTCCATGACACAGGCAGTCTGTGGTGTGTACTTGTTTAACTTTTGTCTAGTTTCTGAACAGATATGAGGAGCTGTGAGCTCTGAGTGCTAACAGCTAACGGCTGTGTTGTGTTTCTGGGGTTCTCATTGAAGAGGACGTCACGGCTCCGCCTACACTGCGTTACTATAGATACTACCCCAGTTCCTAAACTGTAATGGGAATGCGCCATAAAGTGAGCCAGTCCTAACGAGGCCCAGCCATACCGAGCGGGGCCGAGCGAGGCCGTGTAGTGGAAACGCGGCATTAAGCTACTGACCCAGAGTCAGCTCTTTAGTAACAGCTGGAAGAGAGAGGGGGGGGGGCTACAAGGATCTGTTTGGTGTTTTGAACAAAACACTTCAGAGACAGGTTTTTTTATATATCTGAGACCTATAATATATTCCTCAAAATAGTTGAACAGGAGACCTTTAACATCGGGGTGACTCCAGGGCTGGTTTGAAGCCGGTGCACAGTTGTGTTTCCACTGCAGCACAATCTGCTTCAACTCACAAACCAAATCACAGAGAGTACGTCAGAGCTTTCAGAAGCTGGACCTGAGAACTACAGAAGTGAATTTGAAGAAGTGTACCTGCTCTGAGACATGTCCGACCTTTTGTGCTGTTCTTACGTTTTAACTCTGCTCCACAGAGACTCTGCTGACCTCTCATCCGTCTGTGTTCAAATGACTTTGTTCTCAGCTTCAGCTACGAGAGAGAGAGGCTCCGTCTGTGGTGGTTATGGTACAGTCATACAGCTAGAAGTTAGATGGGAACATACTGGCCAATAACTGTACAAAAAATATATATATTCACTCCATTTTGTATTTTAACAGCGACGTATTGATTTAAATAGTTATTTTTAAAGCCTTTTTTACACATATTGTTTGTTTGGCTCATTGGCATTTGCTGAGTTTCAGCTCAATGACGGTACTCTTTGAGACGTATGTGGACGTCATCTCTCTGCTAATGATGAACATGATGGTTAGTTGCAGCTAGGGCTGTGCAATTAATTGTATTTTAATCGCAATCACGATTTTGGCCTGCCACAATTACAAAAACAACATAATCGAAAAAAAACAATTATTTATCTTTGCTAGGTTGTGACTGTGCAACATGTTTGATCTCATTTATTTTGGTCTCATTTATTTGTATTTATCATATTTATATATGTTTAGTAGCTTGGGGAAGTGCGCTCCAAAATATTTGTTGATCTTGTTTATTGGTATTTATTATTTTGATATTATTTCTTTCAATGTATCATTTATTTGTGTATTGGTTTTTCAGTTGAATTATACGTTCAGGGTAATCAACAGTTAAAAAGATACTGTTCAAATTATTATCTGTATTTGTTTTAAAGTTCAATAAATAGATGTTTTCAAAGTCAATGAATAATCGTATTTAATAATCGTGATATCAATTATTGACCCAAATAATCGTGATTATGTTTTTTGCCATAATCGCACAGCCCTACTCTCAGCACTACATGATCATTCTCAACAAAGTATAAGAAAGTATAATTACATAGAGCTGTATTAATCCCTGTAAGGAAACTCAGGTGTCATAGCAGGCAAGAGTTCATAAGGGTAAACGTGAAAGCAATAATATATACAGAAATCAGATTAGAGGTACTTTATTGATCCCCACATTGGGGAAATGTTTGCGTTGCAGCAGCATACAACACAACACAAACAAAACACGGCACATGAGTAGAAATAAACAATACTAGAATTGAAACATCTCAAAATGGAATGAAAACAGCTTTAAGAAGTAGAAGACATACAGTAGGCCGTGAAGATATAAAGTCTATAAACTCTTGACGGGCTTTAGACACAATAAAAAGCGGGATATTATCTGCATTAAGAGTGCAGGGGAAGTAGCTGAATGTACACATGCAGATATGACAGATTGTTGTGAGTAAATATAAATACACATGTCAGCGTGCACTCTTATGAATGAATCAGCTGTGAGCAGGCGTTGTGTGCGACATTTCGGAACGTCATATATTACACATTGATGACATTTTGTAGGACTAACGGACTATTGTACAAACTAATAGACTGTAAAATAACGTTTATAGATTATAGTTTCTTACAGTATGAATGAGCTGTGAGGATGTGTGGCAGACGTCGTGAGACATTTCAGAACATCATATATCAACATCTATTATAGAGGAATAATAGACAGTACCGTTTATCGATGTCGTTTCTTACAGTATTCAGTTTGAGCAGTGATGTGTGCAGACTGTTTGCTGGCATGCTCCCTCTCTGATGGATCTCGATGTCCTCTTGCAGGGCGGGGGGGGGGGGGGGGTGGTGGGGGGGGGTCAGGGATTGAATTACAGCAAATATCGATTATTGTCCACAACCAACTGCCACTCAGAGGTCCGGACAGGAAGTGCATCCTGCTGATGCGTTCAGGTGCTCATCGTTCAATCAGCTCCTCTTACAGGAAGCTGTTTATGTGCAGCGCCGTAATGTTCCCTCGTGTGTGTGTGTGTGGGGGTGGGGGTGTGTGTGTGTGTGTGGGGGGGTGTGTGTGGGTGTGTGTGGGGGGTGGTGTGTGGGGTGGTGTGTGGGGGGGTGTGTGTGTGGGGGTGGTGTGTGGGGTGTGTTGTGTGTGTGTGTGTGTGGGGGGTGGGGGTGTGTGTGTGTGGGGGTGTGTGTCCAAATTGGGATTAATAAAGTACATTTGATTTGATATTTTATCTTAGTCAAATATCCAGAAGTTTTGCTACTGATTTTATTTCAACATCATAATCATAGTGATACAAATAAACTAATTTAATGATATAGATTAAAAATAAAGAAGCACAAAAACGCATTAATTCATAATAATTAAAAATTAAATATATATAAATAATAACACTTTTAGTATGATATATGAAACAGACCAAAGGTGACATCAAATGCACTCTTATCCCAATTTGGAAGAAATCAAACACAGCAGCTAAACAACAAACCCATATCAGCCAGTGACGTGTGTGTGGGCCAGAAGGAAGTGCACACACTGCAGTTCCTCTAGTGCCAACAGGGGGATGGATGCAGAAAGGAGCCATGTCCAGAGACCCCCAGAGACCCCCATTGTTAAAATGCCCAACTTGACAGCAGAAAATAAACATGTTTCTAGCCTGGATCCAATCAAAGTCATTCTGGATAGAGTTTAGATTCCACCTGCATGACAATGGAACAGGGAGTGCATTTTTTTAGCGTGAGTAAATTAGTAAGTAAAGTAAGTTTTGCCGTGAGTGAATGAAAGTCTTATTTCTTCTTGAGGTCTGCAGTGAAGCGTGTACACATGTGCTGAATATGAAAACACTCTCAGTGTGTGCCCACTGTGCGACTGGCAAGGATAAACAACCTGTGGCCGTCGAGCCAGTCAGAGACATCTGAGGCCGGCCTGCCTATGTTTGTGTTTTCACTGCTAGTTTAAAAAAATAAAATCATTAATGAAGTTTCAGCTCAGACCCCACGCTTCATAAGTCTCCCCCTGGCCCACCTACATTTCTCCAGGCCCACCCACACAATCATTCCTGGCTACGCCACTGATATCAACTGTAGAATATGTAATGTAACCCTGGTTACACTCATTATTTGTATAGGTCCACATGTATTGTGTGTGTTTCTCTGGTCTCTGTCAGCTGTGTGTGTGTGTGTGTGTTGGTGTGTGTGTGGTGTGTGTGTGTGTGTGTGTGTGTGTTGTGTGTGTGTGTGTGTGTGTGTGTGTGTGTGTGTGTGGTGTGTGTGTGTGTGTGTGTGTGTGTGTGTGTGTGTGTGTGTGTGTGTGTGTGTGTGGTGTGTGTGTGTTGTGTGTGTGTGTTGTGTGTGTGTGTTGTGGTGTGTGTGTGTGTGTGTGTGTGTGTGTGTGTGTGTTGTGGTGTGTGTGTGTGTGGTGTGTGTGTGTGTGTGTGTGTGTGTGTGTGTGTGTGTGTGTTGTGTGGTGTGTGTGTGGCCGCCTCCCAGCCTCTGCTTGTGTTGATTGTTTGCAACGAGCTCTGCGTCTTTTTGCATAACTTGTGTAGCGAGGACATGTGACGGAGAGAGAGAGACTCAGAGCAGACGGAGAGCGTTTGTCTGTACTCAGAATATTTCCATAACAAACTTAATCCTGACCCAAAATGTCTTTATGTGTCATGGAGCTGTTTTTAATTCTCTGTCAGAGCAGGTAGATTATCTGTGTGTGTGTGTGTGTGTGTCAGACACACACACACACTCACACTCACACTCACACACACTCACACTCACACACACACACACACACACACACACACACTCACGGAAGCACTCTGTAGTGAGTGACTGTTTTATTCTGTTAATAGCCTGGTAGCTTGTGGAGACTGTGATGATGTAATGTGTGTGTGACCGCACTGGGTGTGAGCTTCAGATCAGCTGCTAGAGAGTAGGGCTGGGTGCTATATTGATGTTTCTTTAAAGAGTCCTCTCCTGCTGATGTTCAGGTGTATATCAGTATGTAGTGTCTCTACTTTAAAGAGTCCTCTCCTGCTGATGTTCAGGTGTATATCAGTATGTAGTGTCTCTACTTTAAAGAGTCCTCCTGCTGATGTCCAGGTGTATATCAGTATGTAGTGTCTCTACTTTAAAGAGTCCTCTCCTGCTGATGTTCAGGTGTATATCAGTATGTAGTGTCTCTACTTTAAAGAGTCCTCTCCTGCTGATGTCCAGGTGTATATCAGTATGTAGTGTCTCTACTTTAAAGAGTCCTCTCCTGCTGATGTCCAGGTGTATATCAGTATGTAGTGTCTCTACTTTAAAGAGTCCTCTCCTGCTGATGTCCAGGTGTATATCAGTATGTAGTGTCTCTACTTTAAAGAGTCCTCTCCTGCTGATGTTCAGGTGTATATCAGTATGTAGTGTCTCTACTTTAAAGAGTCCTCTCCTGCTGATGTCCAGGTGTATATCAGTATGTAGTGTCTCTACTTTAAAGAGTCCTCTCCTGCTGATGTTCAGGTGTATATCAGTATGTAGTGTCTCTACTTTAAAGAGTCCTCTCCTGCTGATGTTCAGGTGTATATCAGTATGTAGTGTCTCTACTTTAAAGAGTCCTCTCCTGCTGATGTTCAGGTATATATCAGTATGTAGTGTCTCTACTTTAAAGAGTCCTCTCCTGCTGATGTTCAGGTGTATATCAGTATTGTGTCTCTACTTTAAAGAGTCCTCTCCTGCTGATGTTCAGGTGTATATCAGTATGTAGAGTCTCTACTTTAAAGAGTCCTCTCCTGCTGATGTTCAGGTGTATCAGTATGTAGTGTCTCTACTTTAAAGAGTCCTCTCCTGCTGATGTTCAGGTGTATATCAGTATGTAGTGTCTCTACTTTAAAGAGTCCTCTCCTGCTGATGTTCAGGTGTATATCATATGTAGTGTCTCTACTTTAAAGAGTCCTCTCCTGCTGATGTTCAGGTGTATATCAGTATTAGTGTCTCTACTTTAAAGAGTCCTCTCCTGCTGATGTTCAGGTGTATATCAGTATGTAGTGTCTCTACTTTAAAGAGTCCTCTCCTGCTGATGTTCAGGTGTATATCAGTATGTAGTGTCTCTACTTTAAAGAGTCCTCTCCTGCTGATGTTCAGGTGTATATCAGTATGTAGTGTCTCTACTTTAAAGAGTCCCTCTCCTGCTGATGTTCAGGTGTATATCAGTATGTAGTGTCTCTACTTTAAAGAGTCCTCTCCTGCTGATGTTCAGGTGTATATCTATGTAGTTCTTATTGTTTAACACTATACTTCATTCAGATATTTTCACGTATAACAAAAGTTCCATTTGTCCATTTTGCAATCAATATATTTAATTGTGCAGAACCTTTGAATTATTGATGACACTTTCCACAGAGGAGTCTCTTAGTTTTCTCTAAATGTATACATTTCATTTCTCAAATGTAGTCTTAAGAATATAGTGTGCATATTCTTAAAATATCTCACATGTCAGTTTCTATTCCAGTATTGTGCAACCATAGAGTCACGGTTTGTTGTGATGAAATATCTCAACATATTTTACATTCTGTGTGTGAGGAGGGCTTGTTTGCTTTGTTTTGCACAATATTGTTATAATTCAGGGCAGAGGTCTGATATAATAGTGGTGTGTTCCCCCTCAATGTTTTTATGACATGTCACGTGTTAGACGCTTTTATCCAAAGCGACTTACATACTCAGTACTGTGGGCAATCCCCACAGGAGCACTTTGGCTGACTGCAGTGGGGTTTGAACCTGTGCTCCCTGATCCCAACACCAACGCACTATCCACTGCGCCACACGCCTCCCAATAAGAATAAGAATCCTTTATTAATCCCACAGAGGGGAAATGTACATTTGAGCCAAAGACAGCTTAATGTCTCCTAAGAAGCATGAATACAGAAAGTAATATACTTGTAGTCTTTGTGCTAAATAGTGTGTTGTTTATGGCTGTCGCTTTCTTAATAAGAAAGTTTTGACATTAGTGTACTTTGCAAATTGGCTGGTTTGATTAATCAAAACACCATCTTGTGGCTTTCCTCTCTTTTCTCTCTCTCCCGGTTGTGTTTATATTTTGTTACTTCCCTTTGTACCCCTAGCCTAGGAGGGAACGTAACACATTTAAAAAGTTACACAATTTACAAAATCCTGTACAAAGACATCCTGTAACCGTTCTGAGGATTTAGCAGCCAGGTATATATTGCACATTATTAACAGCATATATATATATATATATGTATGTTCCTCCCCCCGCCTCCTGCTGCAGTCAGAGTGACGCATCAGTATTTGTGAGGATCGCACAGGAAGTCAGGCTCTGATTGGCCGACGGGGGAAGGCAGCTCTGACATCAACACTCGCAGCCTTTTGATGACGTCAGCCCTCCCCCTCCCTCTCTGTTTGCTGTTGAAAGAGGAGAAGGGGAGGGGCTGCTGCTCAGCCAATGGGGAGGCAGAGAGTGTTTGGGGGAGGCTGGCACTCACACAGGAAGAGAGGAGGAGGGAATGTTGCATTGTTTAGACTTCTGTCGCAGACTCGCTGCTCAGCTGGACTCTCACGCTGCGCCGGAGGAGATGAGGAGGCTCTGAACTCCCGTCTGGATACTTTGAGAGACATGATACCCGGGGAAACTGAACTCTTATCTCTCCGAGTGTCTCTGGGAAACACATCTCTGGAGGAAGTCTTCTTCATCAGAGGAAACAATTTCAGAGTGACATCGCTCCAGAGGAAACTAAACTCTTCTCTTTGAGTAACATCTCTCCGGAGGAAATGCATCTCTCCGAGTATCTCTGAGTATCTCTGAGTATCTCTCTGAGTATCTCCGAGTATCTCTTACTATCTCCGAGTATCTCTGAATATCTCTGAGTGTCTGAGTATCTGAATAGTTATCCGGAGGAAACACATCTCTCTGAGTATCTCCGAGTATCTCCGAGTATCTCCGAGTATCTCCGAGTCTCCGAGTATCTCCGAGTATCTCCGAGTATCTCCGAGTATCTCTGATATCTCTGAGTGTCTGAGTATCTGAATAGTTATCCGGAGGAAACACATCTCTCCGAGTATCTCCGAGTATCTCCGAGTATCTCCGAGTATCTCCGAGTATCTCCGAGTATCTCCGAGTATCTCCGAGTATCTCTGAGTATCTCCGAGTATTTGTCCGGAGGAAACTAACCTCTTCTCTCTGAGAATCTCTGAGTAACGTCTCTCTGGAGGAAATTAAACTCTTCTCTGAGTAACGTCTCTCGGATAAACCTTTTCTCTCTGGAGGAAACTAAACTCTTATCTCTGGATAAAGCTCTTCTCTCCAGAGGAACCTCTTGTCCTCCTCGGTCAGGATGCTGCCGTCCTGCTGCACCTGTGGAGGATAGTGCTGTGGGTGCACGACCATCAGGATGTTTTTATAGAAAGGGTTTTTGAGGTGTCAAGTCGTGCCGCCGCCATGCTGAGTCTGCAGGATTCTGTGTTCTTTGAGATCAGCATCAAGTCTCTGCTGAAGTCGTGGAGCAGCAGCTGTGAGTAGCCCGTCGTGTTTACATACCTCAGTTATCTGCAGCAGCGTACCTGCACATTTACAATCAGCACATCTCCTCCCGAGTGAGAGCAGGTATTAATGCAGGTGTCAGGATGACGGATGGTGTTTGGGGTTAGCTGGTTTGATGTGTGTGCAGCTGCAGATATACTCTTTAGCAACTTTAGAAAACATTTTCTCATCGTTATTTCTGCTTATTGCATATTTTCAGATGCTTTAAATGTCTCAAATCTGCACCACTTAAGCTCAAAGGTCATAAAACTGTAAAATAATTGAATAAAGTCATGGAATCGTGCCTTAAATTCCCTCAAATACATGTTTTTTCATCATCTAGGTAAACACAAAACATGCAGCCTTAAGTTTAAAAATGTATTTGAACAATGTAAATGTTTTTGAGAGTAGACTTAAAGGCGCCACTGACGTCACCACAGTGAGGACAGTTGGCTTCTTCTCTCTGCTGCACGGCCACTGAATGCTTTACATACAATGCTTTTATTTGAGATCAATTCAAACTGCATGATGCAAACAGCGCCTCCATTATTCTCCTTCCTCCTCTCCTGCAGCAGCTCATGTTTCCCTGCTATTGATCCACTTCTGGCTTCCTCCTATTATTAGCTTCAGCAAATAATGAAGCCCATATCAGACATATCACAGCCCATATAGAGTGCTGCAGGATGTGGTGAATCTGTGTTGGTCCCTGAAGGCAGCTTCGCCCTGGTCCAATGGGATTTCTCCTCTGTGTCAAACAAACGTTTCTGAGCAGGATAATCTCCACATGTTAACACCACTTAATGATTTCTGAAGTAAAAAGCTCACCCTATAAAGGAACTACAGCACGGTCACATGACTTCACGTCACTACCGCTAAGCTAAAGGTGGCTAATGTTGGGCTATAAAGGAACTACAGCACGGTCACATGACTTCACGTCACCACCGCTAAGCTAAAGGTGGCTAATGTTGGGCTATAAAGGAACTACAGCACGGTCACATGACTTCACGTCACCACCGCTAAGCTAAAGGTGGCTAATGTTGGGCTATAAGGAACGACAGCACAGTCACATGACTTCACGTCACCACCGCTAAGCTAAAGGTGGCTAATGTTGGGCTATCAAGGAACTACAGCACAGTCACATGACTTCACGTCACCACCGCTAAGCTAAAAGTGGCTAATGTTGGGCTATAAAGGAACTACAGTACGGTCACATGACTTCACGTCACCACCGCTAAGCTAAAGTGGCTAATGTTGGGCTATAAAGGAACGACAGCACAGTCACATGACTTCATGTCACCACCGCTAAGCTAAAGGTGGCTAATGTTGGGCTATAAAGGAACTACAGCACGGTCACATGACTTCATCACGTCACTACCGCTAAGCTAAAGGTGGCTAATGTTGGGCTATAAAGGAACTACAGCACGGTCACATGACTTCACGTCACCACCGCTAAGCTAAAGGTGGCTAATGTTGGGCTATAAAGGACTACAGCACGGTCACATGACTTCACGTCACCACCGCTAAGCTAAAGGTGGCTAATGTTGGGCTATAAAGGAACTACAGCACGGTCACATGACTTCATGTCACCACCGCTAAGCTAAAGGAGGCTAATGTTGAGCTATAAAGGAACTACAGCACGGTCACATGACTTCACGTCACCACCGCTAAGCTAAAGGTGGCTAATGTTGGACGTGATGACGTTTAGTCGTCTCATTTAAACACCTATTAGCAACCTCCGTTTTTATAATCCACCAGTGGGGTATTCATTGACGTATTTTAAAATCTCTTCAGCTTGTGTTAACCACAGACCTTATTTCAAGATAACAACCAAAACACATCCAGACAACCATTGACCTCCAGACCAGGGGACAGGAAGTGATGAAATGCTGAGTCACAGCACATATCACCACCCATTATGCTCCTCATGGAAATGTAGGATGCAAATAGTGTAAGCCCTAATTTGAAAAGCAGCATCGGGCCTCTTTAATGTAATGTGTTAATCGGTACAGAACAAACTGTGTAGCTCCTGCTGTAGTTTAATAGGATTGTAAATGTAATGATATATATAACGAGATGTTTGATTTGCCGCCACATTCAGATTTTTATTGAGCAGTAATGAAGATAAGCAGTTTTATAATTATTATTAGAGTTTCCCACAGTGTATTAAAGCAGCAGAAATAAATGAGGTCCTCCACTGATGTCAGGAGAAAATATAACCGCTCTATAATGATAATTAGCTCTTAGGAATACAAGCAGTCGCTCTAAAGGCCGCACATGATAGGAGTTTACTGTTTGGGTAATCATCAATATAAATGCTGTCGATACAACAGAGAGTTGTTTTATAACGTGAGGGACAATATTGAATTCAATGATATCATAAAAACTTCAGAGGAGGGTGGATTAAAACCATGGAGGTTTAATAAGAACTGGATACAGCGTGGGAGGCGGGGTCTCGTTCTTTCCTTGAGAGCTGCTCATTGGCTCATGAGGACAAAATGGCCCAACTTTTGAGAGAGCGAAACGTCACAGATTACCCAGCATGCCTGGCTGTCAGAGCAGAAGAACCCGTGGGTGTTTCTCACTGTCGAGTAAAGCTGCTTCAGAGCCACTATTTCAAGCATACTACGTCATAGAGTGCCGCCGAAGTACTGTTCCAATGTCCAGCATACTTGGAAATCTACCGAGCCCGGCGTACTTCGTTTGGAGAAATTTAGAGGCTGCACACGTGTAGACTCCGCGGTCTTAAAATCCCCACAATGCTTTGCGCACGGACCAATTTCCCCAAATCTGTGGCGGAAGATGTAAGGGGCGGGGCCTCTCATATGACGCACACCTGCACACTTGCTAGCGTGTTCCACTCTTTGTTTTCCGAATGCCAGGAAGTATTCTTGCCTCGCCTCTGAAGCAAGATGCTCGGAAGACATGTATGTGTCGGAACACCCTGTATGTGCGCTCACAGAGTATGCGCCCCTTAAGCCCCCCTCCTCTCCCACTCTCGGCTCAGTAGAATGAATGGAGAGAGAAAATAAATCTAGATTCGGCTTTTAGTGCATTTTACAACTTTAAGGACCGAATGATTCTAATAAGGGCTATAAGATACTTCACACTGGGAAGTTTATTTAGTTAAAAAACATTATCCGCTGATTTACAGACGTCTCTTTCCCCATGTTAGTCAATGGGAAAAGTCTTTCTGGGCCGGGTGACGTCACGGACTGATACGGAAGTTGCAGTACCGCCGTTTGGCCACTACGAATATTGGGCACAGCGTCCGGCGCTCTTCCTGGGGGCTTGCTTTAAAGATGCAGGTCTGAATGATGTCAACGTGACATGTGGGTCTATTATTTTCCCTTTGATTAGTTTACGAAATAAATAAGAAATCAGGGCATTAAACACTTATGGGGATACTTTTATAAGACATTTAAAACTAGCATGAAGTTTGTGTTTTTATTTGAAATACAATGTAAATGCATACATCTATGTAGTGGATGAAAAGTATTCTTCAAACATCTCACTACTATTGAACTATTTAGGCTTTTATTCACCTCTAAATGGAGTGCCAGAGTGACGTGTCCTAAAAGAAAGTAAGTTAGCATTTTACCACTTCTGGTTCCTTCGACAAAAAGCAATGGGATCTCTCCATAGGGTTTAGGAAACTAGCTGTAAATAAGGTCTGTGGTTGAGACACATTGAAGAGACGGATCACGTTTTGTTCTAGGACATTAAATCCATCAGCAGTGACCCCACTGGTGATTTCTGAAGAGTTGACGTGTCTGAAAAACGATGGTTGTTACCAAGTGGCTGAATAGGACTACAGAAGTCGTGGAGGACGTTGTACGTCATTACGCCGAACACGTAAACACTCCTCTAAGTTAGTTTGCCCTGTTCTGCTTGAAAGCAAGTACCTGCCTCCTGCTAAGTGTTCAAACAAACGCTTCAACTCGTTCCATTTAGAATCTGTGTGTTTGAATATGGATCTGAAGTTGGCGTGACGTTGAAGTCGTGCTGCTGTACTCATGGGGCGTGTGGCGCAGTGGGTTGTCCGTTGGTGTTGGGATCAGGGGTCACAGGTTCAAACCCCACTGCAGTCAGCATGTCGTTGTGTCCCTGAGACACTTCACCCCAAAGTGCTCCTGTGGGGATTGTCCACAGTATTGAGTATGTAAGTCGCTTTGGATAAAAGCGTCTAACAAGTGACATGTTGTAATGGACTCGGCTGTAGTTCCTTTATAGCATAACGTTAGCATTTTGCTTCTGGAGATTAGAGTTATGATTAGAACATTATCAAGTAGACATGTGGAGATGATCCGCTGAACAAAACGTGATCTGTCTCTTAGATGCGTCTCAACCACAGACCTGATTTCCAGCTGTTTTCCTAAACCCTATGGAGAGATCTCATTGCGTTTTTGTCGAAGGAACCGGAAGAAGTTTACTTCCAGGTTTTTAGGACGCGTCACTGTGGCTCTCTTTAGCCTTCCTTAATAAATATATATATGTTTTCATTTCTAAAACTCCTACAGTCATCCTGAAAATGGGTTATAGAGGTTATTTGCATAAAAATACACAATTTTAATGATAATTATGAGTTTTGAAGATCTATAACAGACTTCTTGGAGCTGAATGAAACAGGTCATGATAGCCTCTCTAATATTTGCTTTATATTGCTGTGGATTTATTAAAGATTCTCACCTCAAACTACATTTTACAATGACATTGAACACATGGAGAAACCAGCTCGAGTGCGCTAGAATTTGAAAGTACACAACCGAAGGGCACGAGATAAGTTTGTGCACAGATGGAAGGCTGACAGGCAGGTAGGCCATCCAGTTACTTTAGCCGGGCCGGCTCAGATGATTGGTCGTGCTTTTTACAGTACTACGGCTTCCACAGATGATATTTATTTAATGGATTTATTGTCAAAGCATTTAATATATTCATTGCTATCTGGATGTTAAGAGCATTCCATGGAATATAACAAGTGTTTCTGAAATAAATTACCTACCCCACCTTTAAGGTTGTTTTGGTGTAACTAGTTATAACTTGTCAGGCGGAGCATGTTGAGAACATTAACAGAATTGGCACACACACACACACACACACACACACACACACACACACACACACACACACACACACACACACAGGCAGTGAGTCCTTTGTCTTTCTCTTAAAAAAGTGACGTACCCACTCTCGGACCTGCATTCCTACAGTGTGTGTGGTGTGTGTGTGTTGTCCTTACAGAGGAAGTGAGCGGGCGTTTCACCCCTAGCTGTGAATAGGTGGAGTCTGAGGTTGTGTAATGCTGCTCTCATAACAAACATTGTATTACTCTGCAGTCAGGTCTTCTCTCTGTGGGAGCTGCAGAGTTTCTGACACACAGCATGGAGTCATCTGGAAAGGGAGATATTTAATAACTCTGTTCCCGCCTCAACACCTTGTCATACTTCCAGAACATTGCCTGTAGTTCTGTGTGAATGATGACAGGGACGAGCATGTGACGGCTTGAACCAATCGCAAGCTCTCGCGCTGATCTGAGACTTGTTTAGCATTTAGACTCAAACCTGTTCAGTATGTCAAAGATTCAAAGGAAATCAAAACCAGTTTCCCCCATGTCTCCTTCTCCTTCGATGAACTTGTTGACTGGTTTGCATTTTGTAACTCCAGCCAACTTCCTCCAGATTCAGCCCGAATAACTCTGTACCTGAAAACCAGTTGAGCTTTTCACATATGATCAAAGCACGCTGGAGCTTTTTGCATTCAGATTGAAATATAACCTGAGCTTCATCAGTGTTTCCCCGTACTAAGAAAGTATTCTATTTGTATTCAATATGTTTATAAATCCTTTTATTTCATGTTTTGATAATAATAAAATACACTAGGTTCTTTTTAAACTTCACATATTCTTTTTCCATATCTGTAATCCTTTGTGTTCATTTTAAAAGTTTTATTGCCGTCATTTTCAATCTTTTTATTAATTGTATCAACTGACTCGGCCAATCAGATCGAAGCATTTCTTGTTTATTTGTTTCTTGTTGTTGTCGAGAGTCAAGTGTTGAGGGAGGGGGGGGTGGGAGTGCGCTGCGTTCTGATTGGCTGAGAGGAGCTGGCTATGTGACATCATCGGGGTGTTGGTGGCAGCAGTAAACAAGAGGGAACTCTGAAAGGCTCTCTGTGCTCATGGACACACACACACACACACCACACACACACACACACCACACACTGGAACACACACACACACACACACACACACACCACACAGGACACCCACACACACACACCACTGAACACACACACACACACACACACACTGGAACACACACACACACACACACCACACACACCCACACAACAC